>NC_077234.1:121953718-122280385 GCF_027887165.1 Monodelphis domestica | reverse complement strand
GAAGAAGAAGAGAGAGAAAAGGATATACATTTTTCTCTGGCCTAACCTAAGCCAAGGGAAGTTCAGAGAACTCATCCACGAGGCCTCCAAGATTAAAACTAGCTCAGCTTCCAGCCACAAGGTCTACTTAAGGATGAGGGGCCTCCTAAGAGGATAGTGCTTTAGGAGGTAAAGGAAAAAGGAATCAGCCTAACCCACTCACCAAGAAATGCTAAGAACTTCTCCCAGTCACCTCACCAGCAAGCCACAAACCACCAAATCACCAAGACACAAACCACGCTTCCACGAGCCACACGAGCGAGATACTTCTCCCAAGTTTGATAGGTTTGTCCTCTTCTATCAGATATCTAGTTCATCAGAAGAACTATATAGAATATATAGAATTTACTCCATATTGTCAGCCTTTGAGAATCCAAGGTCATCCTCATGCCATGTTTAGGCAGAGGAGGAAAGCTTTTGTGGATGAGTGTAGGCATTCATACAGAATACATAAATATTCTGTATCACTTTTTCAGAAACCCTGAAAATAGGTTAAATGATTGGTCTAGAGTCACATAGCTAGTAAATATCTGAGGTCAGATTTGAACTCACGAAGACATCTTCTTGACTAGAGGCCCAGCATTTTATATACTACATAACCTACCTGTCCTATATTCATAGTTTCCTGCCTCTATAAAAAAAAAGGAAGAAAATGTCTTCTTATATTTCTTTGTCATGGGCAAGTTTAGTTATTACAATTGTACAGTTTAATATTTTTGGGGTTATTTTTCCCATCCCATTGTTGTATTCAATATGTATTATTATGATACTTTTAAGCAGTATGTGTCACACAGCACAGAGGTATGAATATCATAATAATCTTATATTACCAAGAGAAACTATGCCATTAAAGTGTGGATAGTTCTACTATCAAGCAAGGCATTCACATTTGTCCTTCATGTTACTTGCTTCTTTTTTAACTTTGATCAGGATGTATATAACTTTACTATGCAACTGGTTGCTACATCTTTTCTTTTCTGCTTTTGTGAATCTCAATATTGATGCAACTGGAAAGTCAGGCTTTACCTACCTACTCTCCCCAAACTTGAGCCCAGACTGTTGTGAGTTAGGTACAGAACTGAGGCAGTTTGAGTTTACTTTGCTCCTAGGTAAATTGATTTGGGAACCAAACCATGCAACAAAAGCAGAAGGCTGCTAATGAGAAGAAATCTCTGCAGACATGTGAAAAATGATCCAACAGTAATTTGAAGAACCAGGTGGATCACAAGATCTGAAATCAAGAATTTGTAGAATGACCAGCCATTAAAAATTAACAATTTATCATATCCTTAGACTTGTTTACTTCCTACTTACATTTCTTTTTAATTCCATGATATAAGCTGCATGTATAGAATAGTTCTTCTAAGAAAAGGAATTTTAATGCTTCATGCTTATAAAAGTAATGGAAATTAATGACTGACTTAATATATTTAATATCTAAAATTGTGTAAATATGTCATTTGATACCAGGGAAAAAAAGGGGGGGGGAAGCTGGGTGGTTCAGTGGATTGAGAGCCAGGCCTAGAGACGGGAGGTCCTAGGTTCAAATCTGACCTCAGACACTTCCCAGCTGTGTGACCCTGGGCAAGTCACTTGACCCCCATTGCCTAGCCCTTACCACTCTTCTGCCTTGGAGCCAATACACAGTATTGACTCCAAGATGGAAGATAAGGGTTTTAAAAAAATAAATCTGGGTAGAAAGAATGTTAAATATCAATAGAGTATTCCTGATAATAGAAGGATTTTCTTTTCTCTTCTTGCTTTTAACTTAACTTCTTACTTTCTAAGTAACTTTCATCAATTTTATTTTCCTGAATTTCTTTTACCTTAAGGTTTTGGAATATATGTTTATCAAATGGATTGTTGGAACCTACAGGCTCTCAATTATACATTTTATTAGAAGTAGAAACCCTATCTGGTCAATTTTATTTGAAGTCTCTAATTTAGGAAACTCCTTCCTAAATCTCCAGAGCCACAGGGGTAGAGGTGGAGGGGATACTTCTTCCTCCATGTCTCATTTCCAGGAATGGTACAATTCCTTTCTGGCATGGGAATAGGATGATGAATATAAGCCATTGAAGTGTGGCTATGAAGACCTCTATTGAAAGGAAACTGACCCCTACTCTACCATCAAATAACCTGGACAGATAATTGCCCACCATGACCTTTTTTGTTTTATATACCCTTATCTTCCATCTTAGAATCAATATTGTGGATTGGTTCAAAGGCAGAAGAGCAGTAAGGCCCTGGCAATAGGCCTAGTGACTTGTTCAGGATCACACAGCTAGGAATGGGCTCAGGCCAAATTTGAACCTAAGATCTCCCATCTCTGGAACTGACCTTCAAACCACTGAGCAACCTAGCTGGCCCAGCCATCATGACCTTTTGTGTGTACCCATCACGGGGTTTTTTATCTGCACTTAACTGTGAGATTTAAAATGGTTGAGGTCTTAAACTGTAGTGATTAAAATAGTGGAAGATATAAATTGTGATAGATATAAGAGAGGGTGAGTAAATTTGACCGCAGAAAATATGTTTCACTACAGTGTCTTGGTTTTAAATCAAATATAAGGTGGTCGTCAGGGAAATATTCCCAATTATTCAAATACCCAAGTCAACTGGGTTTTATAGAGATTTTTAATTAATAATATAATGAGGAATTAGAGAAAGAGAAAAAGAGTAGGAAAGGAATAATTATGAAGGGCCTCAAGCCAATATGGCCTAGACCTGAGTCTTAAGAGAGAGAATCAGTCAGTCAGTCTTTTAACACTCACCACAAGGTCTGCCTAAACCAGGATTCTAGTGACACCAGGCCAGCTCCATCTCAGCTGACTTCACCAGAGAGCCTTCCAGCCAGAGACTGTTCCAAAGGGCCTTTCTCCAGAGCCTCTCTCAAGAGATTCTTCCCAACGATCCTCATCAGAGATCCTCCAAAAGGATTTCTCCAAAAGGATATCTCCTCAAGAGATTCTGCTTTTTCTTATATAGGGGTTTTTCTCCCATGTCACCTCCCCTAAGTCCCTAATTCTACCAATCACTGTAGAAGCTTTCCAAAGGACTGCCCATCTAAATTCCTGCTAAGTCAACCAATCTCCTCAGTAAGTCTGAATCAGAAAAAATGCTGCTGTGTCGACCAATCTCCTCAGTAAGTCTGAACTAGAGAAAACACAGCTGAGTCAACTAATCTCATCAAGAGAAAACTTGCCCGACCCTTTTAGGTATCTAGCATCCCATTGTATCAATTCTAAAAACAGGCCTGGCTCAAAGAACTCCTTGCCTTATTATAAGCATGGGTCCAAGTACTTTCATTGTTTAGCAAGGAGTTTTCTCCCCTAAAGCAGTCTTAAGTACCGGTGGAGTAGAGGTCCTCCCATTTCTGATCCTGGCGAGTTCTCACATCAAAATGGGGAATGTTTCTCAGTAGGGAATTTGTTCCAATTAAGAATTCCCCGATGGGGAAATTTTTAACATTCACAAGTCTGAGAGATTTCAAGATTTACATAACCAGAAAAATATACATACTCAAAGTCCAGAATCAACAGCAAATATGTCAATGTGACTCCAGAAGTCTTATATTCTCTGCTGCTTTCTCTCTACCCTTGCATTTTCCCTCCTGAATTTGCTTCAGGAGTCAGAATTCCCAGAGAATGACTGCTTATAGAGCACCCTGTATTATAGTCTATGAAGGGAACCTGAAAGAACTGAAACAGGGAGGAGAGCCCAGGGATGAGAAGAACTGACTTCTCTGATGGTGGACCCATTCATACATCATGGCATAGTTTATCATGGAAATATAATAGTGTTATGACATTTGCATCTCTGTGCTGAGTGACACATGCTACTTAAAAGTGTCCTAATGGTACATATTGAATACAATAATGCAATGGCAAAAAAGAACCAAAATAAAGAAATTATGTGCCATTTGTCATAACAATGCCAATTTCCTTTAATACTATAAAATTTTGTAACATGCATCGAGCTATCTAAAAGAGTACTTAAGCTTGCATTTAGTCTCTCCAATGTGACTCAGAACATGCAATGTGTCACTTTCTAGTGAGGAATGAAGTCTAATATACCTTTGCAAGTAGGCATTGATCACCTCATCCAGGGAAAAAGATATGTCAGAATAAAGATTCTGACTTCTGTTGTTTTACTATATAGGCTTATAAAGAGGGTGAATAAAAAATAATCTGTTCTCATTTTCAGTGGCCAGAAGAGGAGTGTTGCTTTCCCAATTTTCACTGATTCAGCACATGAATTCTTTGTCTTCATGCATCTTAGGAAAGGTATGCATAAAAAGTATTTCTATACCTCAAGCTATTATGCTGCTGTTATTTTTCATTTTAGCAACAACTCTCCAAACTTAGTCACACCCTATTCCTTTCTATCTCTAGAAACACAAAGCACAAAAGCTGAATGCTGATACTTTGTATCTTTCTATTGAAGGGAGAAAATGCAAAGGTGAAAACTCTTCAGACTTGGTCCATCCTGTCTAAGAGTTTTTACAGAGACTAGAAACATTTCTACTAATCACATGTATGTTTTTGGCATTGCTCCTAAAATTACTTCAATAATGCCTGTCAAATTATTATTCAATAGTTCTCCCTTATTTTCCAAATCCTTCTTTTTTGACTATGTGCATGTCCACATATATACATATATTTACCAAGATATATATATATATATATATACATATATATGCATGCATTCATACTATTTACATACCTGTATTATCTATATAGATAAGGACAATATAGTGGCATGGTTATATATGCATATTTGTGTGTGTGTGTATAAGTATATAGTGTACAGGGGTGTTTGGGGAAGATTAAATACCTTTGAAGTGAGGACTTGTGAATCCCTTTTCACAATTGCTTCCCTACTTTCATGTCCATCTGTCACCCAGCTCTCACCTGTGGCTCCAAGAAGCTGTAGCAGGTGCAGCAGCCATACTCAAGTGCATAAGTCTTGGCTGACAGGCTAAACCAGGCTAAGGGTAACTAATATGCCCCAAAATAATCAGTGAATTACAGGAGTGTCTATCCTAGGCATGTGAAGATTTCCCCCAATGGAAGGACAGATGAGAACAATTTGTTTTAGTGGCCATGAAGGTGACTAAAGCAGGTACTGTGTAGACTTTGATAAGACATGGAAGAAGCCAGGGTAATCCAATTTCTTGTCATTGGACTTTGGTGTCTCTGGAAGAGTGAGGTTGGCTACTTTGTGCAAAATTGTCTCACTGAAATCCAATTCATCCATGAATCAAGAAATCACTTCTTGATATCATTGGTCCACTTCACAATTGAAGAAGGAACAAATATGTGTGTTATTTGAATATACATAACAGATGTATTTTATAATGTGTGTATATATACTCACACATACAGAGAATTCTTTTGTGATGACATTTTTCATTTTTTATTTTCACTTTTATATCCTAATTCTTTTGTTTCATTTATCATATTGTTACTTAGACTACATGTCAACTATACTTATTTGATAGAAATGAAGACTATGTCTATATGAAAGAATGTTTTAACAATAACAACAAAAACAATGGCTAACATACAGTTCTTTAAAGGTTGCAAAACATTGTAATCTAATTTGTATCTAATTTTCTCATTATACTTCTCATTTTTATATTTCAGTATTTCATTTTATCCTCACAATAATCTTGACAGGTAGGTGCTATTATTATCTCCATTTTATGAATGAGGAGACTGAGTCCCATTGGTTAAGTAATCAGCCCAAGGTTATAAAACCAATCAGTGCCTGATGCCAGATTTGATGTTGGCTCTTCCAGAGTCCATGTCTTGCAAACGTAGACACTTCATTATCCCTTAGCTGCCTACTCTATTAGAAGAAATACTAGTCCTGGAGCCAGAACACTTGCATTTGAGTCCTATAACTTCTTTTTTATTGTCTCAATGATCCTGGACAAGGAAATTTAATCTGTGTAACAATTTATTCTTCCATCTACAAAATGAGTGTATACCATTACTAGATGATTTCTTATGTCTTATCACTTAGAAATTAGTGATAGATAATAAAAATAACAATCCTACCCAAATTTATTTACTCATTTAGTGCCATACCCATTGAACCATCAAAAAAACCTTTTTTTTTTTTACGGAATTAGAAAAAACAAAACAAAGTTCATTTGGAAGAACAAAAGATCAAGACTATCCAGGGAAATAATGAAAAAAAGAAAATGCGAAGGAAGGAGGACTTGCAGTCCCAGATCTCAAACTATACTATAAAGCAGTGGTCATCAAAACAATTTGGTACTGGCTAAGAGACAGAAAAGAGGATCAGTGGAATAGACTTGAGCTAAGTGACCTCAGAAAGACAGTCTATGATAAACCCAAAGATCCTAGCTTTGGGGACCAAAATCCACTATTTGTTAAAAAAAAACTGCTGGGAAAATTGGAAGACAGTATGGGAGAAAGTGGGTTTGGATCAACATCTCAGACCCTACAACAACATAAACTCAGAATGGGTGAATGACTTGAATATAAAGAAGGAAACTGTAAGTAAATTAGGTGAACACAGAATAGTATACATGTCAGATCTTTGGGAAAGGAAAGATTTTAAGACCAAGCAAGACTAAGAAAAAAAATCACAAAATGTAAAATAAATAATTTTGATTACATTAAATTAAAAAGGTTTTGTACAAACAAACAATGCAACCAAAATTAGAAGGAAAGCAACACATTAGGAAACAATCTTCATAAAAACCTCTGACAAAGGTTTAATTACTCAAATTTACAAAGAGCTAAATCAATTGTACAAAAAATCAAGCCATTCTCCAATTGATAAGTGGGCAAGGGATATGAATAGGTAATTTTCAGATCAAGAAATAAAAACAATTAATAAGCACATGAAAAAGTGTTCTAAATCTCTTATAATCAGAGAGATGCAAATCAAAACAACTCTGAGGTATCACTTCATACCTAGCAGATTGACTAGCAGGACGGCAAAGTAAAGTAATGAATGTTGGAGGGGATCTGGCAAAGTTGGGACATTAATGCATTACTAGTGGATTTGTGAATTGATCCAACCATGCTGGAGGGCAATTTGGAACTATGCCCAAAGGGCGATAAAAGACTGTCTGCCCTTTGATCCAGCCATAGCACTGCTGGGCTTGTACCCCAAAGAGATAATAAGGAAAAAGACTTGTACAAGAATATTCATAGCTGCACTCTTTGTGGTGGCCAAAAATTGGCAAATGAGGGGATGCTCTTCAATTGGGGAATGGCTGAACAAATTGTGGTATATGTTGGTGATGGAATACTATTGTGCTAAAAGGAATAATAAACTGGAGGAATTCCATGTGAATTGGAATGACCTCCAGGAAGTGATGAGAGGTGCAGAACCAGGAGAACATTGTACACAGAGACTGATACACTGTGGTACAATCGAATGTAATGGACTTCTCCATTAGTGGCAGTTCAGTGATCCTGAACAACCCGGAGGGATCTACAAGGAAGAACACTATCCGCGTCCTGCGGAAAAACTGTGGGAGTAGAAACACAGAAGAAAAATAACTGCTTAATTACATGGGTCAAGGGGGATATGACTGGGGAAGTAAACTCTAAATGATCATCATAATGCAAATATCAACAACATGGAAATAGGTTCTGATCAAGGACACATGTAAAACCCAGTGGAATTGTGCATTGGCTATGGGAAAGGGGAGGGGGAGGGAAAGAATATGATTCTTGTAAGCAAGGAATAATGTTCTAAATTGACTAAATAAAATTTTCAAAAAATCTTGGTGATAGAAAAGTTCTAATATCCTACATTTAAAAATTCAAAACCAAAAGGCTAAGATATACATGAGAAATAATGACAACTAGTATGTACATAGCATCCTTTACTCTTCAATCTATATCCCTATATCCTATTTTTTTTACTATGTATTGCCTTTATGTGTAAGTTGGAGTTTAGCTAGGCATTCGCCATAGCATTTGTCATCCATTTAACATAGCCTAAGATTCCTTATCTTTGAAATAAAGATATACTTATAATATCTACTTCATAGGATTGTTGTGAGGAAAATGTTTTGTAAATTAAGAAGTGCTGTATAATTCTGAGTTATCATCATCAGAACCAACAACATTGTTGTTTTCAGCTTTTTTGATGGGATTCTGTTACCTGGTCCTGATTCACTCATATTTAATAATTTTGGAGTATTGCAAAGATGGGTAAAAGAATTTTGGTTTAATACAAATATTAGAATATGTACTAATCATTTTAGGCTCACTGAAATCATACTGGCAGACAATGCCTCTAGCAGACAAGGCATAGGTGTCACATACATTTGCTTCATTTTGTTCCTAAATGATTCTGAACTCCTCTGATGGATGTCTAAATAAAGAAAACTTTTCATTCCATGTAACTTGGAGATTAAGAATATTTTATATTTTTACTTTAATGATTTTAATTTTAAAAATGTATTAGTGTGATATTTTACATTTATGGTCCAAGGTTTGGATCTTTATAATGACCTTTTTCCAGTAGAGTCTGTTGGATGACTTTTCTAACATGTTTTGAAGTGTGTATTTATATTATGGGGATTTGCCATCTGTTCGTCTACATAGGAAAGCAAACTTCTAATGTATAATTCGAACCCCCAGGTCTTCATTTGCTAGATAGCTGGTAAGTGATATGTTTTTCATCTGGTAGTGATGAGTTACACAGTTTCTGCTTCCTAAGCTAAGCTATATTGATCACTAAGATCCAGTTCTTAAGACATGACCCCTTCTGCAGTAATAAATTGGTCTTGAATTATATAAAAAAAAACTCCTTCTCAAAAGCAAATCCTCATGACTCAGTCATCTATTTGATGCTTCTTAGTTGCTATATTATTGTTCTAGTTAATGTAGCTGTTGCCCTTGGAAAACCTTTTGATTTCATTCTTGGACCTTAGCCATTTCAAAGGTTGCTATTGGAGGCAAACCACTTACAGTTACATTTAACAAATTGAATGCCATGTACATGTTATTAGTATTTACTATTGCTTGATAAATTATTTGTGTCTTTAAAAACAGCCAGCATTTCCATAGCATCTTTTGCTCTTCAATCCACATCATATTTTCTATCAATTATTTTCCTTTTGGAGGGAAGTGTTCATTTTTCTTAGTAATGTTTGTGTGGTTAAGGGTATGTACTGGGGTTGTTTGTTAGGATAATTTCAAAATCTGCTCTGAAAGTCAGTAATAAGACTGATATTCATAGTGATTGATTACTTTAAAGCATGTTCTCTCATTTAGTTTTAATTTCACGATACCAATAAGTCTATGTGTTTAGCCAAAAATTTCTCTTTGATATTTGTGCTCTATATGTTTTATTTAGGAGACCGTGATATGTGTAGTAATTCACTTTCTTCAATGATTCAATATAAATTCTGGAGAGTTAGAATCTAGAAAGCCCTTAGACACTGCCTTACCTTGAGTGGTAGTAATAGTAATAAAAACAAACATTTATATTGCATAGTGTAAGAAGGAAATTTAATTAAGCTGCTTCATTTATATTAGCTTAAGAATCCCTTTAGTTTGATACCTTCTCACTATGTAATTTGTAGTAAGAATATAGTCCCAGGGAAGACTCTATGTATGTACCAGATTAAGGATGGTAGTCCCACTTACAATTTCAAATGCGTGTATTGTTATAGTGATTTTAAGTGTGCTGCCATACTAATCATAAATGACTTACTTTGTTAGTCCTAGGTGTGTGAATCTATTTTATAATGTACTTTATATTAAACTAATTCATGTAAGAGGTTACACAAGATCACCCAAAGGTCATGGAGAACAGGAACCCTAAAAGGGCTGGAGTCTTGGAGGCCAGGGACGCTCAGAGGGCTTGTGTGGATTCAGATATACTATATCAAGTATGAACTATAAAGAAGCCCAGGTTAAAAGTGTCCTCACCTGTTCATGACCAAAAAGTCTCTATTACTTACATCAAGAGTGACTTCTATAAGTCTTCACCCCGACTCTTTAAGTCCTTTTTGCCTTAAAAAAAAAAAAAATCTGTCAATTTCAACGTTCAGGGTTCAGGGAAGAAACCTGCAGATTTATGGCCCTGTTATTTCTATGTCACAAAATAAAGTCAGATCTTTACCCACAAGGGTCTCCCAGCATCTTATTTTTATAACACTATGTGCCTGAAACTGTACTAAGTGCTTCACAATTGTTATTTTATTTTATTCTCACAAATAACCCTGGGAGGCAGATAATATTTTTATTATTCCCTTTTAAAGATATGGAAACTGAGATAGAGATTAAATGGCTTGATCCAAGTCATATACTTAAGTATCTGAGTCTAGATTTGAACTCAAGCCTCTACTGCTTTATCCTTGTGCCACCTAGCTGCATTAAAAATGTTCACTTGTCCAGTCCAAAACGTGTTTTGAATGGCATCAGAGAAACTTTATGAAATGAAAGAGCTATTCATTGTGCTTTTTTTGGAGTCATCTTAGGTGGAAGTAACAGCCCAACTCCTTTGCCTTCTTCATACACACACACCCCATTCTCGTGAAAGTTAGACAATGCTTTCCTTAAGAGGTTTGGGAACTATCTTACAACTTAAAATGACTGAGACCTTTGCTGTATGTTCCTGATTGCCAGCTATAAAGCAGGACTCAAGCTGGAGCTCCTCCCTGAGACCCAGGAGCACAGACTAGCAGGATAGCAATGAAAGAGAAGAGTTGTGCTCAGAGGACTTTGAGGCGATCTCCTGGATGAACACTCCCTCTCTGTTCTTCCCTTGCTATGGCTAAGTAAATCTCATTCAGGTAACTTGTAGATGGACTAAGAACAACTCATTTTATACCATTTCAAAACCTAAATCATCAAGAATGTAGTATATCAGTTCCAGTTCATGATACTATTTGCTACATGAAACGACATATTTTATCATAGTTCTTGTTTCATTTATATATTGAGATGTGAATTAAATGTAAATTGTGAAGTGGTGCACACTGGAATTATTAATGTTCTTCCTGTTATCATTTCTATTTCATTTCTTTCTTCTTTGATAGACATAAGATGGAAATGTTCTGAAGATATTTTTATTTCTGTTATTACTCTTTCATATTGAATATTTTGTGGAGTTTGATATAGTTAAAATGACTGGTTTTGTAATTGACTGAAAATATCAAGCATGTAAACCCACCCTCTCTTCATTTGAAAGCATCTCGGGATGGCTCTAGCAGCAGAGGATAAAAGGCATGACATGGTCCTCATCCTGTTTCCCACATGTTAATCTCTTCCTCTATATTTAGAGAACTTTTCTCTGTTATGTATTTTAATGATTGTGAGAATTTAGTTTTGCATTATCTATTAAAATATAATTCAGATTTTTTTTAATGAATCAGTGCTCTTTCTGGGTAGTGGTAGCCAATAGTTCTTTCTATAATAATGTCCTAGTTCCATGCACAAAGGGCGATAAAAGAATGTCTACCCTTTGATCCAGCCATAGCACTGCTGGGTTTGTACCCCAAAGAGATAATGGACAAAAAGACTTGTACAAAAATATTCATAGCTGCGCTCTTTGTGGTGGCCAAAAATTGGAAAATGAGGGGATGCCCATCAATTGGGGAATGGCGGAGCAAATTGTGGTATATGTTGATAATGGAATAGTATTGTGCTCAAAGGAATAATAAAGTGGAGGATTTCCATGTGAACTGGAACAACCTCCAGGAAGTGATGCAGAGCGAGAGGAGCAGAACCAGGAGAACATTGTACACAGAGACAAACACACTGTGGTATCATCGAACGTAATGGACTTCTCCATTAGTGGTGGTGTAATGTCCCTGAACAATCTGCAGGGATCTAGGAGAAAAAACACTATCCATAAGCAGAGGACAAACTGTGGGAGTAGAAACACCAAGGAAAAGCAACTGCCTGACTACAATGGCTGAGGGGACATGACAGAGGAAAGACTCGGAGCGAACACTCTGATGCAAATACTAACAACATGGCAATGGGTTCAAGTCAAGAACACATATGATACCAGTGGAATCACACGTTGGCCACGGGGGGGGTGGGAGGGAGGAAAAGAAAATGATCTTTGTCTTTAATGAAAAATGCATGGAAATGATCAAATAAAATACTATATAAAAAAAAAGAAAAAAAAGAAAGTTCAAAGTCGTGTCAGAAAATTTCAGATATAACTTTGAATCTAGCACAAATTCTACAAGTCAGAAATTTACAAATATTCTTCTAAAGCTTACATCATGACAAGAATCCACAAATAGAGTTACATAACAACAAATACATTTAGAGTTCAATAAATATAATAAGAATATTGGAAAAAAAAATAATGTCCTAGTTCCAGTAGAGTTTCAGTTGAATTCTCAATAATATATTGGGGCTTATATTTATAGTATGAGGATTTGCTGGCTGTAGGTTTCTGAGGGATAATGAGCTTATGGTCTCTAATCCACCTAGTTGACCATGTTTTTCCAGTTATTTAATAGATACTCAATTTTTCTTTTTTTTTTTTTTTTGAGCAGCTAGGTGGTACAGTGTATAGAGTGTAAAGTTAGGAGTCATGAAGAACTGAGATCAAATTTCAGCTTCAGACAGTTCTTAGTAATGTTGCTTTGGTAGTTCTTAACTTGTTTTTCCTCGGTTTTCTTAGCTATACAGTGGGCTATAAAAGGAAATAGCAATCTACTTTATTATCTTTGCCAAGAAAAACCTAATTGGGGTCACAGTCAGGTACTACTGAATGACAATAACAATTCTTTAAAGAGTTACCATAACATATTTTTTCAGTTTATATCATCATATTGTATAAGCTACATTGAACAATCACTCATCTCAAGGACAAATGTTCTATAAATTCTAATGGCAATGAGATGATCTTGAATTCCCATCAAAAAACCCTTTATGTGTATAAACAAATCTGTATAACTTAACAATTTGCTTGATACCTCTTTGTCAAAATATTATTGGCTGAGTTTCTGTGGATGTTATCCATCAAGAAGTTCTTGGTTCTCTTTCTTGTATCTGAGACATTTCATAGGCTCAGTCCAGATCTTTAGTCCCATTAGAAAAATCTAGTGGTCTAAACCTGTGATAGGCCTTTAATGTCTGTTTTTTTTTTCCTCCCCGAAGTATTTCTGTATAATTTTATCCTGTTTATCCCATGCTCTTGGAGTATATATGAATCCTCTCTTTTTCTCCTTTGATAAAGTGTTCATTCTTCTTATCATCCTTATTCTCCTCTTCATACTTGAATGCTTTTACCTCCCCTCATTTTATTCTTACAGGAGCCCTGTGATAGAGTTAATGCAGGTTGTTATCTGTATTTTACTGATAAGATAACTGATACACAAAGAAATGCCCAATGGCTAAGGCTACAGAGTCAGGATTTGTACACAGAAAATATTCTTTCTTCCAAGAACAATAATCCATACAGGCTGGTGCTAGGATATCCGTTTTCTTTTTCAGACTTTCTATTAAGAAAGATACATTTAAAGTAAAATCATCTAAATTGGGCAGGTGGACAAGATTGATAGCCTGCTATCCTATATCAAGAGGCTGGATTTTCTAATATTATGATTATTGTATATAACAACAATAGCTATATCAATTATTGTTGGAGAATGGTTGTGAAAGAAATTAAAGAAAAACTGGGCCAACATTTCAAGCCAGAGATTTGACTTTATTTTGTAGGCACAAAATACATGTCAGAATTCTGCAGTTACACCCAGTTTGAGTGGACTAAGATGTCTGCTGTCTAGGTAACAATGTACTTATAAGCTTCGGACAATTACTCAGCAGTGGTGATGAATAGGAATATGTGTTCAGAATATGTTCATAACAGTGGGTCGTGAATAAGCTGATGATGTAGTCTTTTTTGATAATAGATTTCAGCAATAGGGCTTATGACCAAGGCAAAATCCCTTTTCTCCTTTCCCTTCTCAGGGCACTTGATTATGACATAGCAAGATTAATCTAGGGGCCAGGTTCCTCATATTACAGCCTCCAGATTGTGTGGCAAGGAAAGGGGAAATGTACAGGCACTTTTATCATTGCAGGTATTTACTATATTCCCATTTCCATTATAGGGGTGTATGGGGTGCTCAGGGAGGGGTAGTATCTCTGGTATGGAGGGCTTGTCGTGCCCTCCTAGGGCAGCTCTCCAGTCTCTGACCCCCACCTGACACCCAGCTCTCACTTGTGGCTCCCAGTAGCTGCTAGCATGCGGCAGCGGCCTCACCCCGGGCAACAGCTTCGACAGGCCAGCTAAACCTTGTGAGGGTAGCCATCGGGTCATCGTCGACCCTTGGTGAACCAGGGCTTTGCTCACCCAGCATGTGAAGACTGCTTCGGCGGAACAGGCGGAAGAAACCAATAAGAAGGTTCAACAGCTGAGAGGGCGACGCAGCAAAGCACTGTGGAGTGCTCAGGGCGTGTTGGAGCACAAAGGACAACACAGCCATCCAATGCAGCTGAGGAAGTCTCCAGGTGTAACGACTTTTCGTGCCACTGGACCCAGGCTTCCAACGCCGAGAGAGTGGGATTGTCTCTGTGCATCGGCTTTTCCACTTAAATCTCCTTCACGCACAAGTATCTTTCTGCACACTCATCTATCCTGACCCCGTCCACCCTCTTAAAGACCTGCGGCGATGGGGGAGTGACGACACAACAGGTGGAGGTGACCACTGGCAGTGGTAGTCACCATCCTGCGTAGGCGGCCCACGGACCAGTGGTCGCTCGGCCCTGTGGGCAGCAGGGACGTTCGGCAGCATCCTGGGTGATTGAGCAGCCCTCTCTAGGACAGCACTGCTCACCCTAATCAAGGGAGGGGACTAGAAAAGGTGTCCCAAACATTGCCTGCCCTCCAAACACCCGGTCAGCACACCGCGGCTGGTGGGTCATCCCCTTTAAGTGGTCGAAATCAAAGAAAAAATACAAAGAAACTCCTACTAGGAACATGGAACATCAGGCCATTACTTGATAGAGAGAATACCCAAGACCTGAGAGAAGAACAGCTCTAATTGGTAAAGAACTGGTGCCATATAACATCGACATCACAGCATTAAGTGAAACACGCTTACCAGAAGAGGGATCACTCAGCGAACCCACCACCAAAGGTAGAGCCTCAAATGAAGACAGAATCCACGGGGTTGGCCTGGCCATCATGACCAGTTTGCTCAAACAGCTGCCAGACTTGCCTGTGGGCATCAGCGAGAGGCTCATAAAGATCCATTTGCCTCTCAGCAAAGACCGGTATGCCACAATCATCAGTGCATATGCCCCAACACTGACCAGCACAGAGGAGACCATCGAGCAGTTCTACTCTGACCTGAGTGCCGTCCTGCACTCAGTGCCCACAAATGACAAGCTCATACTACTGGGAAACTTCAACACCCGCGTTGGCCAGGACCATGAAAGATGGAAAGGAGTGCTCGGCAAACACGGCGTGGGCAATATGAACAACAACAGCCTACTGCTACTCAGCAAATGCTCAGAGTTCAAACTCACCATCACGAACACTGTGTTCAGAATTGCGAACAAATATAAAACAACGTGAATGCACCCAAGATCAAAACAGTGGCATCTCATTGACTACATCATTGTACGCGGGCGAGATATCCAGGGTGTAAAGATCACCAGAGCCATGAGAGGAGCTGAATGCTGGACAGACCACCGATTGGTTAGAGCGACTCTTCAAATGCGCATTGCGCCTCGCTATCCAAAACGTGCCCAGACAGTTTGCGCATTTTACAACTTGAGTCCTCTTAGAGATCCATCTTATTTGCAAACATTCCAGTCCTGCTTGGACAACAAGCTGTCTGCCAAGGGACCACTCACTGGAAGCTCAACCGAGAAATAGAACCAGTTCAGAGACGCAGTGAAGGAAACATCAAAGGCAGTCCTAGGCCCAAAACAACGCAACCACCAGGACTGGTTTGACGAGACCAACACTGCTATTGAAGACCTATTGAGCAAGAAGAACAAAGCCTTTATGGAGTGGCAAAATAACCCAAACTCTGCTCCTAAAAAGGACAGATTCAAGTCTCTCCAAGCCACGGCACAGCGTGAGATCAGGAAGATGCAAGACTGATGGTGGGAAAAAAAGGCAGAAGAAATCCAGCGATTTGCTGATATGAAAAACTACAAACAATTTTTCAGTGCCCTCAAGACTGTCTATGGGCCATCAAAACCCACTACCACTCCCTTGCTATCCTCTGACAGTGACATTCTCATAAAAGATAAAAAAGGCATCAGCAACAGGTGGAAAGAACACTTCAGTCAGTTTCTCAAACGACCCTCTTCAGTCGACCAAAGCACCCTTGACCAGATCCCCCAAAACCGCTCCATTGAACAACTTGATGTCCCTCCTTCAATAGAGGAAGTCCAAAAAGCCATTAAACAAATGAGTGCAGGCAAGGCACCCGGTAAAGACGGGATCCCAACCGAGGTGTACAAGGCCTTAAATGGAAAGGCGCTCCAGGCATTCCACATAGTGCTGACCAGCATATGGGAAGAGGAAGACATGCTCCCAGAACTCAGAGATGCCTCCATCGTAGCCCTATACAAGAACAAAGGCTCACGAGCAGCCTGTGACAACTACAGAGGCATCTCACTACTCTCCACTGCTGGAAAGATCCTCACCCATGTTATACTCAACAGACTCCTGTCATCTGTTTCAGAGCAGAACCTGCCTGAATCACAATGTGGTTTCCGACCAGATCGCAGCACCATCGACGTGGTCTTCACAGTGAGGCAAATGCAGGAAAAATGCCTTGAGAAGAACCTGCGTCTCTACATTGTCTTCATAGACCTGACAAAGGCATTCGACACAGTGAACAGGGACGCATTGTGGGTGATCCTCAGCAAGCTCGGTTGCCCAGCAAAATTTGTCAAACTGATCCAGCTCTTTCATGTCGACATGACAGGGGAAGTCCTATCTGGTGGAGAGACTTTCGATCGCTTCAACATCTCCAATGGCGTGAAACAAGGCTGTGTCTCGCTCCGGTACTATTCAACCTATACTTCACCCAGGTATTACGACATGCTGTGATGGATCTAGACCTGGGCGTCTATATCAAATACTGACTGGATGGCTCACTATTTGACCTTCGCCGCCTGACTGCAAAAACAAAGACAACAGAGAGACTCATCCTGGAAGCTCTCTTCGCAGATGACTGTGCTCTCATGGCCCACCAAGAAAACCATCTCCAAACCATTGTGGACAGGTTCTCCACCGCAACAAAACTGTTTGGCTTGACTATCAGCCTCAGCAAAACAGAGGTGCTGTTCCAACCTGCACCAGGGAGGCCAACTAACTAGCCGTGCATTACAATCGACAGCACGCAGCTTTCTAATGTCAACACTTTCATGTACCTGGGCAGCACCATCGCCAATGACGGGTCCCTAGACCACGAGATTAATGCCAGGATCCAAAAGGCCAGCCAGGCACTCGGGCAGCTGCCCTCCAAAGTCCTCCAACACAGCGGTGTGAGCACTGCGACGAAGCTCAAAGTGTACAACGCAGTGGTCCTCAGCTCGCTCCTGTACGGTTGTGAGACATGGACACTGTACCGGAAGCACATGAAACAGCTGGAGCAATTCCACCAAAGCTCCCTCCAATCAATCATGAGGATCCGGTGGCAGGACCGAATCACCAACCAGGAAGTCCTCGACAGAGCCAACTCCACCAGCATCAAAGTCATGGTCCTCAAAACCCAGCTACGATGGTCTGGACACGTCATCCGCATGGACCCACAGCGAATACCAAGACAGGCATTCTGTGGTGAACTGTCAGCTGGACTCAGGAAACAAGGCCGACCAAATAAAAGATTCAAGGATCAGCTAAAGTCCAACTTGAAGTGGGCTGGCATTACATCAAAGCAACTAGAACTCGCTGCCTCTGACAGAAGCAGCTGGCGAGCCCACATTCACCATGCCGCCACCACCTTTGAAGATGAGCATCGTCGACGTCTTGCCACTGTGCGTGAACGCCAACACCAGGCCACAACCACATTTCCCTTAACAACTGGCGTCCCATGCCCCGTGTGCCACAAACTGTACGCCTCAGCCTTTGGACTCCAAAGCCACATGAGGGTACATCAATAAATGATAATGCACAAAGACAATAGTCATTCTCGGTCACGGAGAGACTACCACTGATTTCCATTATATCTTATTTAAGTCACATAGTTATAGCTTATCCAGTTATTATGAAGGAATCCTTATAAGTGATCAAAAACTACTTTATTAAATTTATTTTTACAGAAAAGGTCCCTTTGACCCTATGCATATTCAACAGTGGGCCAATATTAAATATATGGAAGGCATTCTTCTATGTAACACATAGTTCTTAAGGGATATTACCTTATTGAAGTACGTAGATGACAATCAAAGGAGAAGAAGAGAAAAAAAGGCAAACTTAAAACAGCAAATGTAATAAACATATAGGTCAAGTGAAGATTTAAAGGCTTTGCAACATAAATGCAAAATGAGAAAGTCAGAGAGCTTTTAAAAAAACACAAGGGTATTAAAAGAACATAATTCAAAAGATTCCTAGACACCAGAGATGATTTATCTCAAGGTTAAAAATTTGGAAAGTTATTGATTTATATTGTAGGATCACAAATATCAGATAATTGCACAGTTATCAATTTTTAAACATATTAATTGGACACTGGCAAGCTCTCTTCTAGGGCAGAGGCAGTATGCATAAAGATAGATTTTCTATGAAAAGGAAGCAGCCACTATGAGATACTGGAAGCATCTGGTGTTGAGCTGGAGGAAGAAATGGGGCTGTTGCTGTTGGTGGTCTGGAATAACAGGGTATTTCAGGAATAGAAATTCATCTGCAATATTCTCCAAGCACAGATTCTGGTCCTCAGATTATGGCTTTTTGATGAAACATAATGACCATTCATTGGATACCTTGGAGTCACAAGATGTTAAACAGAGAGGCCTCTCTATAGCCTCATATGTTATTGGAAGAATGGCTACCTTTATCAAGCCAGCTCCCTCACTTGCTGTCAGAAATATGAGTAGTTTGGCATTGCAAAGTCGGCAGGGGTTCTCGGCTCTACACCTTTCTGTTTATTTCCTTATATGGGTTGATTGCAATAATATGGAAGGCCAAGTGTAGAGAGCAACAATTTCTTTGGAAAATATCCAAAATTATTAGAGAAGAATGCTTTACCATGAACATGGTAGGAAAGGGGGAAGACATGAGTTGAATCCCCTTGCAGAAGAAGAACTTGATCACTTGTGGCAGAGAAAATTAAAATTCAAGAAAAATTTCAATTTTAATTTTAAAAATCCTTGTATATTAACAGAGGACATCCACAAGTTGGGATTTCTTTATATTTGACTCTAATAATTGACTGAGGGTTCAGGGAAGACGGTAAGATTCCTGAGTAAAGTAAAAATTGAGGCTAGGAAAGCAGAGGGAAGAGCATCACTTTGCAGACTTGACTAAAAACTTAATGCAGAATTTTAAAATTTCAAAAGTTTCAAGTTTAAAAGGTCACCTTGGCCATGATAGACATAGAGGCACTAACATAATTTATCTTGACAGACACATTAAGCATGAATAAGGCAAGTAAGTAGTATGGTTCCTTGGAGATGTCTCTGTTAGAAGTCACAAAAGGAGGAAGAAGACAATATTAGGAAAGAACTGGACTGAATATAAAGTTTTCAGCAAGACAAATCAGTAAAAAAAAAAATTCAAGATTCAAATTAAATAAAAATTTTAAAGTCATTACAGAAAGAAAAACCAGAAAGAAATTTTCATCACACAGATTCTCTTATGAAAAAAAGACTGGATGTATCTACATCTCACATATGGACAGGGGACAGTAAAACATGGGGGGTGGGAGTTAGATAGATAGATAGAGAGAGAGAGAGAGAGAGAGAGAGAGAGAGGATAGAATGATAGAAGCCTATAAGTATTAGTGAGAGAAATAAACCCTTTTAGGAAAGTAGAGTGACCTATCAAAATATGGTAATGTTACTTAAAATAAAATGGAACATCCTAGTGAACTCACAAAAAAAAATAATTGAGTTTGTTATATGAGAAAGTAAAAGGAGACACAAATAAACTCTTGTTCATTCTTAGAGGCTATAAAGAGGCCAAGGATGACTGAGTATGGCAGTCTAGCTCAGAATTGATGGCCTTGTTTGAAAAAATGGAATCATGGGAGCAGAGTTACATCAGTATTCCCAAAAAGTAGCACTCCTGATTCTTTATTAAGGAACAGGCAAATAGTGATAGGGGACATCTAGTCTGAAATCTTTTATCCTAATGGGTAATTTTGACATCCTCAAAAGGGATCCAACATTCATGGCTGAAAAAGAAGACCTTAGAGATATTTCAAGATAAATTCTCAGTATTCAGTTTCAAATAGCAAAATTCTATTGGTAAATATAGGCTGAGTATCAACAATAATGTAAGTAGACAATATAAATTTAGTTATATTTTTGTGTAAGTGATAGAAATCATGTTCCATGTGCCTTTAATTCTAACCAAACAAACATGAGTAAAAGGGCAAGTAAATTTAGTATATTTAGGGAGATAGGAGGTACAAGAAGTGGGCATTTGAGATATAGTAGTAGCAGTATATATGCAGCCAACAGGTAGGAAAAAAGGAAAATTTTTTAAAGAGTTTAATAAAATGGTCATCTACAACAGTCTAGGAGGAAATGCAAGATTTAAGCAAAGAATTTTTATGCTCAGGATGAGAGACATTCTAGTTCCACAAAATGAGTCACTATCTATCTCATTAACCAATGAAATAGACCACATAGGAAAATAAAATTTAGCTCACTCACACGCATGAAGATGACAGAAGCTTTCACCATAAAAATATCACTTGCATGCACCCAATACAAACTCACTCTCACATGCACACATGATCCTGCATGTTCCGGATAGCTGAGATCATCTTTCAAGGTGAGATAGCAGTCAAGTATGTTTCCAGGAAAGGAGAAGACATTTGGACCGGTGATAACTTCAAGAAAGACCAAAGACTGACAGACACATGTGGACCACCAAAAAAACCTTTAAAAACCAAGGATATGATGGAAAATGAACTTCTATAGATCTATAGATGTAAGAGTAATCATCACACATGTTAACACCACATTTAGGAAATTACATCCACATGCACACAAAACTGGGTACAAGAAGGCAGAAAATTCTTTTTTTTTTTTTTAATTTTAATATTATTTTATTTGGTCGTTTTCATACATTATTCGCTGGAAACAAAGATCGTTTTCTTTTCCTCCCCTCCCCCCCCCCCCCCGCCTTTCCCTCTCCCATAGCCGACCCATGATTCCACTGGTTATCACATGTGTTCTTGACTCGAACCCATTTCCCTGTTGTTGGAGTTTGCATTATAGTGTTCATTTAGAGTCTCTCCTCAGTCTTATCTCCTCCAACCCTGTGGTCGAGCAGTTGCTTTTCAGCGGTGTTTTTACTCCCACAGTTTATCCTCTGCTTGTGGGTAGTATTTTTTTTTAGATCCCTGCAGATTGTTCAGGGAAATTGCATTGATACTTATGGAGAAGTCCATCACCTTCGATTGTACCACAATGTATCAGTCTCTGTGTATAATGTTTTCCTGGTTCTGCTCCTTTCGCTCTGCATCACTTCCTGGAGGTTGTTCCAGTTCACATGGAATTCCTCCACTTTATTATTCCTTTTAGCACAATAATATTCCATCACCAACATATACCACAATTTGTTTAGCCATTCCCCAATTGAGGGGCATCCCCTCATTTTCCAATTTTTGGCCACCACAAAGAGCGCAGCTATGAATATTTTTGTACAAGTCTTTTTGTCCATTATCTCTTTGGGGTACAAGCCCAGCAGTGCTATGGCTGGATCAAAGGGCAGACAGTCTTTTATCGCCCTTTGGGCATAGTTCCAAATTGCCCTCCAGAATGGTTGGATCAATTCACAACTCCACCAGCAATGAATTAATGTCCCCACTTTGCCACATCCCCTCCAGCATTCATTACTTTGCATAGCTGTCATGTTAGCCAATCTGCTAGGTGTGAGATGATACCTCAGAGTTGTTTTGATTTGCATCTCTCTGATTATAAGAGATGTAGAGCACTTTTTCATGTGCTTATTAATAGTTTTGATTTCTTTGGCTGAGAATTGCCTGTTCATGTCCCTTGCCCATTTGTCAATTGGAGAATGGCTTGATTTTTTGTACAATTGATTTAGTTCTTTATAAATTTTAGTAATTAAACCCTTGTCAGAGGTTTTTATGAAGATTGTTTCCCAATTTGTTGCTACCCTTCTGATTTTGGTTACATTGGTTTTGTTTGTACAAAAACTTTTTAATTTGATGTAATCCAGATTATTTATTTTGCATTTTGTAATTCTTTCTAATTCTTGCTTGGTTTTGAAGTATTTCCCTTCCCAAAGATCTGACATGTATACTATTCTGTGTTCGCCTAATTTTCTTATAGTTTCCTTCTTTATGTTCAAGTCATTCATCCATTTTGAATTTATCTTGGTGTAGGGTGTGAGGTGTTGATCTAAGCCTAATCTTTCCCACACTGTCCTCCAATTTTCCCAACAGTTTTTATGAAATAGTGGATTTTTGTCCCAAAAGCTGGGATCTTTGGGTTTGTCATATACTGTCTTGCTGAGGTTGCTTGCCCCCAGTCTATTCCACTGATCCTCCTTTCTGTCTCTTAGCCAGTACCAAATTGTTTTGATGACCGCTGCTTTATAATATAGTCTGAGATCTGGGACTGCAAGACCCCCTTCCTTTGTATTTTTTTTCATTAATTCCCTGGGTATCCTTGATCTTTTGTTCTTCCAAATGAACTTTGTTATGTTTTTTTCTAAATCAGTAAAAAAAATTTTTGGGAGTTCCATGGGTATGGCACTAAATAGATAGATGAGTTTGGGTAGGATGGTCATTTTTATTATATTGGCTCGTCCTACCCATGAGCAGTTAATGTTCTTCCAATTGTTCAAGTCTAGTTTTAGTTGTGTGGAAAGTGTTTTGTAGTTGTGTTCATATAGATCCTGTGTTTCTCTCGGGAGATAGATTCCTAAGTATTTTATTTTGTCTTGGGTAATTTTGAATGGGATTTCTCTTTCTAGTTCTTGCTGCTGAGCTGTGTTGGAATTATATAGAAATGCTGATGACTTATGTGGGTTTATTTTGTATCCTGCAACTTTGCTAAAGTTGTTGATTGTTTCAATTAGCTTTTTGGTTGAATCTCTAGGATTCTTTAAGTAGACCATCATGTCATCTGCAAAGAGTGATAATTTGGTCTCCTCCTTGCCTATTTTGATGCCTTCAATTTCTTTTTCTTCTCTAATTGCTACTGCTAGTGTTTCTAATACAATGTCAAATAATAGAGGTGATAATGGGCATCCTTGTTTCACTCCTGATCTTAATGGGAATGGATTTAGTTTATCCCCATTGCAGATGATATTAGCTGATGGTTTTAGATATATACTGTTTATTATTTTTAGGAATGACCCTTCTATTCCTATGCTTTCTAGTGTTTTTAGTAGGAATGGGTGTTGTATTTTATCAAAGGCTTTTTCTGCATCTATTGAGATAATCATGTGATTCTTGTTGGTTTGCTTGTTGATGTGGTCAATTATGTGGATAGTTTTCCTAATGTTGAACCAGCCCTGCATCCCTGGTATGAATCCTACTTGATCATGGTGGATGACCCTTCTAATCACTTGCTGGAGTCTTTTTGCTAGTATCCTATTTAAGATTTTTGCATCTATATTCATTAGGGAGATTGGCCTATAGTTTTCTTTCTCTGTTTTTGGCCTGCCTGGCTTTGGAATTAGTACCATGCTTGTGTCATAAAAGGAGTTTGGTAGGACTCCCTCTTTGCTTATTATGTCGAATAGTTTGTATAATATTGGGGTTAACTGTTCTCTGAATGTTTGATAGAATTCACTGGTGAATCCATCAGGCCCTGGGGATTTTTTCTTAGGCAGTTCTTTGATGGCTTGATGGATTTCAATTTCTGATATGGGATTATTTAAGAAAACTATTTCTTCTTCTGTTAGTCTAGGCAATTTATATTTTTGTAAATATTCATCCATATCACCTAGATTGGTAAATTTATTGCCATATAGTTGGGCAAAGTAGTTTTTAATGATTGCCTTAATTTCCTCTTCATTTGAGGTGAGATCCCCCTTTTCATCCTTGATGCTATTAATTTGCCTTTCTTCTTTCCTTTTTTTAATTAAATTAACCAGTACTTTGTCTATTTTGTCTGTTTTTTCAAAGTACCAGCTTCTAGTCTTGTTTATTAGCTCAATAGTTCTGTCACTTTCTATTTTATTAATTTCTCCCTTAATTTTTAGGATCTCTAGTATGGTTTTCTTCTGGGGGTTTTTAATTTGTTCATTCTCAAGTTTTTTGATTTGCATTTCCAATTCCTTGGTCTCTGTCCTCCCTAATTTGTTAATATATGCACTCAGGGATATGAATTTTCCTCTAAGTACTGCCTTGGCTGCATCCCATAAGGTTTGAAAGGATGTTTCGCCGTTGTCATTTTCTTCAACGAAATTGTTAATTGTTTCTATGATTTCTTCTCTAACTATCCGATTTTGGAGTATCATGTTATTTAATTTCCAATTAATTTTTGATTTGGGTCTCCATGTACCCTTGCCGATCAATATTTTAATTGCCTTGTGATCTGAAAAGGCTGCAGTTAATATTTCTGCTTTTCTGCATTTAAGTGCCATGTTTCTATGACCTAGTGTATGATCTATTTTTGTGAATGTGCCATGTGGTGCTGAAAAGAAGGTGTATTCTTTTTTGTCCCTATTTATTTTTCTCCATATGTCTATTAATTCTAATTTTTCTAAGATTTCATTCACCTCTTTTACCTCTTTCTTATTTATTTTTTGATTTGATTTATCTAAATTTGATAGTGGTTGGTTCAAGTCTCCCACTAATATGGTTTTACTGTCTAATTCCTCCTTCAATTCTCCTAGTTTCTCTATTAAAAATTTGGATGCTATACCATTTGGTGCATACATGTTGATTAGTGATATTTCCTCATTGTCTATACTTCCTTTTAGCAGAATATATTTACCTTCCCTGTCCCTTTTGATCAGGTCTATTTGTACTTTGGCTTTGTCAGATATCATGATTGCAACTCCTGCCTTCTTTCTATCGGTTGAGGCCCAAAAGGTCTTACTCCAACCTTTAATTCTAACCTTGTGAGTGTCAACCCGTCTCATATGTGTTTCTTGAAGACAACATATGGTAGGGTTTTGTGTTCTAATCCAATCTGCTATTTGTCTGCGTTTTATGGGTGAGTTCATCCCATTCACGTTCAAAGTTATGATTGTTATTTGTGGATTCGCTGGCATTTTGATGTCTTCCCCTAGTTCTGACCTTTCTTCTTTAGCTTTCTCCTTTTGAACCAGTGATTTACTTTAGGTCAGTCCCCCTAGTCCCCTCCCTTGAGATGCTTCCCTTTCTAGCCCCTCCCTTTTTATGCTCCCTTCCCCTCCCCCCTCTCCTTCCCTCCCTTTTTGTGCTCCCTCCCCCCTCCCCCTCCTTAATTTTCCTTTCTTTCTTGCCCTAATGGATAAGATAGAATTCAGGATCCCACTGGATCTAGATGTTCTTCCCTCTCAGATTTGATTTCACTGAGAGTAAGGTTTAAGTACTTCCACTTCACGCTCTCTTCCTCTCCTTCTCATATGAGAGTTCTTCCCCTCCCCTTCCCATGTGTATCTTTCTTTGGGAAAGTTTATTCTATTGATTCCCCCCCTATTTCTTGAAGTTAATCTTAGTATTATCACGGTTCCCCCCTCCCTTTTCCTTTTTTTGCCCCAACTTTCCCCAAATCTTCTTGATTCCCCAATCTTTCCCTATGCATGTTTCTTCTAACTACTCTTATGATGATACAATTTATGAGAGTTACACAAAACATTTTCCCCACATATTAATATATATAATTAGATGTAAATGTAGTCCTTATAGAAGAGAGTTTGACTTAAAGAGAAAGATAAGATTTATCTCCTTTTCCCTTTCTTTCATATTTACCTTTTCATGTTTCTCTTGCTTTCTGTGCTTGGATATCGAACTTTCCACAGAGCTCTGGTCTTTTCTTAGCAAATGCTTGGAAGTCTTCTATTTTGTTGAATGCCCATACTTTCCCCTGGAAGTATATAGTCAGTTTTGCTGGGTAGTTGATTCTTGGTTGGAGACCCAGCTCTCTTGCCTTTCTAAATATCGTGTTCCATGCTTTGCGGTCTCTTAGTGTGTTAGCCGCTAAGTCATGTGTGATCCTTATGGGAGCCCCCTTATATCTGAAGCTCTTCTTCTTGGCTTCTTGTAGGATTTTCTCCTTTACTTGGAAGCTCTTGAATTTGGCAATTACATTCCTAGGCGTTGTCTTTTGGGGATTTAGTATAGAAGGTGTTCTATGAATCCTTTCTATTTCTATTTTGCCCCCTTGCTCCAGAACGTGGGGGCAATTTTCTTTTATAATCTCCTCTAGAATAAAATCCAATTTGTTGTTTACCTCTGGTTTTTCTGGGAGACCGATGATACGGAGATTTTCTCGTCTTCCTCTGTTCTCCAGGTCCGTGACCTTCTCAGTGAGATATTTTATGTTTTCTTCCAATTCATTAATTGTTTGGGTTTGCTTTATTGATTCTTGCTGTTTTATCATTTCACTTTCTTCTAGGTGCTTGATTCTGGTCATTAGGGACTGGATTTGCTTTTCAGCCTTGTCTGCCCTTGTATTGGATGCTTCGAGTTCTTTTTCCAATTGAGCAGTCTTATCTGTCAGACAGCTGATCTCTTTCTCCCATTTTTCTTTCCAGAAGGTTTCCATCTTTTGGATAAGTTCCAGTTTGAGATCTTCCAGAGCTTGTTGATAGTTTCCATTTTGGGAGGCGTGTTCTGAATTTTTTTGGATTTCCTCCTCTTTCTCCTCTTTCCCTTGGGTACTTCCACCATAAAAGTTTTCAATAGTCACTTTTTTCCCTTTCTTCCTGGAGGCTTGATTTTGGGCCATGTGAGCCATCCCTTTGGTGGTTTTATTTCCCTTTCCTTTTTGGTCTGGGGTCTGGGTTATAAGAGTGGTTTTTCTGTGAATTTAGGTTGCTTCAGACTAGTTCTTCCCAGCCTCCGAGCCCAGGTATTCAGCTCCGCCCAGATAATCAGCGCGCCTTGTTCAGCGCAGCCCGCCCGAAGTCAGCTGGCTTCTCCAGTGAAAGCGCCCTGAGACGTTTTTTCCTGGCAGTCCCCAGATCCCAAGGACCCTGGAGTGCCCCCCCAGACAGAGACGCTCCCCACTCACTCGCTGTCCCGGTGAGCGCTCAGGTAGCTCACTCTGGTTTAGCGGGGGAGGTGGGGTGGGGGAAGGGCGGCTCAGTTCACTTTTCTGTGCAAGCTTTTCCTTCTTATTTTAGTGTGGAAATGTTCAAGCCCCACGTACCTTTGCCTCTGTGGGGTACTGGGGAGTCCTTCTGTTCCTCCAAAGGTGATTTTATGCTCCTTTGATGTAGTCTATTTTGTTCGGTGCTGGGGAGAGGAAACGTGCCGCGTCTAGATTGCAGCCATGATTACCCGGAAGTCCGAAGGCAGAAAATTCTTAAGCATCAGGCAATATGAAGAAGAGGAGGTCTGGAAGATTTTCATGAGTATAAGCATTCATCAGTACATATTTTCGTAGACAAATCGAATTTCACACTGACATTAAGGACTGATTTGTAAATAAGAAGAGCCCAAGAAACTGTATATTTATAAATAAATTTTTGTATATTTGTATATAAATTTGTAAATAATTCATTGATGGAACTCATACAGATAGGAAAGGAAATTACTTTCCTGCCTGACTTCAAGCCAGAGCATGTGTATATGTATACATATACATATAAAATATATAACATATATAAAAATTATAAAGAAACCATATATATACATATGTAAAGTACTAACTATCTAATCAACTAACAGGGTAGATAGGTAATTAACACACTAACCCCTTAACCAACAGGGAAAAATTAGTTTAGGGACAAAGAAAGGAGTTTTTAACTTTGAAAGATTACATAGGGTGTGACAGAGGGTTTGCACATAAGAAAAAATGCCAGGCTGAAGAGTTTGTGGATCTGCTCACCTTGATGGGGGAGAGAGGAGACAGAAGATTCTGGCTGGGATTTCAGTTGGTTAACTCTCTCAAGCTTGAGAAGCCTAGGAGGAAAGTTCTGGCCAAGCCTTTCTCCTAGAGATATCCATCTCTTTCCTTTCCTGGTGACTGGACATTCTCCACCACCACCACCACCCCTGCATTCCCAAACTAAAGGAACATTTGAAGAAGACATTTTGAGCCTTTGTCAAACTTTACCTCACAGCTCCTGGTGCACTGGGTCTGAACTGTGGCCAGGGGACCAAACCCAGTGTCAGTCAACTTGACTATTTCTCAGGGGGCTCAGGCAGCCAAAGCCTGAGTGTCCACTTGAAGAGGGAGGTATAAGGATAGTTAGAGAAAGGGACCCCTCTTTTCCCCATTTTCCTTTTGTAAAAATTAAATCTCTAATGAAAAATATTATATTTTAAGAGATTTATTAATGATCATTATAAATCAAGGAATAAAGAAGATACAAAATAAAGACCACAGTTCAAACACCAGCCTTACCACCACCAAGCTTAGGATTGGAAGTAAAGAGGTGAGACCTTCCATGTCCCCGCCAAATATCTCCTCTCTACAGGAAGTACGTATGACAGGAAGTCAGTGGGCTCCTGGGAAATGTAGTTCTTTTTTAGGATAACAGATTTTTTATTATACACTTTCCTATTATTTTCCCTGCCAGCCATGTTCTGTGTATTACCCTAACTGAATTAATTTACATTAAAGTGGTTATCCTTTCCCAAAGTTGAATCAAGTGTGAGTGAACAGCTTAAAGGGAAAACAACATCTTCCTGAGAAGAAACATTTTAGGCTCTAGTAGTGGAAGAGGACAAGAGCCAATCTGTGAGAGCAGCCATATCTGAGGAGAGAAGGCTGAAGGGGGAAATTCTTTAAACACCTTCTCTTTTCTCTGAGCCAACCTTAAACATCAGCTGTCTCTCCTAGATCCTGTTTCTTTTACCACCCATAAACCTTCTCCATTACAAGGGACAGAATGGATTACATTTAAAAAATAGAAAAATATGGATTAGAACATAGCTAGACAAAATTGTTACAGTCACATAGCATTACTTGTAAAACATATGATGGTTTAATCTTACTTAATAGCTGAATGTTACATGGTTAGAATACAATTTAGAGTCATAGTTACAAGCTTGTTGTAACCATGAATTTTTATATGTTACAAATTTTTTTGACATGTGTATGAGGTATACTTGACTTGGATTTTTTTAAGGATGTGAACAACCCACCAACTTAATGATTATTTCCTAATGACTCAATTTTGAAATTACAAAAGTATATGTTCAAAATAAAAGAGTAATCTGAGCATGATATAGCTACTATGATCAGCCTTGTAGAAAAAAAAATTGCAATAGTTCAAATGAATATATAACATTGCAATATATAATTCAGAAGCTCCACAAATCCAAAGATAATTAACAGAAAAACTTACTTTTAAATCAAATGAAAATAGAAATTTGAATGTAGTGATGACCACAAAAAGATGATCAGAGATCTGAAATTAACCAGATAATCATCACATCTAGGAATAGGGAAACAAATATTATAATATTGATAAAAGAAAGTTAGAGGTAATTAAATGTTATTTTGTGAGATAATCATTAAACAACTCATAAAAATATGATATTAATGAATCCTTGGGGAAGTAAAATAAAAATCTCAAAGATGAAAATTTTAT
This sequence comes from Monodelphis domestica, assembly GCF_027887165.1. NCBI lineage: Eukaryota > Metazoa > Chordata > Mammalia > Didelphimorphia > Didelphidae > Monodelphis > Monodelphis domestica. The sequence goes on along the minus strand of NC_077234.1, from coordinate 122,250,502 downwards.
CTTAAAAAAAAAACTTTCTATGGTCTCTGGGAAGACTTAAGCTTCTAATACTGCAAGACCTCAGAATTTGACAACTTTGCAAACAAGAACTGACAAAGTCTTATAATCAAGCACTTGAAGGAAGTTCTAAGGAGTTTCCCAGACAATAGTAAGTGTAGAATTATTATTTTCCCAATTAAAAGGCAGGAAGGGGATCATGAGAAATTTTTAGAGCAAAGTTTCTATTAAAAGATTTAGTTTTTAGATAGTACCTAGAAACAAGGGAGTAATTTCAGTCTGAATTCACTTTAATTATATACATATATATATATACACATATATATTTGTTAATTTAGACTATATATATACACATATATAATATAGTTCATATGTGTATATATATATTTAACTCTCACAAGATTTTAACAAAGGCTCATATGGGACATTACTCTGAAAACTCTCTCAAACCTTAATTTACTTTTTCCAAGATTAAATTGAATGAGATGCTTAACAATAGAAAACCTATTAAGTATTGTAGTTAGTACTATGTTGATAGATATCACATTTCAACTAACTTTTCATCATTCACTAACATCATTATTCACTTGAACATTCAAAATAAATAAAAAGATTGAATTATCACAATTGCATTATTCCTTTAGAGGGATAGTGTAAAAGGGAATTCTTTGTTCTCTCTGAGTTTATATTTGTGAAACGAAATTATTTATTCCCTTTGTCTATTTTGAGTTAACACTTTGGTTAACAATAACTTAAGTACCCCTACTTAGTACCACATTAGATTATGAAGACAGAATTAACTCTCCTTTATCTACTTTTGAATTGATTCAACAAAAGCTTGAACATCCTACTTAGAACTAGGTGGAGGAGCTCTCCATCCCTTTAACTCAATCAGCCAGGAAATGAGAATTCATACCTCAGTCAGCCAGGAATCTATGAACTCTTTTGATGATTATTCACCTCCCCAGAAGGTGAGAAGTGATTCTCACAAACACTGTCCCCAGGGCAGTGTTGGGAAATTTGGAAGCTGTGATTGGCCCTTGTGAAAAGGGAAAGGGACAAAAAGGCACAATAAAAGGTCCTGAATTTCTGGGGCTAGAAAAGTCAACTCCAAGAAGGAAGTCAGTTTCAAGAAGGTTGACTCAAGGTAGAAAGTCAGTCTCAGGAGTCACCTTCAGCTTGAGTCATTGTCTTGACCTGTCTCTTAGAGAGAACATGGGTGAGTAGATAGCTGGCTTTCCCTTCCTGTCTTCTGGAGAGAGTTTAATTCTGGTTGAAGGTTAACAAGTCCTGGGTGAGTCAAGCACCAGAACATAATGGCATTATTTAGTTAAATGGGTTAATGTTGGGGTCAGCTGGATGGCTCAGTGAATTGAGAGTCAGACCTAGAGATAGAAGGTCATAGGTTCAAATCTGGCCTCAGACACTTCCCAGCTGTATGACACTTAACCCCCATTGCCTAGTCCTTACCGCTCTTCTACCTTGGAGCCAATACACAGCAATGACTCCAAGACAGAAGGTAAGGGCTTAGAAAAAAAAAATAGGCTACTGTTTTCTCTTCCCTTTTGTATTTCTCTGCTTTTACCCTTTCCACCTCTTTTGTAAATAAAAACTACTAAAGTCATTTTGACTCTGAGCAATATTACTTTGAATTGGAAACCACCATTATTATTTATAATCTTCATATATTTTAGTCAAACCATTAAAATTGAATTCTTACAATAGGCTAGAGCCATGTTGATGAAGCTATGGCAGGCATGCCAGAGGAAATTGCTCCACTTCCCCTCTCTATCATGCCCAAAGACATTTTCACTTCATCCACCCCTCTGCCCATCAGCTTAATGGGAGTACTTCCTCCCTCCCCTGTCTGGGATAAGGGGGCAGCTGAAATGCAGTATGATGGTACTGCATTTGGGCGCTCAGTCTCCAAAAGGTTCCCCATCACTGGGCTAGAGAATAACACAGTCTTTTACTTTTGAGGTCAATATAAAGTTAAGTGGGGCCAAATAATATATAATTAATCTCAGGTAATAAGTAATGGTCAATGTGACGAAAACATACTGTTTCAAAAATTTAAAAGAATTTCTACAATATAATTTAAAAGTAAATTATTTGAAAAGAATAATTTCACAATTATAATTATATGTTTAATATTTACCAACTCTAAGATAATTAAAGAACATGAGATTTTTGAAGTATATATAATTAACAATACATAAGGGCATTTGTAAACTTATAAAGTCTGATAGGGACATTTAACAAATATTGACTTATGATTTCCATATTCAGAACCTGAAAGTTTTCTGTTAAGCAAAATTCAGAATTAAGATTTATTGCTTTCAAAAACATCTTTGTTTTTGAAACAAACACAATATAAAAAATTCAATTAAGAAATTAAATATTTCTTTGCCTTATGATTAGTTTCTCATTCGTTTTGCTATCTGTCCTTTGTTTTGAGTCTTTTACAATGTGGCCAGCATTGAAAAAGAGGAAAGAGGACATAAAAGATATTAACATTATTATTATTTTTTTTCAATTTTCAAAGTTTTCCTTTTTTTCTATCTTTTCTTTCTTGACAAAAGCTATGATTAATGAATAAGACATAAATAAATAATGCAGGCTGTGTCAAGTACAAATAATGGATTTGATTAGAGTATGCCCTTCATTTCCTTTCACTTTTTAAGCTATCACTAGTATTACTGTTTTCAGACTTTTCTGTCATTACTTCTTCTAGGTAACTCTTAGAAGAAAAGAGAAAATGTAGATCAAAAGTATGGACCCATACAAAACAGAAGTAACAGATTTTGACAGAAATAGGTCCTTTTTGGATAAAGATGCAGAATTTGAGGGTCCCATTCAATTTTATCTCCATTATTTTTAAAGGAACTATTTAGAGGATTATGGTGGGTTTTTTTTTTGATAATCTATAAATGTGTGATTTGAATAAGATATAATAGGAATAGAAATAGCATTAAAAACTTCTGCAAAGATGAATGTGCCTTTATATTTCCACTTTCCTTGCCAAATACTCTAGACATTGTGGCATGAGAAAACTGGGCTTTTCATGTCATAAACAGGTGACCTTGGAATGAAAAGGAGAAAGGGCTTATGCCCTGGTCATAAATCCTTTTTCTGGAAACTATTAGTAAAGAAGACAATTTCATTAACTTGTTCAAGATCCCCTGTTATGAACATGACTTTCCTGTTAATATGGGTTCTATTATATGACATAGGAGAGGTTGAATAAGAGAATGAAGCTATGGAGCTTGCAGTCCATGTGGAGCAAGGTATTTAGTATAAGAGCCCAAGAGCTTAATTCTCCTTCCCGCCATATTTTCTTTAGTGAAATTTTGACCAACACAATTATGTTCTCTCTTATGACATTATTGCAAGTCTCTTAGTTGAGCAGACTTAAGTCTTTTTACTGCTTTATTCCTGCTCTATAAGACACTTATTTATAAAACATTTACTTAGAAATTTATACATAATGTACTTAAAATAGTACCAACTCAGAAAAGTAATCTACCTTTTAAAAATTTTGAAGGCTATTTTTCTTTGCTTAATATATAGCCTGTGGTTACCAATTTTGAATTCTTAATCCTACAATATGAAAAATCTAATGGTAATGCTAATCCTTTTGAAGACATTAATCTGTGCAAAATTCTTAAATGAAGTCACATAGATTCTATTGTTTGACTATTCTCAATTCTCTTACTGATTATCTAGTTTACTTAAGAACAATGTGAAATTTGACAAACTCCTTTTGAAGTACTTAAGCAATTTTACCAAATGGATGACTTAAAAAACTTCCCTCAAAAGAAAATTGCTTCTAGAGCTCATGAGTGAATAACAATCAAAACACTGGAAGCAGAACAAGCTAGTCTCCCATCTAGAAAGGCAATCACCTTCTATCTTGGAAATAGGTCCCTCCTAAGGCTATAATAGCCTTGAACCCTTTGCTGAGAAAGAATGAAAGAAAGCATCAATGCATGCCTTATTCAAGTTTTTTTCTCTTCATAAACACCTACTGGCCAGAAGGTTAACAATGCACATGTTTGATTTTATAAAAGTTAAAAGAAATTCTAATAGGCCCACAGGTCCATTCATTCATACAACTAACTAATTATAAAATAATTATAGAGAAAAGGATATTAATGTAAGACAACAAGAAGTAATCAGAAAATAATCACAACTTAAAATTGAACAATCCACAAAAGAACCACTCCTTAAGAGATGGGGTTTACTTTAGATTAAGAAAATTGGGATTTTTTTGACAAAGAGGAATCAGGATCCAGAGAATCCCTTTAAGAAGAGAGTTTTCAGACATCCCCAAGAAAATTTTCCTGAGGCACTTCAGGGGTCTGGAATCCTTTCCTCTGTCCCAATGGGATGCCAACTGAAAAAAATATAAAGAGCTAGTCCAATATTCCAAGCTAAAGATATGATTATTTTGGGGACACAAAATACAGATGTCAGAGCTGTGCCCAGTTTCAATGGACTTTGACATCTGATATCTAGGTAACCATGTATTTTACAAGCTTAAGACAATTACTCAACAGGGGTCATGAGCAGAACCAGGTGTTCAGAACATTTTCATAACATGTTGATGAAATGGTCTTCTTGTCTTCTTTTATGACTAGGGCAGCACACTATTCTCCTTTCCCTTCTCAGGTCATTTGTCTAGGAACCTAGGGGCTGGGTTTTCTCATGTCATAACCTTCAGATTATGTTGGTAAGGAAAGGAGAAGTATATAGGCACTTTCATCATTGCAGAGATTGTTAGTATTATTCTTATTACAATTATATCTTAGTTAAATCACGCAGTGTTTATCAAACTACTATTGAGGAATTTTTATAAGTAACTAAAAACTACTTAATTAAATTTCTTCTTAGAGTTGCTGTGACAGTTGAGCAATTCATCAATGGCAGCTGAGATCTGGCCCATTATTCCAATAAAAAGGAGTGAGGTAAGTATTTTTAAACATTCCCCTAGAATTAGCTCCTACGAAGTCCCAGTTACCAAAGGATAAAGAAACTGAATGTACAGTAACATACTGTGTCTCTGTGTGAATCTATGTCATCCTCTTAGGTCAGGCAACCACATTTTAGGAAAAAATCATTGACAAGCTCTACAGAATCCAGAAGAAGATAATGCTGGAAAAATGATGATCCCCAAGATTATTTTATTTTATTTTATTTTTAAACCCTTGCCTTCCATCTTGGAGTCAATACTGTGTATTGGCTCCAAGGCAGAAGAGTGGTAAGGGCCAGGCAATGGAGGTCAAGTGACTTGCCCAGGGTCACACAGCTGGGGAGTGTCTGAGGCCAGATTTGAACCTAGAGACCTCCCGTCTCTAGGCCTGTCTCTCAATCCACTGAGCTACCCAGCTGCCCACCCCAAGATTATTTTAGATGAAGATAGGTCAAAGGAGTTGGACATATTTAGTATGATGGAGACTATTTGGGTAAAGGGGCATAAGAATTTATTTATCACTCACTATGTTCTAGATACTGTACTATGTTGCTGTTATTGTTCAGTCTTTTTCTGTCATGTCCAATTTTTCATGACCCCATTTGGGATTTTCATGGCAAAGATACTGGATTGGTTTGTTCTTGTCTTCTCCAGCTTATTTTACAGATGAGGAAACTGAAGTTTAGTGCATTAAATAACTTGCCTAGTGTCCCAAATCTAGTACATGCCTGAGGCCAGCTTTGAAGTAAGGGAGATGAATTTCTCTGACCCCAGACATGACATTTAATCCACTGTGCTACCTAACTTCATGGCACTGTAATATCATTTCAGTTGATCCTTACAACAATTCTGTGAGGTAGGTGATGTTATTATCCCCATTTTTCAGTTAAGAAAAGTAATGCAAATAAATATTAGTGACTTGCTCAGGGTTACATAGCCAATTAAATTTTTGCGGTAGAATTTTATCTGAGGTTTTCCTGACCCCAGGCTCAGAATACTAGCCACTAGCTACCTTATGATATTTGAAAGATTGTCATATGCCAGAGATATTAAACACATTTACTTAAACCAAGAAGACTGAACTGGGAACAACTGTTGCAAGTGTGGAAGAGAGAGAGTTACTGAAGGAAATAAAAGGAATGGATTTTGCAGTGTTTTCCCATTCAAGAAGGAGATAGAACTTTGGCTACCAATGGGGGGTGGGAAAGCAATCTCCAGCTAAGAAAAGAAGGTGAGCAGTTGGGGACACACCATTTTTTCCTTCTAAACTGAGGAGGAAAGGAGCAAAATCTCACTGAGTTTATTTGGTTACAAATCCCTCCTTGAACTGAATAGATCCAAACTAACCATCTGTCTTTATAGTTGTTGGATAAAGACTTTTTCCCTTTGGGGAAGACAATAGCCTATCCATCAGTAGATTTCCTTCAAAAAGCTATATCTCTGTCTCAAGAATACACATCATCTTGAATACACAAAGATCTTGAGGTCTTCTGGGACTTAGTCCTCAGACTTGAGCTTCAACACCTGAAGAAACTCTAGGAGGAAAATAGATTAGGGACTACCAGTTTCCTCTTCTAGCCTACTATACCAAACCTATCCCCTAATAAATAGATCTTTTAATTTACTGAGAGACCAGACATTTTCTTCAATGTACTAAGGGGATCATACATACAATCAGCTAAAGAAGAGAATAGTAACAGAGATTGAAGGGTATTTTCTCTTACCTTTCAGCTCTGGTCAGATATTCAACTCCATTTTCTCTGGGACAGCACTGACTAGGAGGGAGGTGGTGTTCTGTAACCACCTGAAGTTACATATTAATATTTTTTGTGGGTAACCTAAGAAGGATATTAGAAACTGAGGGAAAATGGATAGAGGAGAGAAAGAGAGACAGACAGAGAGAGAGAGAGAGAGATTGAGAGAAATAGAGAGGCAAAGGAATAAAGACTCAGAGACAAGGAATTGAAAAATATGGGCTCCATTGTGCTTGCCCTTCTGATGGAATTGAGAGAAGGCTGTATACATGTCCTCAAACTTTTATTGGAAAATTTAGGAATGTGGAGTGGGAGGTAGCTAATGAACATGTGACATGGCATTGGTTTTAACACTGACTCAATTGACAATCACATAATCAAAGAGGAGGAGGTTAATCAAACATGTGACTTGGTAAGGAATGTGGTCTAACAAGGTGGGAGCTAGGTAGGACCCTGTTGCAAATATTGTCCTGCTCAGGAATTCCTTTGTCCTTTGGACTGAAGATTTGGAAATATAATAATCAAAAAGTAACATGACCATGAGTCTGGTATATGAACACATAAGATACAATATCAATATACCAATCATACTTTCAAGATGCTAATATACCTAGTATGCTTCATGTTCCTCTTTATCTGTTCCCTCTCTCTCAGTTACCTGTAAAATTTTGGTTCCTGATCCCCCACTAGGACAGTTTTGGCACCCCAGTTTCAAAAAAAGAATCCATCTCAGCCAAGAGCAAGGGGGTTGACAGTTGGAACCCCTGAATAAGAGTAGCCATTTCTGAGGTTCAAGTGAAGAGATCAATTGAAGAAAAGAAACTATGTGGCAACTGTTCATTTAAGCATCTGTTATGATTCTGGGCATATATTTGACTACTGTTTGATATATAACATGGTAACATCTGTAGTAATGGGTACCATTGAGCTTATTTTGAACACCACCTCCTTCATGAGTATGATACCTTTCAACAACTCAGTAATGTGACAGAGAGTAACCCAATTCTCATGGCAGCAATTCAGACCTTAACCTATGTAAAGTCATATTGATAATGATCTTGACTAAGAAACAAGCCCAGATCTTCATTATTGACAACAAACTGGAAGATTTAGTTAGACAGATTTAAAATGACTATCTAGCTAAGAAGAACACAGATAAGGATAGTGAGGTGGGGACTGAAGAAACAAAAAAGGAAGAGGTTTCTAGCACAGACAAAATGGGCAGTGATAAGATTAAAATTTAAGGCCAAACTGTGGCAGGGAAAATTAGTTTCTCTCTGCTTGAAGTATTATATTTTATGAGGTTTTTTAAAGGTTAACAACTTAAGAAAATACAAGTAAGAAAGCACGTGCCTGGGTGGGCCGAGAGGCCCATTCAACCTCACCTACATCATGAGAGACGGGTCTGCTTGGAAGCGGAAACAGGAAAGAGGGCTCAGTAGGTGGAGAGCTCCTTTAAATAATAATTTGTGATCTCATCCAGGTGAGAATTCAGGTGAGGTTACAAAGCATCCTGGGAAACAGATCAAGGACTTTGGAGATTGGAGTCCGAGGTTCAAGTCTCCATTTTTACATTTCACCATGTGATCATTTTTGGGAAAAAACATTTTTTCCCCAAAAGGATCATGAAAACATAATCAACTTAAAGATTAGAATAATTTGAGGATAAGAGAAAAAAAAAAGAACAAAACCAATAATTGCTGTATGCATTAACAAAAAACCAGGTAGGGGGCAGTCCCCTTTGGCATGTAAGTATAGATGCAAATAAATATTCAATCAACTACACCCAAAGTTCATTCTTGATCTTCTTGTGCAGCTTGTGGTCTGGAGGCTTCTTCATGGTGTTTTCTCCAACAGTTCAGTTTCTGGATTCAGAGAGGTCGCATCTTTCTTTACCTAAAATTCTTCTTAAAAGGAATTTAAACTTTGTAATTTAAATAATAATTTTTTTTTTACATTTCCCCCTCTTGAGGGTGATTGAAAAATACAGGATCACTTAGGGATACATGGCTGAGGTATGAGGTATATGAATCAATTGGTAAGAGAAATTAAAAAGACATCAGAAAAATCCAAATAAAAAAGATAATTTCTGGATGAAAATATAGACCATCAAAGTCTTATGTGTAAAAATTCTAAGTAAAGGAAAAATAAATCTATAACAGGTCCTTGAATCAGGGTCCAATCAAAATGATCTAAGCAATGATGCATTTACCCAGTCAGTAGCCAGGACTACAGAAAGGTACCATACTATGAAAGACAGAAAAAGGGACCAGATTATAGGAGCCAAGTAGGGGCCAAGGTTTGGGGATACTCATCTGTAAGTATTGTCAGAATGAGTGTGGACACAGGAAAGCCTATGTTGTAACAAATTTTAAACATAGTAACCTGGAGTCTTCACACTAGGTTCAAGACCTTTGCATTGGCTTGGAAGTGCATCAATCCATCCTGGATTGGTTTTTCTTTGGCCCTGTGCAATAGCTCTTGTGTATATCTTGTCCTGGAATCAGACAGAATTATTAAGCAGAGTCCCATAATTTTTTTAAAATAATTAGTGGCATCATTTTTATAGTCTCTAGCTTTTGGGGCATGCATTAGCAAATGTATTTTAAACTTATAATACTGAAATCAAAAAGTTAAAGAAAATCTTAATGCTGGTGATATGTGCTTCAAATATAAAAAAGGAGAGAAAAAATTAAAAAAAAAACCCTGAAATAGTATATTGCACATGCAAGAAAAATATAATAATAGAGTTTTTAAAATAAAAATGTAGCTTATAATCATTGACATGCTGTGTCAGTTAAGAAAATGTAGAATACAAGGCTTTCTCACCAAAAATGAGATCCATTTCTTCTTCATATCTGGCCATGATCCACTGTGAATATGAGGAAATAAATGTTACAAGGTTTGTTTGTTTTTTTTTTATTTTTTTATAAAGAACAGTATTATAAATATATAGATATCAATATCCCCCAATTTCTCAATAGCCCAGTTAATTACAATAGCAAACAAACACACTCTCATATTTTACACATGAGTTGCTGTATGACATTTTTAAAAGCCTATGAACTGATGGATATTTGTCACAATTTTTACAAACATAGCAAATCTTTCAACCTTGTTATTTAAACAAAGTAAAACTTAATTTTGGGTTAAGAACATCATCAAGAAATCTAGATATCATTCTGGTGGAAATAAAGTAGTGAGCTGAAGAGTTATAAATGAAAGGTGCTCCTTTTTTGGAGGCTTTTTAGGGGTACAAATGCCCTTAGATTAACTGCCCCAACTTCCATTCACATATTTAGAAATGCAGGAAGGCTGGGGGTGATAATTGTATTTCACTTCAGCTACTAGAATGGGCCTTACACCTCGTGTTAGGGGCAGGCAAAATATCCAGAGATTGTTAAGAAAAAAATTCTAAAAATTATGTCTAGAAAACCCTTACAATCAATTGAGATATTTAGCACATTAAATTTTCCAAAGTTTGTTATACAATTATAACCAGTTCTGATGGAGTCCATCCATGCTCTATGTGACAGTTTACAAAGCCAAAAATAGAAAAGCTGTTTTTTATATGGGCTTATTCAATGTTTGTTTATTCAGTATGGTTATAGGGGAAAAGCAACAGAATTTAACAGTAGTTAAAACTCAGTACATTAAAATGATTCAGTGTAACAGAATAATATTGAATGCACTAATATATGAACTTAAAATCACAAAGTTAAATCATAAACAAAACAAACATAAAAATGCAATAGAATACAGAGATTTTTATAAAACATGGAGTCAGAAATGCCTTAAAAATATAACCTCCAGTCTCTTTAAAGTTCTTTGGGTTTTTATCCATTTAGATGCCTATTGTCAAAAGGCAGGAGAATGGTTAGGCAATGGGGTTTAAATGACCCATCCAGGGCCACACAGCTGGGAAATATCTGAGGCCAGATTTCAACTGAGGACCCCCGTCTCTAGGCCTGGCTCTCAGTCCACTGAGATACCCAGCTGCCTCCCCAAAGTTAGCTAAAGGGTTTTTTGGAGCTGAATTTTTTCCCTGACACACAGGTGAAGTCAATAAAAGGATCAATGAAATTAAAAGATATCCTTGTAAAATAGCCATGCTTTTAAGTTCCTGTTTGGAAAGACCTTTTTTCTTTCCCTCTTCTCTCTCCCCTCCTACAATCCTCTGCCCACGTGGAGGCCAATACCCCCGTTTTTTACCAGCCAGTTTTTGATCCTGAAGAAACTGGGTCTGCTACCAGCAGCCTGGGTGATGAGCCAGCTGGGGTCGTGCATACAGGTCTGGGGTGCAGAAACAGGCAGGCAGCAGCTGGAAGTGCGGGGCAGCAATTGCTGGGGCCAGGTGAGTGGCAAACAGCAAACTGGAGTGGATGGCTGCAGGTAGGAACACTGGCAGGCAGGGCCAGGAAAGTGGGCACCAGGTGAGAACAGAGCACAGCCGGGCTGGCAGGAAAGGCTCAACAAAGTCAAAAGCAGATGGCTGCAGGCAGGCAGGCAGGGAAGGGCCAGGCCGGGAGCCAGTGAGCTATCTAATGGCTGGAATAAGCAGCAGCTTTGCGAGGGTAAAAAAACCTTGACTAGAGAACCGTGGCTTAAAAAAATTCTAGGAAGTAGCTATGAAAAGCTGAACTTAGTAGAGAAAAGAATCAGAAAAGAATCAGAAGATTGAGATATTTCGTTTTTCCGAAGTGGTCGCCAGACTGTTAAGATTAAAATTTAGGGCCAAACTGTGGCAGGGAAAATCAGTTTCTCTCTGCTAGAAGTATTATATTTTTATGAGGTTTTTTAAAGGTTAACAACTTAAGAAAATACAAGTAAGAAAGCATATGCCTGGGTGGGCCGAGAGGCCCATTCAACCTCACCTACATCATGAGAGACGTGTCTGCTTGGAAGCAGAAACAGGAAAGAGGGCTCAGTAGGCGGAGAGCTCCTTTAAATAATAATCTGTGATCTCACCTAGGTGAGAATTCAGGAGATGTTACAAAGCATCCTGGGAAACAGAGCAAGGACTTCTAGGGATTAGAGTCCGGGGTTCAAGTCTCCATTTTTACAGCAGTAATACAGATAAAGCTAAAGATTCAACAATTGAAGGTATTGTAGTTGACAATTCCAAATCAGTTAGCAAGACAGACAACACCACATCAGAAGTCATAGGGGCACACAAAATTATGTCTCTTCATGATGTAGCCAGGCTTACTGATGGTTCTGGGGCATTACACACTAAGATACACAAATTATTCACTATATAAGACTTGGAATCTCTGAAGAAGAGATTCCCAAAATTCATTTCTGAACCCCACAAATATGTTAAGGAACCAAAGAGAGCTTTTAAAGTGTATGAACCTGAATTTGAAGATGTAGAGGTAATTATGGGGAAAGTATTCAGTCCTCACGAACAGACAGTTTGTAGAGAAGACCAAACAAGATGACAAACTGACACAATGGCCTATGGCACATGAGAGGAAGATTTTGACTTTGCAAGACTAGCTAATTTGTCATACTTAAAAAGATGCAGAGAATACCTCCTACAAGCCATTAAATCATGTTGTGACAGACCCAAAGCTTGGAGTAAATTTGATAGGATGACTCAAAATCAGAATGAACATCTAACTAGTTTTATTGACAGTTTAATAGAAAATGTAGAGTCAATCCTAGGGATTAGTCAAGATTCCCAAGATTCTGTAGTTCATGTCTGTAGGCAGTTCTTAAAAGGGTGTGCAATCACCAAATGAAAAATTTTTTTCAGAAATTTCTTTCCAAAATTTGATTCTATAACCATTGCTGAATTAAGAGACTCTTATCTCTATGAAAATCAAAAAGAACAAGAGAGAGAGAGAGATGAATCAAAGCAGAAATTATAAGAAACAACAGAGTCCTTGAAAAAGAAAGAAATTGGAGAAGTCAAAAATCTTAATACCATTAGAACATATAACAGACCAAATTACTAATCACAACAAAGAGGTCAGAGAGATACTAGAAGATGTTTTCTGTGCAACAAGATCAGGCACATTGTAAAAAATTGTTCCCTAAAACAAAGATATGAACAGGGACACACACAAAAAAAGGGAAATATCAGACAAACACCCAAAATAAAGGATATTATAAGAATTATGAGAGAAATAATAAGAGCTTTTGTGATCACTGCAGATTGAGACAATGAGAAACACCAGATCTGAAAATGATGCAGGCAACTATCCAAAAAGGAGAGAAACCGTGCTATTCATATGTGGCTAAAGGATAGAGATTCACAACATGAAGCCAGGACCTAGCTTCATTAAAACAAAAGACTGTATATAGGGGAAATGAATGGAAAGTAGTTAAAAGAAAGAAACATGAGGGATTAAACATGAAATACAAAAAGAGTGATGGTGACAAAAGGGTGGTATCTACAAATGTGATTTTGGGTTCTGTAAGCATTAGACAAGAAAGGTTGGAATAAAACATTAGTAAAAAGCAGAGAGAAGTTATGGAGATGGAAAAAAGATATTCAGAATGTCATAGCAGAGATACAACAAAATAGTACACAAGGAAGAAATTTTAGACAAGGTTCAGAAAATGACCTATCCAAAAAGGAAAAAGACTGGAGGTATTGGGTTCCCCCAAATTAGAGGTTTTCAAACTAGGTCTGGATGACCACTTGGCAGAAATTCTAGTTCAGATATGAGCAATAAACTATTGACTCTAAAATCTCTATTTCTCAGCAGCTTGGGTTTTCCCTTCTGTAAACCTCAAAATTTCTCAGACTTATGAATGTTAGGGTTTTCCCCCACTGGAGAATCTTCTACTTAAAAAAATTCCCTAGCAGATGGTGAAAACTCTACTTGAGTGTGGGGGCTCCTAGCTATGGGAGTGTCCCTGCTCCACCCTACTTAAGACTGCTTTAGGACAGAAAACTGTTGGCTAAACAATGAAAGTACTTTGATCCATGCTTATGGAAAGGACAGGAAGTTCTTTGAGTCATGACTGTTTTAGAACTGATACAATGGGATACTAAGTACCTATAAAGGTGGGGCAACTTGTAAACTACTTAAACCTAAAAGGGTGATAACTTATTCAGAGGTTTTTTCTTAATGAAATTTGTCAACACAGCAGCATTTTTTTCTGAATTACTAAAGAGATTAAAACTACTCAGCTGTGAATTCAAAATGGGCGGTCCTTTAGAAACATCTACAGTGTTTGGTAGATGTAAGGACTTAGGGGAGGTGACAGAGGAGATTTTGCCCTTAAAAATAAGAGCTCAGAGAAGAGCAAAGAGACTTGATTTTTGACTCTCATTCTGGAGGAGAGCTCCTTGAGGAGCTCCTCTGAGAGGCTCTGTCCCTCTGGGGTAGGAGCTCTGGAGGCTCTTGAGAGAGGCCCTTTGAAACATTCTCTGGCTGGAAGACTCTTTGAGGAAGGACGCTGGCCTGGTGTTACTAGAATCCCTGTTTAGTCAGACCTTGTGGTGAGTGTTAAAAAACTGACTGATTTCTCTTTTAAGACTCAGGTCTAGGCCATATTGGCTTGAGGCCCTTCATACTTATTCCTTTCTTACTCTCTCTCTCTTTCTTTGATTACTCATTGTATTGTTAATTAAAAATCTCTATAAAACCCAATTGACTTGGGTATTTGAATAATTGGGAATATTTCCCTGGCGACCACCTTATATTTTATTTTAAAACCCAAGACACTGTAGTGAAACATATTTCTGTGGTCAAATTTACTAACCCTCTCTTATATCTATCACAATTTATATCTTCCACTATTTTAACCACTACAGTTTAAGACCTCAACCATTTTAAATCTCACACTTCAAATGCAGAAAAGTATTCCCTGTATACCTTCAACATGTGAACCAGAAATGAGTCATTATCCCTATAATCATCCCTATGGATAATTAAGCTTTTGAAGAAAACCAAGATTTTTTGGCATTTCTTTTTGTTTTCTATAATCTAGATGGAAGACAAGTTGCTGATATTGTGTAATAAATAGTATATCAAATCTATTCAAGAAGATATCCAGAGGTTAAACTAATGAAAGAATCATTGTTCATAGAAATAATGTATTCACTGCTGGTAAATTTATCTATTAATATATGGTCACCATATGTCTAACAGATGAACTGGATGAAAACATTTGTGAGACATAAGGGAGTGAATTTGATTTTACTGGGCTAAATTGCTAGACTACTTTATCAAACAAATTCATATTTATTACTAGAGAAAAAAATGAATTTGAAAACTAAATGCATCAATAATTTGATGGATTGATGATATTGTAGTTATAATTATAATACTCCTTCCTGTGGGCCAATCACAACTTTCTACACCTTTTTTAACCTGTGTAATATTTGTCCTTATCTTCTTTACAATCTTCCTTAAACAATCTACCCAATAAATTGAATGTTTTATTTTAGCTCTTTAAATATTTCATATATACCACAATTGCATGTGGATCATTCCTTTCTTATCCATTTCTCTTTTTATGTGCCTTGGCTACTTCATTTTTTACTTATTATTGCATTCATTATATCTACTTATACCTATTTTTGCCTAGAATATTCTTATGTATTCTACTATATATACATGCATCTTACCATTATAATTTGGGACATTAACATTTTTAATTCTTGTATGTTTGTGGGATTCCATTATTCTAGTCCTAGAGCATCACTGGGAGAACATTGCTGTTAAAAAATGAGCAGTTTGAAGTTCTAGAAAATAAAAGAAATAGTTTATGGTAAGTATTTTTTTCCCATTCTGTTTTTTTCCCCTTAGATTATATAAAACTTTTCACCAAGCTGTAGATAACTCAATTTCAGGAGCCATATTCAAGGGGGAGAAAGTAATATTAGCTAAAGAAGAGTTTCTAAATCAGTACTAAATTATACATGTTATATATTCATATGTTGTTTGAAAATAGAAACCACAAATATATAGCAGATAATGTATACTATATTTGATAGAGGAGTTGGTTAGATCTGGGGTAGAAGAAAAAATATTTAATTTAATAGATTTACAATTAGGCCTGTTATGCTAGGGATATTATCCCTTATTTTCTGATTTATATGCTAATTTTACAGAGAAGACATAGTTGCTCTATTTATATAAATTGCTTGGCTAAAAAACAAATCAGCAAGTTGTTTATATATATTGGGCTCATAGCCATTCAATCAATATTACTTAAATGATTAATTGACAGAAATGTAACTATTTTCCTACCTTGCATATCCAGGAAACTCATGTGGAAAGAGGGACATTTATGTCAATACAGATACTAAGGACTAGAACTAGTTTTGTTTTTTTTTTCCCCCATAATTTTTGGAAGGAATGAAACTTGAGGTGAGAAGAAGAAGAAGAAGGGGAAGATGAAGCAGCTACTAAGTATCCTGAAAAGTAATTTTCTGGTTGACTCTCTAACATTCCTCCCCCTTTCTTGGGAACCATTCTGCTATTGAAGTGACAAAATCTAGCAAATCATTTGTTAAGAGAATTATTTATATTCACCCCTTGAAATTGGTGAAGGTATAAAGATAAAAGAATAGCTATGCTTAGTCTGTAATTTTCTAGAGTGTAGTAATGGTAGTCATTGTACTGATGATTAAAAAATAAGAATTATAGTTCACCTTTAAATAGTTCTCTATAATTTATAAATTGCTTTATTGCTTTATACCACATTTGTAGCATAAATGGTGTTGAACTTCAGATCATGGAAATTGGATATGAATGTTACTTCAGAGACTTTTGATTATGTGCCTGTCACATAGTAAGGGAGTACTTTTTCAATCATTGACTAATTAATTGATCAAGCTCCCTTGGGGTCATGGGTTTTCCTTCATGTATATATCTTAATATAATTATATGTATAATTTTAAATTTAGGGTTTTTTTTCCCAATAAGGATTAGACTTTGGAGGTCATATGTTCTAACACCATCATTTTGTAGATTGGTAAACAGACCCAAATGACTAAGGGATTATCCCAAAGTTACAGAAGTAGTAAGTGGCACTGGTATAATTTCAAGTGTAGCTCCTGTGATTCTAATCCCAGAATTCTCTAATACACTACCCTCTCTATAATCATTCATGAACTATATCCTTCCAGGTGTCAGGTATTCCTGTGATGGATTTTATGCCCCAATAGTAAGGTCTCTATCACTTTAGTTAATATATATATTTGTATATTTGTGTATAAAAATCTCCAATTTATCTATATGAACTTCATTCTTGGAAACAGGCCCCCATTTATATATATATTAGATTGGTTCTGGTATAGAATGCAAACCTTATTTTTGGACACCATCTTCTTAACTATGTGTTTACTTCCTAAACATGCCTTTCTCTTCTAAAACTCCTACCTTCCGCTGACATGAATTATGAAAATTCTACCAGTGCATCTATGGTCTTCAGTTCCTCTTTTAACAGTAATATTTTAGTTCCTAATATAATTTGTCTTACTATTTTTGTAAGAGTTAAATTAGAGTTTTTGACAAAATAAGAAAGCAGCTTTTAATAACTTAAGTTTTAATGAGAATATAGTAGAGTTGTAAATTAATATTATCCCTTTAAGCCAGAGAAAACTTCTGGCAGCTTTTAACAATTAACAATTTAGTTTTATTAAAACAGAGATAGTAAAAGAATATAGTAAAGGAGAGAAATATAGGAAAGAGGTAGAGAAAGAAATTTCCTAATACTCAACTAACTTCCCTATAACTACCTATAACTGCCTATAACTACCATTAAAGAAAGTCAAGCTGATCACCTTTCAGTTCAGCTCACCAGGCAGAATCTATCTATCTATCTATCTATCTATCTATCTATCTATCTATCTATCTATCTATTTATATCTCCCAACAACCAACTAACAACCAGCAACCAACTCCAACTACCAACTACCAACTACTTCCCAACCCAAAAAAGGGCAAAAATCCCCTCTCAGTCTTTGTGTTGGTCTTTTATATCCCCTTCTTACCTCACTTCTTGTCTCTCTGGTTTCTACTTCCTTTCACTGTGGGCTGGTATATCTTTACACAACTCTATGGTAAAAGGAATTCAGTTAAATTAGAAGAAAGGGATAAAGAATTCCTTTTTACACTATCAATCAATGAAAAGGGATGGCGGTTGTCAGGTTTTGAAAGTCTATTACATCCTGAATACATGTTTAAGGAATACTGTATAATATCTTATTATTTCCAGTCAATATTAATATTTTTGGCTTAATACTTCTTAAAAAGGATTTGCAAATCCTCATAAGTTGGATTTTACTCTCTGGTGAATATTGGGTTACTTCTTTCATGATAGTCCATGTGGATCTTTTGGTTTTTTTTAAACCCTTACCTTCTATCTTGGAATCAATACTGTGTATTGGCTCCAAGGCAGAAGAGTGGTAAGGTCTAGGCAATGGGGGTCAAGTGACTTGCCCAGGGTCACACAGCTGGGAAGTGTCTGAGGCTAGATTTGAACCTAGGACCTCCTGTCTCTAGGGCTAGCTCTCAATCCACTGAGCTACCCAGCTGTCCCCATCCATGTGGATCTTTATTACCTTTCCTTGGAGCACTAAAGGAGGTTCTTCTTCCAAACAAGATTCAGCACCTCTCATTATGAAAGATCTTTATATCTATAAAATGAATACAATAAGCCACGGTCCTTCCATTTATTCTCTATATCGATCTCTTCAGAATATTTTTTCTTTTTTATTATTCTCAAGTAAAAGTAAGGATGAGTGCAATGAGCTTAATATGAATAAATAGTAATACGATAGCTGTGAAAGGTTATGCAAGGTTAGATGACATTAGGATAGACATAAAGATGCAATAATGTTAATATAAAATGTTCTGGTCAGACCGCATTTGGGTATTACATTCCTATAAGGGTGCTGCATTGAATAATTTTAAAATGTTCAGAGAAAGGTAACTAAAATATTAAAGGATCGTAGGATTAGTTGAAAGAACTAGGACTCTTGTAACAACTGATTCAGGAGCTATGCTGTATTTGAGCATGAATTTGATAGAACCCAAGTTAGGTAAAAATAAATAGTCTACTCTGCCTAGGGACAGAAGTAGTATAGCTAGAAATGGACCTCATTCCCCATGTGGTGAGGGATTACTGGTGAGAGAATATTTACATTTCTGCTTTTGCTATGTCTTTGAATTAAATATAACTTTGTCAAAGTTAATTGATGCTAATTGGTTAAGAGGAACTGGCATGTGTGTCAATCACTGTCAACTAAAGGTGAGGGGTAGAAGAACATAATGGAATGAGAGTCTGAGCTGAAATTACTTTAAAAAACCACTGTGACTCAAGTATATTCCTAAATCCTAAGGAGAAGATATAGCTGGTCTTGATCTAGAGTCCAGAGAATATAACTGTATTTATATAGGTAAATAGGGAATAAATAAAAAGAAATATAAAAGTTAAGGGAGGGATGTAACTAGCAGTTGGAGGGATCATAAAAGCTTTCATATAGTGTTAAGGGAGATTTTGGAAGAAGTAATGAAAAAAATGTATGTACAGAGTTGATGGAATGAAGGGAACTTTTCACTGGGGAACCAGCAAATGCACCAGAATCCTGGGATAGAATCCTGTGAAAATAACTGCCATTGGGGGAGTTGGGAGAAGAGTCTAGAGAAGGACGATCTCCAGCTCTGACCTCCTGTGGACCTTTCTACTTAAATCATACAGTAAGCATGTGTTAGGGTTTGAACTTGTCTCCTGTGTAATTGGAAATATTGTATCTTTGAACTACATTTCCCAGGAGCACACTGACTTCCTGTCCTTAAATGCAGATGTAGACAGGAGATAAATTGGGTGGTCTTCCATGGCTAATTCTCTTTTCCTTCCTGCATCTGGTCACTGGTGGAACAGGCTGTTTGAGTAGGTAAATTAGCCATGGGCATATGGTTTTATTTTGCTACTTATAGTGATTATTAATAAATCTTATAAAATACAATATTTGAAGTTATTGTATATTAATTTTATATACTCCCTATCTCCATAATTCTACATGCCATAATAGATTGAAACATGTTGGCTTAACCTTCAAAATATAGACTTAGGTAAGCAATAAAAGAAGCTACATATATCTTAAAATTTTAACAAGATATTAATGAAAAAAGAAACAATCTGACAATCAATTTGTCTTCTACTTTATTTTTCTTATAAATGCTTTTCTAAACTACCTACAGTAACACATATGCTATACACTCTAGTCAACATTTGTCACCAACTAAAATGTCTAATGAAATGAATTCTGACTTTGAAAACCAGGATTTCTTTGGTGAAGGAGAGGGAGAGACAAATAAATTGGCACTCTATTCCAATTTAGTGAGTTTTTTAAAAGGCTATTTGAAAATACTTGATTATTTATTGCATTACTTACATAGTGTATTACTAAAGAGGCCTGGATTATAGTCAGAAAATGTGGTTGCAAATTCTAATTCTGCTATTTGTTGTTGAGAAGATTTGTTCCTAATGCTATATCATTTTTATTTCTAAATAACACCCTGACTTTATTATTCTATTTGTAATAGAGCTCTGTAACATTAAATATTACAAGCTTTTTTTCCTTATTTCTTTGTCCTGATGATCCTAGGAATTCCTTCATATTACCTGCCCCAGAGCAGCTCCTAAAATTGGGATAATTAAGATTGAGAATATACACTCTATCCTGTCTAGTAAACCAAAACTAGTTTTGGCCAAGCATGACTCAGGTTTCATGGCAACATTCTTGTCTTTCCCCCATTAAAATGAATAGATGAAAGTGAACCTTGGACAAACCTAACCTGATTTCCACATCTAGATCAGCCAGGATATTGGAATCCTGAGAGCAGGTATATGATTTTCCCCATCATCATGAAGGAATCAGGGAAAGACTGGAAAATATTAGCCCACCTCCTCATTAGGTATCCATCAATTAGGGATCTTAGCCTATGTAGGGAAAGACCATATAATGAGCTTCCAAAACTGTATTTAAGTGACTCACGATGCTAAATGAGTTTATCCTTGAACCCTTAGAGAGATCATAGTCCAATTAATTTGTTAGTTATTGCTTGCCTAATCAATAAATTTATTTTTTTTACAGAGAACCCAGTATCTTAGAATTCTGACATCACACTGCCTGCTTGACTTTTGAGCAACTTATTCGACATATATAGCTCTCAGTTTCTTCATCTTTAAAATAAAAAAAATCAAGTAAGGGTTGGTCCTTTCCAGCTTGAAAATGCATGATCCAAGTCAGCTGCCCAGATGATTGATTAAATTGTTTAGTTTTCATTCAGCTAAAGGGGGCAAATGTTTGCTTTAAACAGTTGCTTCCTCCAAGAATTTAGCTTTACTCTGAATATTCTTGCTTTGATCAGTTGGTTGGACACACACACCACACACACAATGTTATTGTATATTGATAAAGTGCTGCATAATACATTGAGCTACAATCAACAGTTACTCAGCAAATGTTTGCTAACCAATTTTTGAAAGAATGTTATTTTCTAGGCTTTTAAGAACTAGATCATGAGACTTCTTAATACAAGACTTTGGGAATGTCTATATTTGAACATTCCCAAGCAACTAGAAAGTTTTCCAATGTTATGACCATGGACTATCGGTCAATCCAAAAATCAAAACAGAATATTTTTGCCTTACCTATTGTATCATTTCTCTGAATCAGAGTTAAGATATATCAATAGAGTTCTATTATTTGTGACAATATTTCAAGTATTATTTTATTCTAGATGGTTAAAATAAAGTAAGGTGATAAATTATTGTTTTTATAATATAATTTACATTTTAACTGGCATCATCTTCTTACAGTTATTTTCACTCTATCGCAAATATAATTACTTAAAAAAAAACCCTCCAGAATATCCTTATAGAGGTCAACTATGACAAGAAGATGGAAATTAGGTCATTTATTTTTAGAAATTTTGCTATGAATACTGTGGTGAATAATGTTAAATCTTGTCACTATCTGCTTCAGGTTTTCAGGAATCCCTCTAGTTCCAATAAGTGCTTTTGGAAAGGGTGACATTATACTTCCCTACTATAAATTGCTCATTACTTGACACCTATTAAGAAATGATAAAATGAATAATTGTTCCTCCAGTCAATACAAATAAAGATTTAAGTTAATTATTGCTATGGCATACCAATTGTAATAGAAATGAATAATAGCTCAGAATATAGTGTCCTTAAAGGTATCCAGGGATACCTGAATGAAACATTATTTAAAATAGAAACTCCTACAATTGAAGAGCTACTTTCCATTTCAGTAAAATCAAAATATATTTAACCTTTATTGTTTAATCTAAATGGATACAGTGAAGATCACATTTTTTTGACCCTTTAAATTGAATTGAGTATGGTTAAAATAAAACAAAATTTATTTTCCGGTGTCTGCTTGTGGTCATTTGATGTTAATGTTGTTTTATATTTTAACTGCCATATTTAATTGTTTTTTATTTTCATATTGTTGTGAGGTATAGAAATGAACCCCCAGGGTTCGAGAAGGATACCTTTTGCAGGAATGCAAGACTCCAAAACTTAGCTTAAAAAATAAAATGATGAATTTATTAATTTGGAAGGTAATGGTGAATCTGGTCAAGAGGGCAGCATAGTGGAAGTCTGCTTCCCAGGTAGAACACCATGGGTGGAAAGCTGCTCCTTGGAGGGACAACATGGATAGAAACACCGCCCCCCGCCCCCAGAGGACATCAATTCTGGGGATTTTCTACTCTTTACAGCAGTGAGGACTTGACTCTGAAGCAAGGGGTTGTGGGGAGGAGGCTTGTCCGAAGTCATGGGTTGGGGTGGACCTCGTGATTTGTAGGACAGATGGATGAGGTGGGTCTCTTTGTCCATCTCAAATCAATGGGACAATCAAAGGAGGGTGATCCTCAAGGTCAACTGTTTTGGTTCGGGAGTTGAGGGCCTAAGAGAGCAAAGGAATTTCCCTGCTTATGATTTGCTTGAGTTTCTGGGGGTACAATGCCCATGCTAATATTAACAAGCAAACATAAAATAGGGGAATGTTTATTAGCCGAAGCTATTTGCCATTATCAGTGAAGTATGATTTTAAAGCAAATAAAAGCCTTCCATGCCCTAACCCAATCCCTAAAGTCCTCACCTCAGTTTTGTGGTCTGAAAAGCCTTTATCAGGATTAAAAGATTTCCATAATTAAAGATAAAAGGCTTACATGTATAAATGCCATATGAGAGTTAATACAGGACTAAGAATGAGTTCTAAGTGTAAATGATACTATTAGGTCCTACCTTGATAGGAAAAAATAAAAAGATGACACAGGATAGAGTGGAAAGAACATTGGCTCTGGCATTAAGAAACTTGGAAGTGAATCTCATTTCCACTGCCCATATGACCTTGGGCAAATAACAACCTTTCCAGATCTCAATTTACTCAATTTAGAATGGGGAAGGGGTGGATTCCATGGAGTGATGGATAAGACCCTGGACCTGGGAATGAGAAAAACCTGCATTTACATCCTACCAAAGATACTTAATAATTGACCCAAAAGCTAACTAATCTTGACAAGTCACTTAATTTCTTTTACCTTCATTTCCTTCACTATATGATGAAGGAGTTGGTTTGGTGATTACTAAACAGCCACTTTCAGCTCTAAGTCCATGACCTAATGACCAGGCAGTCTCTAGAATCTTAAAACTCATCACCTAATTTTCAACCAGTCACTTGCCTATATAAACAGTATATACCAGTAGCAGCAGCAGCAACACGTTCATGGACCTCAGGTTGAAGCTCCTTTTAGAATATCCCAAGCCCACAGCATTCCCAAGAGTTTG
Organism: Monodelphis domestica; assembly: GCF_027887165.1. Classification (NCBI taxonomy): domain Eukaryota; kingdom Metazoa; phylum Chordata; class Mammalia; order Didelphimorphia; family Didelphidae; genus Monodelphis; species Monodelphis domestica. Next base: position 122,226,982 of record NC_077234.1, on the reverse strand, counting down.
TTAGGCTGAGCCCAGGTGAGAGGATTTTGGAAGTAGAGTATCTCCATAATGGATGTGACAGGAAGGAGTTCAGAACGCCTCAACATACAGTGGACTAACAACACACCTTCTGAAGTTTAGACCACCCAAAGTAGGGCTGAAGCTCTTTTCAGTACATTTCTGTAAAGCAATCTACAAAATAAAGAAAGAAACATAGACTTGTGGCATTGAAACAACTTGCCCTGAAAAATTCATCCATTTTTTCATCTTTTCTAGTCTAGTAATGATTCATACTGTCAACATGGCATCTAGAAACCCAGTTAGTTTGCCATTTGCGTTAGGGTCAATTATTCAGTCTGAAACTGAGTCTGAGGGTGGATTCTCATGGGAACAGGGAACCAGTGCAAGCTTTGGAGTCTCCAGATTATCAGCTAGTCCTAAAACTTGGGGTTCCTCAGATCTTACTAGGCTACAAGTTTGGGGTTTCTAGATTCCACACTGACAATACGTACTAGATTCTATAATCCTACAAATATTACATGTACAAAACACACTTTCACCTGCAATGATGAAGATAACTTTGCTCTACTTCATTTCCTTTTTTTAAACCTTTTCTACTGCTGCTACCAAAGAGAATGGGGGGGGGGTTTTTGGGGGGAAAACTATTTTAAAAAGCTATCTTGAAAAATAAAAATCAATATTCCCTTCTTAAAAGCCAAGTAGGAAAATAGAATGCTAAAATAGCTTGTCTGGGGGACTGTATAGCAGATGACATAAATCAATAGTTCCTTGTTAGAAAAATAAAAATCTTTGGGGAAATGAAAAGATACAAGATAGCAACAGAATACTAGTTTCTGTTTCTAGCACTTCTAGAGCTGATAATTCAGTAACTAATTATTGTCTCAGGGTAGAAATTGGCTTACCATTTCCAAGGGTTTTAATGATCTGGGATGAATATTTAGTTGATTTTGGGACTGAGCTGGCTAAGCTTTTCTTTACATAGGAGACTTGTATTCAACCAGCCAATTAAATGTGAATGGCTATGTGACTTAACCTTTGTCTAGGGTGGTAATTAAGTCTCTGGATGTTTGATGCTTACCTGGTATTAGCTCTCTTACAAAGTGAACATTTTATTACACCTCTTAAAGAAATTCTTGCCATTATTAAATACTTGTTTAAAATCTCTAATGGGAAAGAAATTTAGAAGGGGCATGTCATTAAGTTGCATGGGGCCTGCAAGGTATGACAATAAGACACTAGGGTCAACTTCTCTTTATTGTCTCTGAAGATACCTTCCTGTCACAAAGAAAAGAAAACCTTTCTCTTTTTCCAAGCCTAGATTTCTCTCTAAACAATGTTGTTGTGTAGCTCAAGAGGGGAAAATGTTTCCTTGAAACAGGAGTATCCTCTGGGAATTCAGCATTACTTTGAATTTCCTTCCTTGGACCTGTTGTCCACACACACACACACACACACACATACACACACACACTGTTACAATATTTCTTATTGATCAAGTGCCGCATAATTCACTGAGCTACACTCACCAGTTACTCAGCAAATCTTGGTTAACTAATTTATGAAAGAATGCTAATATCGAGGCTTTTAAGAATTAGATCAAATAAGCCTTCATGAGACCTTTTAGTACAAGTCACTGGAGAAAGCACTTGAAAGGATTATCCATACTTGAACTTTCCCAAGTAACTAGAAAGCTATCCCTTGTCATGACCATGTATTGTGGGGTGTAGAGGTGTACCCCTGGGTTCGAGAAGGATTCCTTTTGCAAGAATGCAAGACTCCAAAACTTAGCTTAAAAGTAAAGAGAGAGATTTATTAAAATGTTGAATTTTTGGCAAGCAAGATAGCATGAGTGGAGCAACCGTGTCCCAGAATGCCTCCATTCTGGGGTTTTTATATTCTTCTAAACCCATGGGGACATGACGCTGGAGCAAGAGATTGGGGGAGGGAGTGGAAGTTAGCCCAAGGGCATGGGGGGGGGGTTCTCCTGATTAGAAGGATGAATGAATGAGGTCTGTCTCATTGTCCAAATCAACTCAAAGGAGCAATCAAAGGAAGGTAATCTTCCAGGTCAGGTGTTTTGGGTTGGGAGTCCAGTTTGCCTGAGTTTCTAAGGGGTACAATGCCCATGCCACATGGACTATATATATATATATATATATATATATATATATATATATATATATATATAATACATTTCAGCCGATTTCTGTAGCATAACAAACGTGTAACTGTTAAGAGGGAGAGTAAAAAGGAATTGATCTTTGATCAACATCTCATCCCATTCATCTTATTCTCATTTAAAGAGAAAATTTAACTGAGCATCTTCTGGTATATCCCAATCTGGATCTCGCTGATTTCTATTTACTCTCCACTTGGATAAAAGGGTTTACTATGTATTCACTATTTATAACAGACTTTCCCATAACAAAAGTTTGGCAATAGGGTAACAAACTGATGAATGTGACATTCTACTAATCCTCCCCCCATAATATAATGTCCCTGAATTTTTTTTAAAATCATCTTCCTTATTAAGTTTTCTTTCAGTATTCCACAATTACTGGTAAAGAAATTTCCTCAAAGCATTCAAGAAATCAATAAAGTGAGGCCATAGCAACAAGAGCTGCAAAACCAGAGATCTTAGTCTTATAGACCTCTATTCATTTCTTTGTCTTTCTAAAAGTCTGTTTTAGGAATCTGAGTTTCCTGAGGAAGTATGCTATATAGTAATGATGTACTGCTGTAATAAACTGTATTCTGTTGATGTGGAATCTAAGAGAACCCCAAGTTTAGTCAGCTTGAAAGATGGAGACCCCAAAGCTTGCCCTTTGTTTGCTGAGAATCCACCCTGAAGGGAATCTTAGATTAGCAGTTTCAGATTGAATAATAGACCTTAAGATATTTCATGGATTTAGCTAGGTGGAGTTAACAGATTTTAATCAAATGCTAAGTATCTTTTGGTCCCAGTAGTTTCTCCCACTGTATCAGAGATCCTTTCCCAAGAAGACCCATAGGAGTGCAGGGGCCACCCTCTTAGTATCCATTGTAAGTAGCCTATTTCCTGACACCCTAGCCTCTGGCTATGGTTTCTTTCCAGAGCCTGTCAGTGTAGATTGAGCTCTCCCATTTCCTTGTGACCATGGTAATGTCTATCAATCATATTTCCCAGTCCCTAGGTCCCCCTGTTAGGGTATGGGTTATCGCCCACCACCATGGAAGACCAATAGACAGTGCAATCAGGCAAAGGGTCGTTTATTAGGCTGGTACATACCAGGGGATTCAGCATAGAGTTCCCCCCAGGGGACTCAGTACAGAGTTCCAATTGTAGTTCGTGAATCCAGAGGTTTTATCCCTACCACCCACCAGCATGTATGGCCCTCAAGTCCTTATCTGGTACGTACTATTGCTGGAACCTTGACATGTTTATGTCTGCTTACGGATGTTCTGAACTTCCATGGCTGAGCAGTTGAGGGTCTGTTCAGGCCTCCCTCATTTCCCACTTCTTTTTCTCTTAGGGGGCAGAGGGAAAGTCCACCCACTGAGACAGCTCCTAGCCCTCGGCCGGGGGGCTCGATGGTGGCTAGGAACTGTTGTTGGAGGGCCAACACCTGGATGGTGTCCAGGCAGTCTTTCACAAACCGAACAAGGTGGTTAAAAATGCAGGGGCCAAATGTTAAGAGTAGGGTTAAGATTATAAGAGACCCTATAAGAGACATGACTAGGGTAGTGAGCCAGGGGGAAGAGTTAAAAAGGTGGGTGTACCAGGGGTTAGCAGTTTATCTCTCTCCTATGTGTGGTGTCCTGTATTCTCTTTGCTAGCTGTCTCCCCACTGCTTCTGGTAAGTGAGTCCTGCCATCTGGCAGGCCCAGCTATCCAAAGGGGAACCACACAGCCTTCAGGAGGGCCAGAATCTCAGGCCCCACCTGGTTCAGTGCCCCCTGCCGTCCTATCTGTGTGGGTTTGTAGAGTGCATCTCTGTGTGCAAGCCTGAGAGGAAAGCACTGGACCCCTTTCCTTAATTAAAGAATGATTCTTCTGACTATTTAATAGTTCTGTGTTTTTACAGTTTTACAATTCTAATGCCCTAAACTATGCTATACTACATTCTTATATTGCATGGCATTGGGATTCTTTGCTGCCTTGTATGAAGGTTTCCTGATAGATCCTGGGACCAAAGATCCCTTTCCCCTCCCATGCCCAAAACCAATTACCCCACCCACTCACCCATATCCCAGCACCTGTCCAAACCCTGAGACAAAATGTTATGGGGTTCAGATGTGTATCCCTGGGGTTCAGGAAGGATACCTTTTGCAAGAATGCAAGACTCCAAAACTTAGTTTAAAAACAAAATGAGAAACTTATTAATTTAGAAGGTAATGTTGAGAATGGCCAGGAGGATAGCAAGGTGGGACAGCAAGATGGGGAGCAGTTCCTAGGAGGACAGAACAAATGGAAAGGCTGTTCCCCATGAGGACAGGATGGATAGAAAAACTCTCCTCCAGATGACATCAGTTCTCGGGATTTTATACTCTTTACAACAGATGCTGTGTCATTTGGTGGGGTGGGGTGGTCATCTGACTGGGGTCTGCCTGGAGGCATAAAGATTCATCTCTTTGTCCAACTTAAATCTAGAGGATAAGAGGATAAACGTCTCAGGACCCTGGGGGCGTAGTCATTGGGTGTTTCTAGGTTCAGAGTCACAAGGATGTAAGGGAGCAAGGGAGTTTTCCTGATAATAGTTTGCCTGGGTTTCTAGGGGTACAGTGCCTATGTCAAAAGCTCCAGCAAAATCTAGCAGAATATGAGGACTTTGCCGTCAGTCCTAAACAAATGATATCCCACATCACTGACCAAAAGGCCTGAGAACTTCCCACCCCCAGAGACCCAAGGTTCCCCACCCCCTTAGGACTATCCAATCAACTGGACACAAATACCCCACTTTGACTATTAGAGGCAATCCAGATTACCTCATCTCAGTCCACTTAAGTGGAGACCCCTAGCCATGAATAGTTTTCTGACTCCCCTCTTGCTCTCCTCCCCCTCCCACCTCCACTGCCACTTTCACTATCCATTCCCCTCTGCCTGATCCTTTTCCTTCAATAAAGCTTTGCTGCATTACTCAACTCTGTCCCATTAGTCTTGGGTTGGAACCCCATCAGCTAGGTCTGACATTTCCTTCATTGGTTTTAGAGTTCAACTTTCCTCACCACAGGGGGAGAAACTATATTATACCATATGGGAAAAAATTGGATATAGTGCAACTCTATGAGCAACTGCAATTCCAGAGGATTGAAAATAAAACATAATATCTGTCTATCTAACTACTAACAAAGATAATAAGTTAAAAAAACAGATGGACATTTTTGGGAGGAGCATAACCAATATGGGACTTTGTTCTCTGACTTTGTGCGTATTTTTTAATGAGGATTTTGTTTTTCTTTCCTTTGTCTTTTTCTAATGGGATGTGGGAGGGAGACAAAATAGATTTTCATTAATAGAAAAAAATGGTTTTAAAAATCAATACAATACTGAACCTGAGATCAAAATAATTTGAATTCAAATCTTTCCTGAGACATTTAACAACTATATGATTCTATGCAATTCACTTAATCTCTCTCACACTCATTCTTTTCATCTATAAAATGGGCACAAATTAACATATTTTAGCATCCTGGGACTTACACATCCAATTTCATTTAAACTAGAAAATATTAGAACATGACGACTACTTCTCCCCTCACTACCCTAGGAGTAACCATGGGGTATCGAACCCTTTACTTACAAGTTCCCATTTTGGTGTACTCTCTACATTACTATTTAACTAGTTAACATCTTCCCATTGTCAATTAACCAATTAATATGTTAGAGTTTACAAAAGTATTTAATGAAAAGATATAGCAAGTATCAAAATACACCAGTATGAGAGTGACGGGAAGCATCTCCACCCCTAATCCATTGTTAAAGAACAATACTCTCTCTTACTGAAGATATCAGTATAAGCAATTTCATAACCAGACTTCTGAGTGCAGAATTACTATAAATTAGATTTAGAAATTCATATGAATCAGTTCCATAGACATGAATCAAGTTACAGTGACTACAAGCTTTCTGGACATTGACTATGCTTCCAGTTCTTTTTATTACATCTCTAAGAATGAATGGTGCCTTTCTTTTTGACCCTGACCTCCTCAAGGCATATGCCTAACATAGCTTATGACTCATGTTCTACGAACATTTAAGTCACTTTCTTGTCAAGTTATTCTACTTTCTTATTCCAAACAGTTAAATGGTGACTTTTTCTGTTTGACTTGGAAATACCTATTTACTACTGTAGAATAGAAGAGTTCAAAGCAAATATTTTTATTAAAATTTATATTGAAAACAATTTGACTTTTGAAGTTTTTGCTATTTCTATTGATATCACAAATCCTGATGAACATTTTTTCAAACAATTGGATATTTGATATGACATGGATAAGGCATTTATATACTTGACTAAATTCATAGAAGAATCCTCATATTAGAACAGAGAACAAGAGAATTATAGTCATGTCTATTGTCCTTTGATTATATAACAGATTTTAAGAACTAGACTTCCAAGACTAGTTCATTTTGACTATGTAGTAGTAGAAGATGTAGTTTACAAAGAGCAGAACTCCACCAAAGAGTCTCTCCAATGTTTTACCATGGTAGAAAACTGAATCTACATTGTCAAAAGCTATGGCCACAAAGAACAAACTACTAGGTGGGGGAGTTGTAGAAGTAAATTAGAAATTGTTTTCTGAGCATCAGCCTAAATAAATTTGGAGAGGGTCATCAACAAAGAGTTGCTGAGAGTAAATGCAGTTTCAGAGTCACAAGAATTATGAAGTCACCTAGTAAAGGGTAGAAGTATTGCAATATGTGAATGACAGACAATGAAGAAAATATACAACACCATGAAATCATTGATCATTTGAAATATTAAAGGAAAGCAGAAAAAAAATATTTATAGGAGCTAATTCAAGAAACTTTGCCACATTCACATGCTTAATTATGGTCATGTCAGCCTAGAATGTATATGGAATATTTTCAAGTGTATATAGAGAACAGACTGGTTAAAGGTTAAAACTTTAAATTTATTGATTTATTACCCAGGGATGCATTAGCAGGTCACCAAAATGAATAGTACTACTCCAAATCTCCATTAAATGTTACTGTAATGGTTGTCTTCAAACAGACCATAGTCAACAGTTTTTTTTTTTTAGGGTCCTGCATAAATTATATGCCTTCAAATGTAATGTATTCCTTGAGACACACTTTTTTTATATTTAACAAGGTTCATAGAAGACTAAAAAAATCTACCTACAATGTATCTGCTCTGAAAGGTTGCATTCCACATTAAATAATTTTAGAATGTGGACCATAGTTACAAGTGATTCAATTGACCATGTTTTGAAAGGGACTTAATAATTCCTGCATGAGTATCCTTCATGTATGATGATTCCTTATTTGACATTTTATTCAGAATGAAAAAACAAAACCCATTTCAATGAAAATCTATTACCATGAAGTTTTATAGATAGATACACCATTCCAAATTCAGAGTATACCAACTCTGGCCAATAGCAACTTACTATAATGGATAAAGATAGTTGGAAGACATGGAATGTTATTCTCCCAAAGAAAACTTCCAAAGATATTCTGCTCCTTACCTGCTGCTGAGGGGAATTATAACTCAGAAATGTCAAATGGAAGTTCTAATGAGGAATGTGGCTGAAATCTCATGTCACTGATAGTTTCAGAAAAAATCTCAAAAAAACTCAACTAAATTCCAGGTATTTAAAAATGTAAATCCAAGATGTTAATGATTTTGGCTGATTTGAGGATGAGCCAACAAGTGATATTACTTAAATTCTTTTAGCATTGCAATGCAACTAAACCAAAACCAAAGGTAATTATGAAATGAAATACTAATTGTTGTTCCTATTTTACTTAGCACTCAATAGCAAAATAGCAAATGGGATTTTGCCTATTAGAACAATAAATCTTTATGCATTTTGTATTTTGGGGACTTAGGTTTGCAATTAATTGTCTTCCATAAGAATTGCTTCTCCTGAAGGAAAGCATACTTCCCCTTCACCTCATTATTTTAAGGTCTGGGATCAAAATGGAAAGGAAAAATAAATTATAGTTCCATGCAATAAGCAAGGAGAATAAAAGTCTTTTTATTGGCTATATTCCACATTGAGAGTTTATAAAGAACCTTGGATCAATATTTTGTTGCTTTCTATAATGCAGCTTCACATATCAATATTAATTTGGAACTAAAAAGAAAACAAATAAAATGCTTAGGGACAAATTAGGTAGGAAAACAACACCTCATATAAGAGGCACATTCACAGAAGAGGACTTTTTGAAGTTTGTTTTACACCACAAAAAGACTCTCTGGTGTGAGGCACTGAAAACTCCATTAATTATTTAAAGCCCATTATGAAAGGAATAAGCAGCCAGTAGCACTGACAAATCAGGGCCTCAGAACTACAGTGATATAAACAAAAAGTGAGGGCTTCTAGATAAGGCATTAAGAGTTATCTAACAACAACAAAAAAGAGAATGAATTCTTGCCTAGAGATGCTTTAGATAATTCAACAGGAAAAAAAGCACAACATATATGTGTGTATGTAAGCATGGGAGTTTAAATTATTTTAAGGTAGAATTTCAAATCTAAAGAAAAGAAATAGGTAGGAAAGAAGGAGGTAATCAAATTCACTCCCTGCCAAAGTCAAATGAAACTTGCTATATTATGTGCAATATACATATGTGTTAGATATGCATACATGTGGGTTATAGAAATACAAACATCTCTATGCAAGGCATAGATGTAGGTTCATTTTTTATATGTGACATACATGTACCCTAACATATATGTTATTAGCCAAAATATTTAATAGCCTCTACATTTTGCATAAAAGTATAGAATTAACTGGAATCAAAGTTCCAGAAAGTGTTGAGTCGGGAACAAAGGTATTCAATTGTATCTCTGAGGAAGAATCACCCGGGGAAGGAGAGACCAAAGCTTCTGGCTCTACCTCCTCTTTGCCTAGATAAGTGTATTACATGATTCAAAGCATCTGGAGGATGCTAAGATGTCCTAACAGTATCTCTCCAGCTGCTGGTGGTTTTAGCCTTGGGAGCCAAGAACAGACTGGATGCAGATTCACTATACTTAAGGGGACCCATGAATAAGAGAGATTTCTAGTGCTCAGGAATTGTGAGTCAATCCTTTGCTTCATATAGTCTCTAAACTTAATCCTTCTTTCCCTTAGACTCTTCAAATATCATAGGAGCTGTGACACAGACATTTGGGGGAATGCTTTGTAATAACTGTTATTACTATTCTGTTTTAATAAAGCTTTTTTCTAAAAACTTCTTATGCAAAGGTAGCCAAATGATCTCAGCCAATAATCTTGGTAAGAAATATAGCATTAGGGGACTGAAACAATAACAATTGGAGTACCCCTTGAACCCTGAAAAAGAGAGCCTTGATCTTGCATGGATGGAATGGAAGTTAGGAAAAGAATCTTTAGGGTTTACATGGAATGATAATAGCTAACATTTATCTTGCCTTACTAGGTGCTAGGCGCTATGCTCAGAACTTTATTATTATTATTTCATTTGAAATAATTTTGTTGCTATTTTTATCTAAATGCTATTGTTATCTCCATATTACATATGAAGAAACTGAGGCTGAGAGAAGTGGACTGACCAGGGTCACATAGCTAGTAAATATGCAAATCTGTATATGAACTTTGATCTTCCTGACTCCAAGCCCAACAATCTATCTATTGGGCCACCTACCTGCCTAGAACAGAGAGCTCATATTGCAAACAGATTCATAAGCTACACAACTGGATTTATTAAACATAACAGGCTTATCCCCATAGAGAGCTTTTGAAATGAGATCTAAGAAGAGAATTAAAAGTTTCATAGGCAATATTCACATGGACTCACTCAAAAGTATTCCAATAGACTCATTGAACAAATGACAGAGCTGTACACATTTGTTTATCAAAATAAGGGTTTGTTATTGCCAGTTTGGAATTATATGTCACTATAAATTACAAAAAGATTATCTTTAGCTTTATTGATCATTGTAAATTTTATATTATGAAATAATAGAAACTGTGTAACATTTTGTTGGCACTTGAAAAAAAAAAATTAGTATCTACCAGCTACATAGAAAGATTCAACCCAGTTGATGAATTGTACTCTGAAGTGAGCAGAACTAGGAGAATGTTGAACATGGTAACAACAATAATATAGGATAATCAACTGTAAATGACTAAACTATCATCCACAAAACAAGAATCTAGGACAACTCCTAGAGTCTTATGCTATCCACTGGCATAGAAAGGAGATTCTGGGTTTAGATCTGGCTTCAGACACTTCCTAGCTATAAGACACCTCAAAAAGTCATTTAATCCCAATTGTCTAGTGCTTATAGCTCTTCTGCTTTGCAACCAGGAAAGAAAGAAAGAAAGAAAGAAAGAAAGAAAGAAAGAAAGAAAGAAAGAAAGAAAGAAAGAAAGAAAGAAAGAAAGAAAGAAAGAAAGAAAGAAAGAAAGAAAGAAAGAAAGAAAGAAAGAAAGAAAGAAAGAAAGAAAGAAAGAAAGAAAGAAAGAAAGAAAGAAAGAAAGAGAAAGAAGGGGGTGAGGGAAGGATGAAGGGAGGAAGGAAGAATCAGGTGTTCAGGATAGATATCAGAAATTTGCTATCCTTTATAAACTTATATTTTAAAAAAACACATGAAAAGTTGAAAATCCAAGATGTCATTAAGAATTCAACATTTAAGCTGAGGCATTATCACAGACAAGACTTTTTCTCACAATCATCCTGATACAGCATTGATGCATAAAATTTAAGAATGGCATTTTTAATTGATTTTATTGCACTATTATTCATAATCTCCAAACTATATGGAGTGAAAAGCTGTCAATATTCAGAAACATTAAAGGAGTAATCAAAAGCATTTGGGAACAAGAAGAAATACATATTATTACTATTGTCTTGTATTCTACCATAGTCATCCTGTATCAATCAACAAATACTTATTAAGTACCCACCACATGACAGGCACTGTGCACAAAGAATGAAATGATTCTCACTCTGAAGAATTTTAATATATAGACAACAAAATATGCAAAATATATATAGCCTAAAAACATATGTATTTATTCATTAATTTTCTTTTTAGGCTATATATATTTTGCATATTTTTGTTGTCTGGAAAAGTGAAGGATTGGGGCATAGTAGTATCAGATCTTAAACTATTAAGCAGATGTCATCAAAACAATATGATATTGGTGAAGAAACAGAAAGGTGGATCAATGGAGTAGACTTGGGATAAATTACCTCAGTAAGCTAGTGTTCAATAAACCCAAAGACCCCAGCTTTTGGTACAAGTCACTATTTGACAGAAACTGCTTGGAAAATTGGAAAACTGGAGAAAATTACGTTTAGATCAATATCTTACACCCTATACCAAGATAAATTCAAAATGGGTAAATGACTTAAATATAAAGAATGAAATCATAAATAAATTAGGTGAACACAGAATAGTATACCTGTCAGATCTTTGGGAAAAGAAGGAATTTAAGTCTAATGAATTTTTAGAGAATATTGAAAAATGTAAAATGAATGACTTTAGAAGGAAAGCAACAAACTGGGACCAAAGTTTTATAACAAAACTCTCTGAAAAGAGGTTTAATTTTCAAATAGATAAGAAACTAAGTCAAAATTACAAAAAAACAAACAAACTACAACCTCCCGGCCCGCGAGAGGTTTCAAGGAGAGAAGATAGAAACAGGATAGAAGTTTTGGATTCCGCGAAGGGCGTGAACGAGGTGGTTTTAGAGATGTAAATAATTGAGTCAGTAATCAATTGTTGATTTTCAGGAGCCACAGCCTGCTCCGACCACTGGTGGTTACTAATTCAGGCTATTCCCATCCAATGATCTCAATTTAACACTGCACTGGTCAGAGGATAATGCTAGCTCAGAAGAAAAGGAGATCAGAAACTAAAGGCGGTAGATAATGCTAGATATTAGCATTAGAAAAGAGAGAGAAAAAGGGAGGCATGGTCGAAGGGCCAGGCCTCAGGGAGAAAGATAGAGAGGAGAGGGAAAGGGGAGAAGTTGCTCCATTGCAAACCTGTCGGTGTCCCCCTAGTGGGCGGGCGGGCTGTGTCACGTCCCATTTATTCTCTTTGATATACAAATGAGCTCAATACATATTGATCAGTTACATGATACCTCAATACATATGGATGAGTTACCTGGGGTATTGCCATTGGATAATGCAACTTATGACAAGGTGAAGGTGGGGTTATTATCCTCGGGAGAGTGAGACAAAGGGAAGCAAGGTTTCGCCCCTAAACTTCAGCCATGCTGGGAATAGAGCTCATTGCCATGCGCAGGGTGGCCATGTGCTCACTCACAATCCTTGTCTCTCCATAATACCTATGGGCTGGACTGCTACACAAACAAACAAACAAAAAGTTATTCCCCAATCAACAAGTGGTCAAGGGATATGAATAGGCAGTTTTCACATAATGAAATCAAAACTATCAATGAGCACATGAAAAAATGTTCTAAATCCCTCCTAATAGAGAAATACAAAATAAAACAACTCTGAGTTACCACCTTACACCTAGCAGACTAATCAATATCGCAGCAAAAGAGAGTGATAAATGTTGGAGGGGATGTGACAAAATTGGGACACTAATGCACTGCTGTGGAGTTGTGAATTGGCCTAACCATTCTGGAGGGCAATTTGGAGCAATGCCCAAAGGGCTTTAACACAGTCTTTAACTTACCCTTTAACACAGTCATACCACTGCTGGATTTTTACCCAAAGAGATAATAAGGAGAAAGACTTGTACAAAAATATTTATAGATGTGCACTTTGTGGTGGCAAAAAAAATTGGAAAATGAGGGGGGTGTTCATTAATTAGGGAATGGCTGAACACATTGTGGTATCTGATGGCAATGGAATAATATTGTGCTCAAAGGAATAATGAACTGGAGGAATTCCATGGGAAAAAGAAGGACTTCTAGGAATTGATGCAGAGTGAAAGGAGCAGAACCAGAAGAACATTTGTACAGAGATTTTATGGCACAATCTATTTTAATAGACTTTTCTACTAGCAGCAATGCAATCATCCAGGACAGCCCAGAGGAAGTTATGAGAAAGAACACTATCCATATCACTATCCAAATGCAGGAAAAAAAAATATGATAGATCACCTAATTCAATAGCGATATGAAAAGGTTTTGGTGTTAAGATCACTCTACTGCAAATATGAGTAACATGAGTAAATTTTCTATAATTCCAATTCCAAAACTTGTCACATTTTTCTATATCCCTTCTCACATTTATCATTGTCCTTTTCTGTCATCTTAGCTAATCTTGTATGTATGAGATGGTATCTCAAGTTGTTTTAATTTGTATGTCTGTAATTAGTAAGTGGTTTAGAAAAAAAAAGGTTTTGTGTTTTTTTTTTCCCCATGTGACTTGATATCTATGATTTCTTCTTTGGGAAACTACTTATTTATATCCTTTGACCATTCAACAACTGGGGTTTTCATTTTTGTACATTTGACTGTGTTTCCTATTTCCGTTCTCTTTGAGGGAAAAATAGCAAACAAAGACTTCTCACAGACAAATGATCATTCTGGAAGAGACTCTAGGAAAAAATAAGTAAACTGTAAATGCTGATAGAAAAAAAGCTAAAGGAAGAAATGAAGTATTGACTACAGGAAACATCTAGGAACTGAGGTAGGAAAAACTATATAATGGAGTTTGACTATTTGTTTGACCTCATCATATGAGTGAGCAGGGACTTGATTTCCTCAACAGCAAAATGAATGGAATGGATTAAACAACCTCTAAGATCATTCCCAACTCTAAATCTTTGATTCTAGAACTCCTTCCCCCGAAATTTTTTACTTTAATTGGGAGAGGAGAAATAAGACTTCTACTAGTCTGGCACATAATCAAAATTGATAAAGATGATCAAGATCTAATAAAGGAATTAAAGGAGAAAGTGATAACAGTTGGAGTGACTAGGGAAGAGCTTTTTACTGAAAGTGACAGTTGGCTTGGGCCTTGATAGAAGAAAAGGATTTTAGTAGACTGAGACTTAGAGAGAACACAAATATAAGGGATTACTTTAACAGAGAATCATAAAAGATAGTGAAGACAAGAAAAGATGGAAAAAGTTTATTTTGGCTGGAATATAGAATTCATGAAAGGAAGCAGAATGAACTATGATTGGAAGCATAAATAGAATCAGATTTAAAATGTTTTGAGATAGCCAAAAGAGTTTCTCTACTTTTATTTCGCATAAGTTACACAATTCATTATGGAAGCAACAAGGTACAAGGCAACTCACAAGCCTGGCAGTAAATTCACTTTACCTGGAAAACATTCAAAATACCAAGTTTCGGGGGGCATCTGGGTAGCTAAGTGGATTGAGAGCCAGGCCTAGAGATGGGAGGTCCTAGATTCAAATCTGGCCTCAGACACTTCCCAGCTGTGTGACCCTGGGCAAGTCACTTGACCCCCATTGCCTAGCCCTTACCACTCTTCTGCCTTGGAGCCAATACATAGTATTGACTCCAAGACGGAAGGTAAGGGTTTAAAAAAAAAATACCAAATTTTGGAAAGATTTCATAAAAACAAACAAAGCATTACAATTCAATATTTATTTTCCACATGAAGTGAGGAGATTTAAGTCATTCATCAATATCCCTAAAGAGAAATAAAAAATCAGGAAAACATGTGGAATTAGGGGACATAGGCTTGAATTCTGGAACCACTACTCACCATTTATGAGATGTTCGATAAATCTCTGCACTTCTTTGTGTTATGGGCAGGAAGGATCCCTTTGGGGTTTGGGAAGGATGACTTTTGCAAGCATGCAATGACTCCAAAACTTAGCTTAAAAACAAAAAGAGAAATTTATTAATTTAGAAAGTAATGTTGAGAATGGCCAGGAGGATAGCAAGGTGGAACAGCAAGATGGGGAGCAGTTCAGGGGAGAACAGCATGAATGGAAAGGCTGTTCTTCCATGGGGACAGCATGGATGGAAAGGCTGTCCCCCAGACAACATCAGTTCTGGGGTTTATATACTCTTTAGATGCTATGTCTTGGTGTGGATGCGACCTAGAATATTAGTCCCTCAGGCATTTGGTGGGGTGAGGTGGTCATCTGACTGGGGTCTGCCTGGAGACATAAAGATCTATCTCTTTGTCCATCTTAAATCTAGAGAACAAAAGGGTCTCCGGACCCTAGGTGGGGTCATTGGGTGTTTCTAGGTTAAGAGCAGGAGGAGGCAAAACAAGGGAGTTTCCCTGAAAATAGTTCACCTGGGTTTCTGGGGTACAGTGCCCATGTCATCTCCCCCCTCTCCTAATATGTAAGGGAAAAGGGGCCAACAGTCTCAAGTATCCTGTAACTTCTTCACAGCTGAGAATAGGCATAGAGATGTCCCTGCCTATCTGTTAGGAGAGAGAGATATTGACTGTAGGCCATGTCCAGAGCATCAGGCTGGGATGTTTGCCGAGGCTATGGTGGCATCTGGCATCTGGGTGACTCCCATGAGTGCTTTTAACCTAGAAACAACTAGAGATGACAAGATTACAAATACAAGGTCCACATATCCCATGAGGGAGTAGCCAAAACTGGAGCAGTTGCTGATCTCCTTAAAGCCTCAGGTCTTGAATATACCTCAGAGGCACTGAGACATTGGGCTACAGGCCTGGGGTTCTCTCCACTTTGAGGGTGCTTCATACAGACCCAACAGTTAGAGGGACCCACTTTGGCTAATGCTTCCCCAAGCTTAATTAGAGAATTATATGTCCAGGTGGCTGGGTATGCATGATTTAAAACATACCAGACCCAAAATTTAAGGAAAAAAATAATTATGGTCAGGTAGTTAAGAGCTAAAGTAAAAGGGGTTCAGATAGGAGGGAAGGAAAGGCTGTGGGCACAGGGTCTAAGGGGCATGTCCTCAGTGAATGCCTGGGCCCTAGGTAGCTGGGAATCTGCTTGGAGATGTGAAGGATGTCCAGCAACTGCTTCCCCTGATGGGCAGACAGGTCACAAGGGGAGAGTCAGCCCCTAAGATAGAAATTTAGAACCCAGGACTAGGGTAAAAACTAGAACACCAGATAGAAACAGAATAATACAATACAGTACAATAGCAATTGGCGTTACACATTTGCATTTGGGTATCTTAGCCAACAGACTGCTTTAGAAATAATCTGACAGGAATAGATGCCTTTAGGAAATTGGATTCCTGAGCTGTTTGCAGAGTTAGTATGTGATATTTCTGTTGAATAATATCCTTTTGCAAAGTACACATTAACTATAACATCTATAAACACTTGAGTAACAATATTTTACAGATGAATTTCTTTACTCCAGATTCTGGGGAAAATTCAGGAGAGCTTTGAGCTATTCTAAGCTCAAGAACCAAACTTCAACTAAGGCTGCAAATACAAGCCATCAATTAATAAACTTCACCTACTTCTCAAAGTATGTTCCCTAACAGTTTGAGAATGCTCAATTATTAACCTAATAGGTTGTTTGGGGAAATGGAAATTTTAATTTTCCAATTTGTATTACGTACTGATTATGGGAATGTCACAAAGGAAGAAGGCCCAGAAAGGGAAAATATCTCCTCATGTCACAAAGGACACAATGAGTGGCTTCGTGTACCAAGCAAAGCTGTCAGTGCCATTATTATTTCACTCAAGGATTAGCAGCCTAGATGGCCAGGAAAATTCAGTCCAAAGTGAGCCTTGGGCTGCCTTCTCTATAACCATCCTAGGACTTTCTCTCTCCTTAGAGCACTTTGTCGCTTCTGGATCCCAGAAGCCTTCTTTTTTCCTTAAAGGACAAGTATCATCCATTACAGCTCAGAGAAGTTCTGCTTATCAGCAAACCAGAAACAAATTTCCATACCCTCAAACAAGCTTTTCTGACCATTTGCCCTCTCTAAGGATTCCTTAAAGCCTATGAGTCTACATTATAGCAATTATTCTTACATATTTTGGCAATAATTAATTTATCAAATTTAGTCATAAGACCTGAACAGGAATGTTGACTTCATAAGCTCTACAGTAAATACAAATCTGGGTTAGATCATATCCTGACTTTAGGCCATCTGGAGGAACTAAGACAAGACCAGTCAGGAATCTCTCTAAGGAATTTTCAGAGAAATTCCAGAATTATTTGTGATTTTCCAAAACTACCTACATCAATTCTAGATATTATCCCTAAGTTAAAAATCCAATTATGAGAGCAGAACATCTATCTGTTCTCTTTCACCTTTTCTCTCTCTCTCTCTCTTTTCCTTCAAAACCCTCTGCTTAAAAAGTAGAATACAACTTCCATTCTTCCCTCACAAACCTGCATACTCAAGCTTTATGGACTTTAGATCAAAGTCCCTCTTTTTTTCCTGAATTCAAACCCAATATGCCTTCTCTACTTTCTGACTTGCTTTTACCATCATAAGTCAAACAACCATTCCCTTGGTTTCACTTCAATTGCTAAATGTAACCCAAAAGAATTCTGATTTAAAGGATTACATCATTTAAATACTGTATCTTTAGCATAGTACTCATCAGTTATAAATTTGAGTTTATAGAACAAATTGGTAAACTGAGATAACCACTGAGTATTGAACAAAATCTATGATAGAGTAGGTTTACAATGAGCTTGTTTACATCCAAATAATACTTAAAATACATATTTCAATAGCAACTCACATAATACTTAAAAAATTTTCATAAAGCATTTAGTATTACAGGACCTATTTTAAATTTAGAGATTTGAAACCTTTTAAGTACCGTAAACCTTAAAGCAAGCCTTTAGACAAGCCGGCTGATTATCTATTTTCGAGACCAAGAAGTTAAATGTAATAATAAAGTTAGTCCAACTTTAATACACTGGAATGAAAACCATTAAGAAGAAAACCGTTTGATAATTTTAAACAAAAACCCATTTTTGGTAAGTTTAAACACTGATAAAACCTATTTTACAAAACCGATCTGTGGATTTTCTATACAAGCTGAAATTTCACTGTCTGACAAAATTAAAATTAGGATGTTATTTTTTAAACCCATATAAATACATGATCACACATTTGAAATAAAATACCAATAAATACTAGCAGACAGTGCCCATGTCATTTGGACTTTGATTTCCTCAACTTACTAATGGTTTCGTAGTAGATCACCTTGAAAGTCCCTCTCAGCTCAAAAATCACCAATCCTGTGGGGTTCATAAAAAGCATCTGACAAGATATATTGGGGTATACCAGCAGGAGCACAACTTTGGAAACCAGGAGGATCTGATGCCCCACTTCTAGCAGATAGTGACTGTGTAACCTTAGAAAAGTTTCTCAAATACTCAATGTTCTCTACAATTATAGGTTGTAGAAAATGTCAGACCTTCACTGAAAGAAGGGCATTATTCACCTTGTAGTTCTTTAAAGCAATGGAACCACAGGTCAAGTACCTATTACTCTATGTCAAGCACTGTGCAGTGTTTTCAGAATGTAAATACAAAAGTAAAGACTATCCTACAGTCTCAAAGAGCTCTCATCATAAGAGAGGGAGACAAAACACATATAGAGGAGTTGGACAATTTTGTCCTAAAAAACTATGTCTATTCTTTGTGGTTAATTAGCCATAGTGATAAAATTGAATAAAGTCAAAGTTACACAGATTTAATGGGACACTTAAGGCACTCACCAATCACAACAGTTTTGAGCCCTGTTTACATACCTGCCTCCCAGGTTTTTGAACTGCATATGTAATATGTCACCACAGATGAGGATGTTCCCCTAAGAAGTCCAACTTAATCATATTAAAAAGACTGGCAAAAGGCGCAGTTTAAACTTTAGGAAATCATTCAGGTATCCATCAAGTTATTATTATTGTAGGAAATTTCACACTTAGAATGGTAACAAGAAAAAAATCTGTTCCTGTATAGTTTGATAAGTTCCATTGAGTATCACAATTAAAATTCTTGAGAAGCAGTATTTCTTAATTTTAAATTAATGGATTATCTCAACACAATCTAAAATGGCCACTAGACTCTCTCCACAATGGAAGCAGGCACCAATGGGAGTGAGCAGGACAAGAGAGCAGCAACCTCCTATGCCCCTTGTGACCTTACTTATCACTCAGTTCCTGACTGAATATCTAAAGGCATCTCTAACTGGTAAATAGCCACTGACTAGGTAGACTTATAGATCCCAATTCCTCCTTCATTACTTTATCACTGTGAGAAGTGAGTCTGAGGATGATAACAACACATTCCTTCCTCCCCACAACATGAATGCATTCCAAAATGGCAGCTACAACTTGCAGATGTTATTACCTAAAAGAGTTCTTGTTTACACACAAATAAGGGGAAAATCTTCACTCTGTTCTCCAACAAAAAGCCGGGCTAGGGAGTTACCTGGGAATAAATTCACTTTACTTTGGAAACGGGCTAACATTCAAAATCCCAAGTTTCTAAAAGATTTCATAAAAACAAACAAAGCATTACAATTCAATATTTATTTTCCACAAGAAGTGAGATGATTTCAGCCATTCATTAATATCCCTAAAGAGAAGTCAAAATCAGGAAAATATGTGGCATGGGCATTGTACCCCCAAAACTATAGAAGTGTTTCAGGCAAACTATAAGCAGGGAAATTCCTCTACTCTCTTCTATCCTTGTGTCTCCTAATTCCTATAAGACCCTGAGAGGATTATCCTTCTTGGATTGTCCTTTAAATGGACAGAGAGATGAACCTCCAGGCTATGTCTTTGTCAATGTGGAATCTAGAAGCCCCCAAACTCTTAGTCTAGAAAGATTTAATGACTCCCAATTTACTTAGCTTAAAGCTAAAAGCCCCAGGTTTGACATTGTGAAGTGAGAGTTTCTCCCTGAGGGAAAGTCCAACTTCACTAGTCTCAGACTAACAATAGAGTTTAAAGAAGTTTAAGTGAGGATATCTAATCCCATCAGGTGTTGAGAATCTCTTTTGTCCCAATTGGTTTCTCCCCTTAGGCCAAAGTCTTTTACCTAGGTAGCCCAGCCCTTGGCTGGATCTTTCCCTTTTGGGTCCTTTGTAAAGCATCAGCCCCTCACTGTTATTCCTGTCTGGGATTCCTCATTTTCCTTTGTTACATTGGAAAGTCAATCAACTACCCCTCTCATCCTCATGTTCCCCAAGAAAGGTATTTAAGCTTCCCAACTTTAATGGTTCTTTGGAGTTGTCAATCTAGCATGGTTGACTCTCCCAGGGATGGGGGACCAAATCAAACAGAGTTTCAATCCTCAGAACTGTGTGGGTGTTAGAGGGCACCTCTGTGTGGAGACCTAATTTTGCACTGAACCCCTTTCCTTAATTAAAGATTAGTTTTTCTGACTATTTAAAAGTTCTATGTTTTTTTCCCCCCAAATCAATACCTTGATACCATTAGGTTGCATTTAAGACATCTACCTGTCATGTTGACATGGGCACTGTACCCCCAGAAACCCAGGAACTGTTATCAGGGAAACTCCCTTGCCCTTGCATCCTTGTGACTCTTAACCTAGAAACACCCAATGACCCCACCGAGGGTCCGGAGATGTTTACCCTCTTTTGTCCTCTAGATTTAAGGTAGACAAAGAAATGAATCTTTATGCCTCCAGGCAGACCCCAGTCAGATGACCACCCCACTCCACCAAATGCCTGAGGGACTAACACTCTCCAAGTCAAGCCTACACCAGTTCATAGCATCTAAAGAGTATAAAATCCCCAGAACTGATGTCATCTGGGGGACAGCCTCTCCATCTATGCTGTCCCCATGGGGGGAACAGCCTTTCCTTTCATGCTGTCCTCCCAAGGAACTGCTCCCCATCTTGCTGTTCCACCTTGCTATCCTCCTGGCCACTCTCAACATTACTTTCTAAATTAATAAATCTCTTTTTTTGTTTTTAAGCTAAGTTTTGGAGTCTTGCATTGTTGCAAAAGGTATCCTTCCCAAACCCCCAAAAGGTATCCTTCCATACCCATGACAACGTCCCTAAACTATGAGGGTCACCCCTTATGTCTTCAGGCAGACCCTGGTCAGATGATCACCCCTCCATCCCCCCACCCTCCACCTTGCCCCAGTGCACACCACTCTAGAATCACATCTTCACCTTGGCACTGTTAATATGGAATAATGGAAATAATATGGAATAATGGAAATAATAAATAATATGAAATAATGGAAATAAAACAGAACTATTAAATAGTCAGAAAAACCAATCTTTAATCAGGATAGGGATAAGTCCAATTTGGCCCTTTACTCAGAGTTGGCGCCACAACCTTTTCAAGGTGCAAACCCTGGACTCTGGGGATGTTATCCCTAGGGAGCGCCATGATGCTAGATGACAACACCAAGGAACAAAAGAACTTGGGGAACCTATATACCATTCTAGATGACCTAGGGGGTTTAGGATTAGAGGGACAGTTGATTGACTTTACAATGGTAAAATAGGAAAATGAGGAGTTCTAGACAGGAATAACAGTGAGGGGCTGATGCCCTACAGTGGACATAAAAGGGAAAGACTCAGCCTAGGTCTGGGCTACCTTGGTAGTGGACTTTAGCCTAGGGGGAGAAACCATTGGGACAAAAAGGATGCTTAATATTGGATGGGATTAGCTGTTCCCAACCAAACTACCAGGAAGTCCATTGTCTGGTGAAGAGGGACTTTCCCTCAGGAGGAAACCTCTCCTGTGACAAGGTCAAAACCTGGGGTTTCCACACTCAAACTAAATAAACTGGGGATCTCTATATTTCCATGTTGACAGCACAAGTCATGTCTTCACTGTGGTAAAGAGTATAAAGACCCCAGAAATCATGTCATCTGGGAGAACAGCTTTCCATCTATGCTCTTCCCCCTAGAAAGCAGTCTTCCTGGCCATATTTAGCATTGTCTTGTACATTAATAAATCTCTCTTTTATTTTTTTAAGAAAAGTTTCAGAGACTTGCATCCTTGCAAATGGTATTCTTCCCAAACCCTGGGGGTTCACCTCAAGCCCCCCACAACACATGTATCCAAGAGTGAGTCATTTTGCCAAAACTGAAGTGCTCAGCAATTCAGTTGAAGCAAGAGTCTGGTAGCTTATCTCTTTGTGTATCCCACACAATGCATGCAAAAAGAATTCAAATCTTCAAAATATGGTATTTTGGGATTTTTACTGAATTATCAATCAGAGAGTCAATAACTACTAATGATTCTTATTTCTCTATTGCTCAGAATTAGGGTTAACCTAACCTGTGGTATAAACAGTATATATGCTCTTATCACCATTTTTTTCCTAAGCAATTTGTATTTTAAAAAGAAACCATGAACATTCATTAGCCCTGTATTTTATAAAACAAAAGAGAATTTTGATGCTTTATCCAAGTTTATCTGGCTAGAGCTGGAAATCCAACCTAAGTCTTCTGGATTTTCAAATATAGCATGCCACTTTTTTCAGTGGAGATTTATTCTTCCTTATTTGCTGAGCTCTGTATTAGATATAGTCAGAGAATACAAATAAAAATTAACAATAATCCCTACTAGTCAAGAAACTTGCTGGAAATGTATAATTTACACACTAAGAAAACCTGTTTCAATTTTAACTATTTTTTAGGTAAAATATATACCACTCACTACATTTTACATTATGCTAACCCTTAACAAAACTGATTTACTATTTGTCTGGGGTGACTTACTACCATTATACATTATAAAAATTGCTCTGTGACAGTGACATACATGTTAATAGGACATTGGATATTTCAAATTTGATTCAAAATTAGAAGTGGATACTCAATGTAAAAAAATTCAGTGAGTCTCATATACAATGCTACATTTGAAATACTTGACTTAATAGCTAATAAAGTGAAAAAACTAATCAATACTGCAATAGGTAAAAGGCATAAAAAAAAGAAATGAAATCAATCTACCTAGAGCATCATGAAATTACAAAGGAGTGTTTTGTTTCTCGGTAGGGTGGTGGTTGAGCTATCTGAAGGAAAGAGATTTTCAGTGTTTGCATTTCTATTCAATATAAATTCAAGTTTACTACCAAGGTAGTAGTGCTCTATCTTTGCTGCGCCATCAACTGTATCTAGAAAGTTTACTTTAAAATAGGGTTAATGAGTTTTTATTTTAAGAACAGACAATTTAGTCCATTAATAAAAGCTATTTAAACTGTTAAAGAAGCAGAGAGGGAAAGAGAAGGACAAAGAGACAGAAAGAGACAGACAGAGATCCTATGGCAAGGACCACAAACTCCTGAAGAAAACTTAAGGACCCCAGAGGGATCCTTCTGACAACAAAAAGGACAAAAGTAATCTTTGGGAGTTGGGAAGAGAAGCACAAACATCTTACCGCAAGTGATATTACTGAATTGAAGAGATTATTTTTAAACAATCTGCTCACATTTGAAAAAAGATATTTAGGTATTTGGAAAACATTCATATTTTTTATTTTTTAATTTTATTTTAATTCAGTGTTTTAGTACTGTGTGGACACTCAAAATCTCAAATATATCTGATATCATTGATAAATATTCCGTGTAGATTTCAATTAATCCATGCCTATCTATGCTGTGTTTTTATAAGATCAGTCTCTACTAGTGGTTCCCCTTACTCAGATTTAGCTTTGGCTGTCTCTCTCTAAAAGCAAGGAATCTGTCTGCAGTACTTGATGAGCCTAGGGGAGGCTAAAACGAAATCTGCCAAGCTGTTGAAACAGCTTTCTGATGGTTCTAGATTTGGTTGTTTTGACTTCTTTGTCACCTAAAGCATGGAAGAACTACCTCCATCAAATCAGGGCTCCTCAGACACAACAAACACCCTGAGCCTTCCATTGCCTGACAGTTCACCCTCCTTCCTTGCTGAATTGACAAATCTCATCACAAAGACAAAGGAGCCTGTGTTTACCTGAGCTACCTGCTCTATTCCTGTTGAATATACTTTCAGTGCTATATTTAAGTAAACCGCCTTTTAACTGTTGAATGCCTTTAGTGTCTGTTCTGTTCCACAGCTAGGTCTCAGCCAGGTTCCAATGCTAATACTACATAACATAGACATGCTTTAAAAACGAGTTTTGCAGTTTGTCTTACATTATTTTTTTTAATTCCTTTTAATGACACGTTCTTTTAATAGTTCTTTTCATAAATAATTTTATTGCTCTTTTATCTTCATGCCATCTAGATTTCCATACTATAGAGTGCCATCTCTTATGACCCATAATTAAAAAAAAAAAGAGAAAAACCAACCCAAAAGCATTGCTTTAAGGATATAATGAAATAACGTATGTAAGCAATTTACTCTGTAAAATCATGTATCTATGTTTTACAGAAAGGACTCTAAGGTCCCATTAACCTATGAGATTCTGTGATTCTGGAAATATAATTTTTTGAGAAGGAAAAGGCATAGTATCAAATTGTGTTAGAACTATCTGGGGCAGGTTTCCTGGCTCACAGAGGGAAGCGTATCACTCATGCTTTTTTCTCATTTCTAACTTTGGATTCTATTTGAATAAGATTTCCATTCTTTATCTTTCCTAATTCCAATGTTCTGCTTTTAAAATTTCTTTTGTGATAGTGAAACCTGAGGTCAATTCATAGCAATTTTGTAGAAGAGCCTGATTTGAATTTCTAAGCCAAAGCTCCTATCTTTCAATGTTGGCCATCTGTGATCAGTGTAAGAAAATTCAAAAGGAATGAGACTTTTTTTGTTAAGCCTACTATCTATTTCCAAACTCTTAGGGAATTTGTTTTATGTTTGGAAAATAGGTAGATATCAGTGAGACTATTGCCTTTATTTGGAAAGCTTTCATTTTTCTAGACTGTCTTAAAAATATACAAGGATCTTAGGTCTATTCTATTTACGTTTCTAAGCATCATAAATATGCATAAATAATAATAATAATAATAATAATAATAATAATAATAATAATAATAACTAGCCTTTGTAGAGTACTTTAAGGCTTGCAAACATTTTGTATGTCAACTCATTTACATTTGAGGAAACTGAGGCAGATAGTGGTAAAGTGACCTGTTCAGATTAAGTTAACTAATAAGTGTCTAGGGCCATATTTGAATTCATGTCTTCCTGACCCCAAGTCCAGAACTCCTACCCACTGCACGACTCTGCTACATCTTCTCAAGGCTTTATAAGTGGAGCTCTGCATGGGCCAATGTTAACTTAAAATATCATACAAATATTAATACATTCCTAGTCTGTTCAACAAATAATTACCAAAACTCATAGTTGAAAGAGGCTATTGAGTTTAACCTACTCTTGAATTAGAAAGCCTTCTACAATATGCTGTTCTTATCCAACCTTCACTTAAAACTTTCCCATTAAAGGAAAACTCACTACTTCCCCATACAGTCCATTCCATTTTTTCCTAGAAAATTTCCCCTTAAACTGGCCTGAAATCTACCTCTGTACCTCTTCCCATTCACTAAGTTCCAGACTCTGGTGTCCAGTACTACAAGCCAAATACCTTTTTAATACAATAATTAGTCAATAATTAAAGATATGCATCAGCCTCCGCAACCCTGCCATTCTTTTTACTAGGATAAATATACCAAGTTTCTGCCATATATATCTTTTTCACCTCTTGCTCATGCTTCTCTTTTCTCTTTCCTTTATCAATATCATTCCCAGAATGCGAAAGCCAGAACTAATCACAGTATAGCTGAAATATTCATTAATTACTAATGGATACCATGTTTCTCCATGTAGCCCAAGGTGGCATTAACTTAATTTTTGCTGTTATGTCATAATATTGAATTGTACTGGCCTCAAAGCACACCCAAACTTCTAGATCTATTTGAGATGAACTATAATTTCCTCAATCTTGATCTTGTAAACCCATAACAGGACTTTATATTCATCCCTAATGAATTTCTTCATGTTTGATTTTGCCTAACATTGTAGCTTTTAGTAATATTTTAGAACATGGCTTGGTCATCAAAAAGGACAATATTATGGAGTATAAAGGGAAGAATAATCAAGAGACAGATTGTGTGACTCAGCACAATCTGTCTCCTCATTATCGTCCCTTTTTTTACTTCACATAATTTGTCCTTTTGTGTGACTATATCATGAACACATTACTTTTTAAACCTTTCTGTTGCTGATGATAGAAAGATCAAGCAAGTTTCTACTTTTAATACATCTAGAGGCTAAGAAAAGGGCAAAGATATTACTCTTAACAACTGATGGTGGAATGAAATCTGGAGTTAACATTATGAAATGAGACATTACATAAAGAATAGTTGATATTTTCTATATTACTGAACTTTGATTCTATAACAAATGGAAAAATTTAATTTTTTTTATCAAGGAGTTATACAAAATATCTTCACATGATAGTGGGCTTTATAAGGTTTCTGATATGAATTAAAATCTAATTCATTGATTCTAAATTTTCTTACAGAAGAATTGAAAGGTAACAAGCATCTTAGTTGCCTATAATTATTAAAATAATAAATTAATGAATATTTGTAACTTAAATTGAATTGTTGACCTATATAATACAAATATTGAGATAATAAGTTAACTTTTCTTCATCCTTCTTATTTTATCATAATAATAAAAAGTTTATTGGACAAAGCATCATAAAGCCTCACTTTAAGTTCCAAATATATTGATAGTTTTGTCATCTCAGACAAGTCAGTTTATCTTTTTGGTATCATTTCCTCATTTGTGAAACAATGGTTTGACCTACATCATCTATAATGTCTCTTTAATATATATGGATATGAATATGGATAGATACAGTCTATATGAGTGATGAATGTAATTTTTCAATTATTGTAGTTTTTATACGTCTTGTTTTCTTTTTGTCTTTGAATCCTAGAACAGTAGCTAGCATAAAAAAGGAATTTATTGATTGATTTCACATCTAAATGTTAGATAAACATATTTTATCTATATCTTATTGCCATTAGGCATATTTGGGACTAATGCCAGACCCCCCAACAAAAAGAAACAATCAACTTTTTAACAACTATAAGCTGAATGAGACAATAGGTTGCCTATCACTGAAGGACTTCCTTCCTTCCTAGTTATCCACTTATCATCAATATTGTAAAAACCATTCCTATAAAGGTAGAGATTGAATTAAATGATGCTTTAACACTTTCTCTAAAAGTCTGAGGATTGGCGTAATGGAGGAATCATCTGTTGCATGCGATATTATTGGAATGTCTTAAGTTTTATTCTATCTAAAAACCAAATAATGGGAAAGTCACCTTGCATCTCTGAATCTAAACTCCATTGCTATAAATTGCATTAAATTGGCTTATAAAGTTTCCAACATAACTTAATCTGTCAACCTATGATCATTGTCCTGTTAGAATCAAATATGGTGGTATGGAATGGTGACTGCATTTAGAATAAATTATTTATTTCAAATTATGGCTCTTTTACTTATTAACTGTATGCCTTTGACCAAGGCACCTGTCCTCTTCCTCATTTATCAAGTAAAGGAGTGGACCATTCTCAAGAAAGTCCTTTAGATCTTGATTTTTTAAATGTGAAGCATCTTTTTTTTTTCCCAGCTCTGATTATTTCATAGCAGTTCACGACTTATAACAGATTTTTGAATTGTGTTTGTAAGTGGTGTGCTCTATTTACCATTGTCCCAATTTAGCCTGCTATTCAGGCAATCCTTACTCAGGCTCACTTTTAGTTCTAACCATATCCTACTTAAATGTCCTACTACATACAAAAGAGTTATATTTCAATAGGAATCACTTAATGGCAGTCATTCTGGTTTGAAATTGAATAATATAATTTCTTACAGGTGATATAGATGAAGCTGTTCTAAATAATTGTAATTTTGTAAGTAAACTTTAGTCCAGAGTTGGATACGAATATTCTTTTTAAAATTTTATATGTGCCTGCACTATGATGAAATCTTTGATTAATATTCTCTTAATAAGCTTAATAATAATTAATCTCATAGTAAGACATGTTTGTATTCTTAAATTGATATCTGCATTTCCAGTAAGAATTGGCCTATTTGTATACTATCCAGATATAGAAATTATGAACACTATTACAAGTATGCCTTTAAGAAGAAGAAAAACTGAAGAAACGAAAATTGCTAATGACAAGAACTGGTAATGTGTAAGGGATTCACTGTTCCCATCCACGTGCCTTGCAATCTAAGTTCTTCCCTTTATGTTTCTTAAGGTACCTTGGATACAAACCTCTTAAAGAATTCTTACTGAGACTTTCATCAAAAAGTCATGATACCTGTTCTTAAATCCATTTTTTGTTTCTAGCCTCATTCTAATAGAACTTATGTAGCTCATGTACACATTTAAACACTATATATAAATAGTGTTTATTATGTTATATAATGTATGCATAATTTTACATATATATCTATATAATATTGACTATAACTAAATATTTCCTCTAGTCTTGGGCCACATGATTATTTATAAGTTAGTTTTTTTTCATAGCATGAGTAATAAACTCCTTATAGTAAATGACAACAAGAAAAGTAAATAATATTCCTTTTAATTATTTTTTTAAAATATGTGTAATAGTGTGTGAAAACAATAATTTTTTAAAGCTCAAATCTGTTGGAATTGAAACATAATCTAAAAAATAATTTAATTGGTAGAAAAAAACCACTGGAACTAAAGAGTAAATATTAGTCACAGAGTTATTAAAACTAATCCTTAAGTCAGCATGTTGGAAACAGAGACTCTATAGTCTCTATTAACTCTCTTAAAAATAGTATCTTAATGACATGGAATTTTCTTTTAGAGAAAAAAGCAAAAAAGCATTATTGTCAAGAAGTTTTTAAAATCACCATTTCATTTTGATGTTGAGTGGAGAGAGCAGATAGAGAACAATTTAATGTCTTAGAAGTGAGAAGAGAGATGCTGTGTTAAAAGGCTTAGCCAGAGGGTGGGAAAAACTCTATTCTGAAAAAATTTGTTCTGGGCATTTGCCAGAATGAGAAAATGTAACTCT
Organism: Monodelphis domestica; assembly: GCF_027887165.1. Lineage (NCBI taxonomy): Eukaryota > Metazoa > Chordata > Mammalia > Didelphimorphia > Didelphidae > Monodelphis > Monodelphis domestica. Next base: position 122,197,901 of record NC_077234.1, on the reverse strand, counting down.
ACTGTAGTTGTTTCTTATTAGAAAAATTCATCTATAGTTTCTATTCTCTCCCTCTCCCTCTTCCTCTGTTTTCCTCTCCCCCTCCCTCTTTTATTCCCTCCCTCCCTCCCTTCTTCCCTCCCTCCCTTCCTCCTTCCCTCCCTCCTTTTCTCTTTCCCTCTCTTTCTCTCACCCCTCTCCCTCTCTCTCTGTTTCCCTCCCTCCCTCTCTCTCTGTTTAGAAATCAGCTAAGCCATATGAAAACATTTATTTTTATGTGTCTCTCTGAGGGAAAACCACATTTTTTAAAATTCAGGTATTGTTAACTCTCAGGTATAAACACAAATAGAGTAAATGATCAGGAAATATAATTTCAAAATCATTTATGGGATTTAAATGGTAGCAAAACATTGGAACTGAGAAGTTCATCATTCACTGTCTGGTAAGAGTTTTTGATCAAGTCATAATGCAAACTAGGGTCCTGATGAAATGAAAGCATCAGGGCTACCTAATATATATGTGAAATGATTTTGTCTGCCTTAGGAAGGTTCCCTAGATACAAAAATACCTTTCCCATCTGCTCACTGACGCTTTAAATCTCTTTAATAAAGGGGGGGAAATCATTGCACAATAAAAGATGGTTCACATTGCAAATTCCCCTGAGAAGGGAAACACAGTGACAAATTCTCACTCACATAAAAATTACTGACATTATCTGAAAGTAGATTTGGATCCAATCTATCCAATCCAATAAAATATATATTAACCTGTTTCCATAGGAAGGACACCATAAGTATTCAAAACACAAATAAAAATATGAGCATATTTGTAGCAGTCCAGCCCATAGGTATTATGGAGAGACAAGGATTGTGAGTGAGCACATGGCCACCCTGCGCATGGCAATGAGCTCTATTCCCAGCGTGGCTGAAGTTTAGGTGGGAAACCTTGCTTCCTCCTGTGTCACTCACCTGAGGATAATAACCCCACCTTCACCTTGTCATAAGTTGCAATTATCCAATGGCAATACACTAGGTAACTCATCCATATGTATTGAGACATCATGTAACTGATCAATATGTATTGAGCTCATTTGTATATCAAAGAGAATAAAGGGGACGTGACACAGCCAGCTCGGCCCACTTGGAGGATATCAACAGGTTTGCAATGGAGCAACTTCTCCCCTTTCTCTCTCCTCTCTATCTTTCTCCCTGAGGCCTGGCCTTTAGGTCAGGCCTTCCTCTCTCTCTCTCTCTTCTAATGCTAATACCTAGCATTATCTACCTCCTTTAGTTTCTGATCTCCTTTCCTTCTGAGCTAGCATTATCCTCTGACCAGTGCAGTGTTAAATTGAGATCATTGGATGGGAATAGCCTGAATAGTAACATCCAGTGGTCGGAGCAGGCTGTGGCTCCCGAAAATTAATAATTGATTGCTGACTCAATTATTTACATCTCTAAAGCTGGCTCGTTCATGCCCTTCGTGGGATCCAAAACTTCTATCCTGTTTCTATCTTCTCTCCTTGAAACCTCTCGCGGGCCGGGAGGTTTTAATATTATATAAAAACCAATGTTGTTGTTCAGTCAAGTTTGACTCTTCATGATCCCATTTAGAGTTTCCTTGTCAGAGATTTTGGAATACCTGGCTATTTCCTTCTCAGGTTCATTTTATAGATGAGAAACTGAGGCAAATTAGGTTAAATGACTTGCCTAAAATCTCTTAACTAGTAAATTTCTGAAGCCATATTTAAACTTAGGTTTTTCTGCCTCTACCACTGGGCCACCTAGCTGCCTAAAAACTAGTAAGTACATTACAATTTTATTTATGTGAACTAAACATATGCAAATTCAAGTATACATAGTAGTAGTAGTAGTAGTCTCTCGGTAACCAAGGATGACGATTGTCTTTGTGCACTTTCATCTGTGATGTAGATGAGTGTGCACAAAGACACTTGTGCGTGAAGGAGACTTAAGTGGAAAAGTCGATGCACAGAGACAGTCCCACTCTCTCAGCCTTGGAAGCCTGGGTCCAGTGGCACGAAGAGTCGTTACACCTGGAGACTTCCTCAGATGCATTGGATGGCTGTGTTGTCCTTTGTGCTCCAACACACCCTAAGCACTCCGCAGTGCTTTGCTGTGTTGCCCTCTCAGCCTTTGAACCTTCTTACTGGTTTCTTCCGTCTGTTCTGCCGAAGCAGTCTTCACATGCTGGGTGAGCAAAGCCCTAGTTCCCCAGGGGTTCACGAGGACCCAATGGCTACCCTCACAAGGTTTAACTGGCCTGTCAAAGCCATTGCCCGGGGTGTGGCCGTTGCCTCATGCTAGCAGCTACTGGGAGCCACAAGTGATAATTGATAATAAAAAATAAGAGCAGAAAAATATGCAAAATAAAAAATTTTAATCACTCGCTAAATTCACTCCCATTTTCTTGAACAGCACAAAATCTCATAACAATTTTCCAAATCCTGTTCATTCTTTTTAAAAATTTAATTTAATTTTCCCCAATTATATGTAATGTTTCCAACACCTTTCAAATAATTGTCTCAAATTCTCTAACTCTTTCCTCCCCACATTCAAACCCACCTTACTCCCCCTCAGAGTTGGTAAACAGTCTCATAGAGTTTTTCATATGCAATAATTAATAATCTATATTTATCCTTTTGTGGAAGAAAATTCAAACAAAATAAATTAATTAATTACTTTGAGAACTGCCTGTTCATAACTTTTGATCATTTATCAATTGGGGCATGACCTGTATCCTTCTGTATTGGAGAAATGAGGCTTTTATTAGAGACTTGTAATTCTTTTTATGTTTTTATGATTATTGAGTATTACCCTCCATACCCCCTGTTTAGTTTCTGATCATAACCTCCCCCAATTTACCGTCTTTCCTATTAGCCACAATTTACTTCTCTTATTCCTATCTCCTCCTACTTTCTTGTTGGGTGAAATAGGTTTCTATACTTAATTGATCATGTATGTTCTTCCTTAACTGAGCCGATTCTGAGCAAAGTATGATTCATGTGCTCAATTCTCCACCTCCTTCATATCTCACCCTCCTCCAATTATAAAAGTTCTTTTATGCCTCTTTCTTCAGCATAATTTCCCTCATTCTATTTTTCCCTTAGCCTTGCTCACAATGTATTCCTCTTAATCAAATTTGTTTTTTTAGATATCATCCCATCATATTCAATTCACATCCTCACCCTCTATGTATACTTCTTCTGACAGCCCTAATAATGATAAAGTTCTTAGGAGTTCCAAGGATTATCCTCCCATGGATGTATGTAAACAATTTAACCCTATTGATTATCTTTTGATTTCTCTTTCCTATTTCTCTTTTTATGCTTCTCTTGAGTCTTATATTTGAGAGTCAAATTTTCCATTCAACCCTGGTCTTTTCACCAGGAATATTTGCAAGTCCTCTATTTCACTGAATGCTAATTTTGCCTCGTGAAGGATTATTCTCATGTATGTGATTCTTGGTTAAGTCCTAGCTCCTTTATCTTCTGGAATATCATATCCTAGGCACTCATATCCTTTAATGTAGAAACAGCTAAATCTTGTGTAATACTGCCTGTTGCTTCAAAATATTTAAATTGTTTTTTTTTGAGTGCTTGTAATATTTTCTCTTTAAAAAGGGGGTTATCCTTTTAGGAACTCTTTCAGGAGATGTTTGGTGGATTCTTACAATTTTTATTTTGCCCTTTGGTTCTAGAATGTCACATCAAGATAATTTCCTTGATAATTTCTTAAAAGATGATGTCTAAGCTCTTTCTTGAATAATGACTTAAAGATAGTGCAATAATTCTTAGATTATCTTTTCTGGATTTATTTTCCAGGTCAGTTGTTTTTCAAATGAGATATTTCACATTTTCTCTTAATTTTTTCATTCTTTTGAAATTGTTTGAATTTTTCTTGATGTCTCATAAGGTAATTACTTTCGACTTGCCAGATTCTAATTTTTAAGGCATGATTTTCTTTAGTGAACCTTTCTTTCTTTAGTGAACCTTGTACCTTTTTTTCCATTTCACCAATTCTACTTTTTAAGAGGCTCTTTTATTCAGGGAATTTGTATACTTTTTTCCATGTGGACAATTCTGCTTTTTTAAAAGTTCTTCTCTTCATTGGATTTTTGTTCCTATTTTATCAATTGACCTATTCTTTTTTTTTTTTAAGATATTAATTTCTTTGGTATTTTTTGTGCCTCCCTTCTTAAGTTGTTGACTTTTTTCATGATTTTTATGTATCACTCTCATTTATTTTCCCAATTTTCCTCCTTCCTCTCATTTGATTTTTAAAATAATTTTTGAGCTCCTCCTTTAATTTTTTTGATCTTCAATGAGATACTTCATATTTTATTTTGTTATTTCATTTTGTTTTATTGCTTCTTGATGTCTCTTGAAATTATGAGTTTCTAGCTGCTCAATTCTGATTTTTAAAGCCTGATTTTCCTCTGTCAGCTTTTGGGTCTCTATTTTCATTTGGCCCATTTCTTCTTGCATTGCTTTTATTTCTCTTCCCCACTTTTCCTCTGTTTCTTTTAATTGGTATTTGAATTCTTTTTTGAGCTCTTAAAGAATCTGAGTCCAATATATGTTCTTCTTTTGGACTTTTGGACTTTGTACTATGTGTTTGCTTTGCTTTCACTGTCCTCTTCTGTGTCTGTAGCTTGCTCTTTGTCTCCATAAAGATCTTTTAAAAATTAGGTGCTTTTTTTGTTTGCTCATTTTTCCTACTTTTTTTTAATAGGTAGGCTCTGTTCTCTGGGGGTTTAGGATATCCTCTTAAACTTCAGTTCTTTCTTGATGCTGCCATTAGCTTTATTTCTGGATCTCTCCCAGTTTCAGTTCTTCCAAGATGGTATGAGGGACTGAGGGCTGGGAGTTCTGAGGGCCTTCTCCCACTGCTGACTCAATTAACCCAGATATGCTTATAGTTTAAATACTTGCCTCAGACTTGGGTATAAGATTTTGGTCTCACTGTGGCCTTGATCTTATCAAGCACACAGATGATTTCCCTTTCCTGGGGCTCTACTGTGAGCTTTTGGCAAAAAAAAAAAATCAAGACCCCCTTTGGGTCTACCAAGTACCCCAAACTTGGATCTCTGTCTTCTTCAGAGATCCAGACTTCAACTCCTGGCTTTGCTCTGGGCTCACACAGATCAGCTCACTTCAACACAGATTACCCTGGGCTAGGACTTCTGAATTTACCACAGGTTTACAATTTTAAGGGGTATGGTTTAGTTGAACCTTTATTTTGCCCAGGCAGGGTCACAGGATCTATATGTTGCCTTGAGCTTAGATTCTGAACCTGGAACAGCAGATGTGGGATGGGTGTATGTGGGTGGCTCTTGGCTTGCTATCCACTCCTTGCTGCAGCCTCCTGCTGACTGTGCTCCCCTCTCACCCCATGCCCCGGATGTTCTCTGCCTCCATTTTTGGTTTTTCTTTTTTTAAAAGTAGTTTAGCTCTATCTCCTTGTTGGTTATTTTTCAACCCGGTATTTGTATATCCTATATTATTTTAATATTGCTTGGAGAGGATTTTCAATGTGACTTTGACCTTTTCTGCTTTACACCACCATCTTGGCTCTGCCCCACTCTCTTTTTGATCTTGAGAGCATTTCTGTTATTTCTTGGTGATTTTAGATGCAGCAGTATTGACTCTGTTGTGTTATTTTGAGTTTGTGTTTTGGTCATCCCCATGGGCAAAATGACTTTGTTTGTTGAATTTCTTATTTTGTTGTTTGCTCATTTTCCAGCCTTTTTCTTTTCTTGAAGCTAAAAAAAAGTCTTTTAAATGATAATCTGCAACTTTGGTGAAGGGAACACAGTTTAAAGCTTTGGGTTATTTAAGCAGTTGCCTTCAGAACTGGTTCTGGGGATATATCTGCTTTAAGTTCAACCAGGGTGGTATGATGTAAAGAGTGGTATGTGAGTAACTTCAAGCATTCTTTTTCCCCTTGGGACTTTGACCAGGATCCCTTGCTCCTCTATGGTTGTGTGTTTGCTAGTACTCCTCTTCACTCTGACACTGTACCCTGGAATTCTACTTGGATCTGCTTATGGGCAATGAGATACTTTTACACCCAGAGTGACCAAAGGAATGCCTGTAATCTCCTTCTGAACAGTATCTGGCCCTCCTTATGATCTATGGCGGAGAACTCCAGAAGCCTTTGCTGATGATTCATCTGTCCCCAACACCTGTTGCCTTGGTGAGGTGGGCTCTGGGGAGGATAGGAGAAAGTGCTAACAATTTGGGGGGATAAAGAAATCTTTTCCAAGGAACATGAGACCTACCTTGAAGGAAATGAAATATTAAATTAAACAGATGTGAAGGGGAAATATATTTTAGCTATGAGAGATAGCCTATGCAAAGAAACAGAGTCAGGACCTGTACCATGAAATTCAGTGAAAAGCAAGTAGGGAAGTTTATTTGGAAGAGAGATTATGTGAGGCATGTATTATATGGTAAACAGTGAAAAGGAGTCAGGAGCCATATAAGGGAGGATTCTCATGGTTGAAATAACCTGTTTGTATTTTATTCCAAAGGCAATAGAGAGTCACTGAAGATTCTTGAGAAAGGAAAAACATGGCCAGGCTTGTGTTTCAGGAAAACCAAAATATTTTGGTTTTCCTTTGTGGCAGATGAATATTAAATGAGAGAAGCTGGAAATGAGGTTTCTAATTTTTAGGCTATTTTAGGCAATAAGAAGAAGTAATCTCTTTCATTTAAAAATTTAAAAAAATATTTTAAAAAATCCTACCTCAGATTTTTACAGATAGGAAGTTGTGAACCTCATTCCATTTATTTTTAAATGCCATATTATTTGGGGTCTGCCTCTCCTTTTCCCCAAGCCAATTTAGATGTGTTTCCCCTTATCAATTTTCCACATTTAGAAGTCATGCCTTTTGATGTAACCTTTAAAGAAAAGTTATTTTGCTTTGTTATATTGTTCTTCTCCTGTGATATTAGAGAAATTGTAATTTCATCATGGCTCCTTCAGTTATTCTAATCATAGAGGTATACTGTGAAGTGATACATGTTTTCAATTTTCCTGACTATATTGATGGTGATTATATACATGGAAGAAAGAGGGGAACTAAGCAATGTTGTGAAAGTAAAATCGGAAAGACTTTGCAACTGATTGTATAGAGTGAGAGTTCATGAAAAGATAATTCTCATATTGTAAACTTCAACAAATAGAAAAATCATAGATATAATAACAATAATAATAATAACAAATAACATTGATATATAGTGCTTACTATGTGCTATGAGCCTACACTGTGCTAAGAGCTTTACAATTATTATCTCATTATTGTCTTCTTAACAATCATGTGAGATAGGTGCACTTACTATCCTAATTTTACAGATGAGGAAACTAAGGAAAAATTAAGAGCTGGCAAAGGTCTTAGATAGGGATGTGCTAGAGCCAGCTTATACCAGCTTGTGAGAATAAGTATTTCAGTATGAGCATGTACTCTTCAGAAATTAGTAAATACTTAAAAGCAGCACTCATTACATATTTACAAGAATAACTGAATAACCCCCACCCTGAAATTTAAATAACAAAATGTCCCAGAGATCAACTGACTAGAAAGACAAAACTCTCTTACCTCCCAAATGTCTCTATGGGCTGAGTAACTAGATGTACTGCAGACTAATTGAAATTCCCTTTATATCAGAAGGGAGAAGTAACAAGAGTCAAAGAATTCTTTAAAGATCACATCAAAAGATAGAATACTTTAAATGCAGAAAATTGACAGGAAGAGAAAACTGACCAGTTTCTTTGTTTGAGGAGGGTTAGGCAGAAGCATATTTCATAATATCTTGGACAAGATTCACAGCTTTATTTATGGCTATGAGAATCAGTGGCTCCTATTTATTCATTCAAAAAGCCTCTTGCTTTTGCATGTATTCTAGCTACACTGTTGATCAGGCAGAGAATATGGGAAGCCTCTTCTGGCTGTAAGGGTACCACCAAAGCAGAAAATGATTGGCATATTGTGATGGAATCCACAAATTATTGTTTCCTTAGCCTATACTGGATAAGAGAGGTGTCTTGGGGTCCTGAAAAGTATAATGACCCTGGAATCAAGAGACCTGGGTTCAAATTTCAACTCTGAGACTACTCTTAAATAAGTCTCAACCTCTCTGGACTGTCAATTGTCTCCTTTGGGTGAAGGATAGAATCAGCTGTGCAGTACTTACCCCTGTTCTGAAGAAAGTAATTTGTAAACATTTAAGTGTGATAGAAAGGTGTACTATTATAATATATTAAGTATAGTAGTAGTCTCTCAGTAACTGAGGATGATGATTGTCTTTGTGTGCTTTCATCTGTGATGTAGATGAGTGTGCACAAAGACACTTGTGCGTGAAGGAGATATAAGTGGAAAAGTCGATGCACAGAGACAGTCCCACTCTCTCGGAGTTGGAAGCCTGGGTCCAGTGGCACAAAAAGTCGTTACACCTGGAGACTTCCTCAGCTGCATTGGATGGCCCTGTTGTCTTTTGTGCTCCAACACCCCTTAAGCACTCCACAGTGCTTTGCTGTGTCATCTTCTCAGTCGTTGAACCTTCTTATTGGTTTCTTCCATCTGTTTGGCTGAAGTAGTCTATATATTAAGTATATTGAGATATATATTATATGATTACATATGAGTTAATATCATGATTATTATAAGCATTCAAGGATGTTAAAAATGAAGGTTATTAATCCAAACTAAGGTTAGAATCAAGTACATTTTAGGAATTGATACCTATTTTTTCCTCAGTGGGTTTAGTAAAAAAGATCTAAAAAATCCACTATTTCTTTTTATTTATTTATGTAAATTAGAATATTTTTCTATGGTTACATGTTTCATTTCTTTCCCTCTCCTCCTCTCACCCTCCCCCTTAAGCCAATGAGCAATTCTACTGGGTTTTACATGTGTCATTGATCAAGACCTATTTCCATATTCTTAATATTTGCAATAGAGTAATCATTGAGAGTCTACATCCCCATAGACCCATGTGATCAAGCAATTGTTTTTCTTCTGCGTTTCTACTCCCACAGGTCTTTCTCTGGATGTGGGTAGCATTCTTTCTCATAAGTCCTGCAGAATTCTTCTGGATCATTTCATTGCGGGTAGTAGAGAAATCCATTACATTTAATTGTTCCACCTTGTATCAGTCTCAGTGTATAATGTTCTCTTGGTTCTGCTCTTCTCACTCTGCATCAATTCCTGGAGGTCAGTCCAGTACACATGGAATTCCTCCAGTTCTTTATTTCTTTGAGCACAATAGTATTCCATCACCAACAGATACCACAACTTGTTTAGCCATTCCCCAATCAAAGGGCAATCCTTCATTTTCCAATTTTTTGCCACCCCAAATATTGCAGCTATGAACATTTTTGTACAACTAAATTCACAAGGCAGGATAAGTCTATGTAGTTGGTTTAAATACTACCCCAGGGTGTTTGGGAGTTATTGTGCAGAAATTCCATCTATAATCTACCCACAGAGAAATGAAAAATTTTCTGGCTGTTAAGGCACAGAACTATCACAAAATTCATCTGTAAATTATACTGTATAGAAAGAGTACATCCACTCTGATGCCTCAGCTTACAGATTTGGTAAAGCAAAATGTACCTCTAATAGACTTTTCCAATATGAATCCCACTCATAAGTTAAAATCATTCAATATATATACATATATATGTATATATATATATATATATATATATATATATTTATTTATTTATTTATTTACCTATTCTCAGCAACACAATGATCCAAGACAATTCCGAAGGACTCATGATGAAAAATGCTATCTACAACCAGAGAAAGAACTGATGGGGTTTGAATGCAAATTGAAGCATACTATTTTTTTTTTGCTCTGTGTGTGTGTCTATGTTTTCTTTCGCATCATTACTAATATGGGAATATGTTTTACACAACTGTACATGTATAACCTATATTAAATTGCTTGCTTTACTAAGAAAGGAGAGAAGGAAGAAAGAAAATTTGGAAATCAACATTTTCTAAAACAAATGTTTAAATTATTTTATATGTAATTTGGAAAAAATGAAATATTGCTAAATAAAAAAAATAGGTCAAGGATCTGTGGATGAATCCTTTAATCTTTGTGAACCTCAATTTGTCACTCTATAATAAGAGAGTTGAACTATATAACTTCTGAGGTCCCTTCCTCCTCTCTGTCTATAATCCTATTATCTGCAATTTAAACCACCTGGTCCTCCTTCTATTTACAAATAACACTTAGATTATATATATATATATATATATATATATATATGTATATGTATAAAACTTAGATTATAATGAGTAGTTATAGCTAAATATACACATATACAAACATTTCCCCAGCCTTTGGTCAGAACTGGTTGAAGACTGTCTCTGAACCTTGGCAAGCTATAGGAGAATAAACACACAGTGAATCACTGGGAATATTTGATAGACTCAGTTTACTAGTGACCAGAAGTTTAATAAAATTTGATTTATTAATTTATTAAAATTTGATTAATTTTAATTTAAAATCATTTCTTTAAGAAAATATTATATATATATTTTTAAACTGAGCACTTAAAGAGAATGTTTTTAGTTATATGGAAAACATATCTTATCTGGAATATTTCATTCCATGTTGATCCAGATAAATATGGTATACCTTTATATACTTGTCCCTGAAACTGGGAATGGGCAACAATGTAATTCATATATGGAATCAGTCCAACTTGATAGCACTAAGACTTACAAATTTCTTCACCTCAGGAGCAGAATGTCATAGGTTGGTGGTAGTATTAAACTGAGATTTAGGTTAAGTCATTTTTCCCATGGACATATATTTAGTAAGTTTTTGAGCCTGGGCTTGAAGAAAATTAATTGGAAGTTTAACATACTTTTCAGTATATCCCACATCTGTTCACTTTGTGGAATTATTTTAAAATTGATAGAAATATTTTCCTTCTTTTCTTTTTTCTTTTTAAAAAATATACAATAGGCTATTTTGTTTTAGAAAAGAGCCTACACATATAAAGAACTTTAAAATAAGGCATCTCTGTGAGTTGAGGAGACTGAGAAATTCCTGAGATTATTGCACATGGAAGGAGTGCCCTCTATTGACTCTATTTATATATATGCTTTCCTCTAAACTCGTAGGTTTGTGATCATCCTTTCAGCATCCTCCGTGACACACAACAGTGGGACCTCAATGTCTTCGTCAGGGCTGTTCATCATGCATCTGAGAGTTGCACAGACACTATTACATCCTGCAATTGGTCAGGTTGCTTGCTTCAGGTCAAAGATCTTCCCCTAACAAACAGACTGGCAAACAAGGAAAGAACAAGTGAAATGATGTCTGCCTCTTCAGCACTGCACAGTTATATTATTTTCCTTCATGCAAATTAGAACTGATGAGGAAAATAGGATCAGATTAAGGCAAATATGTTCAATTTGGGGCATTTGGGGACATAAATAAGCTAGTGTGTAAACTGAGAAGAGCAGCTAGGAAGGGAAAAGAGGGGAAGTAAATAATTATTAAGCACCTACTATGTGCCAGACTAAGTACTTTAAAAATATTATTTCATTTGATCTCATAGCAACCTTGTGAAGTAGGTGCTAGCACCATTTTGCAAAGGAGGAAATAAGGCAGATAGAAGTTAGGTGACTTGCTTAGGGTCATACAACTAGGGATTTTCTAGAGCTAGATTTAAATTAGGGTCTTCCTGACTTCAGACCAAGAGACTATCTACCTAGTTGCCACCAAAGACCTTGAGTCCATGTTAAAAGAATATTTAAATAATTGGATGTGGATAGACTGGGGAAGGTTTGGTGGTGAAGTGTCATGGTAACAGGCAGCAAGGTTGATAGAGCACTTGCTTGAAATGAGAAAGACTCATCCTCATGAGTTCAAATTCAGCCTCAGATACTAGCTGTGTGATCCTAAGCAAGTCATCTGCTTTAATTTGCCTCAGTTTCTTCATCTGTAAAATGGCTTGGAGAAGGAAATTGCAAGCCACTCTAGTATCTTTGCCAAGACAACCTCAAATGCAATCAGAAAAGACTCAGACAGGATTGAAATGACTCAACTACAACAACCAGTGCTGTGAGATGAGATTGAATTTGTTCTGCTTGGACCCAGAAGCTAGAATTGGGAATAATGGGACAAATTTAAATGAATATCAGAATTTAAAAGCAAACCATCAACAAGGAGAATGGGCAGTAACCTAGGAAGGTGAAACTTTCCTTTTATTTTTGAGAGTAGTGGAAGTTGTATTATTGTTGAGTATGTTAAAGCAGAGGAAATCCTTAAAGTATCATTTGAAGTAATTAGTCACTGAGTTCAGCTTCAGAATCTGTTATTCTGTTTTGTGAATAAAATGAATAATAAGGCAAATACTACCATTTCTATGGCACTTTAAGATTTACAAAGCAGTTATCTTAACATAATTTTATGAAACATATAGTGAGCAAGTATCATTACCCTAGTCAGACAAATGAAGAAATTGAGGTTCAGAAACACAGCTAATAAATACTAAATAGCCTGGCCCTTAGTTTATTCCTCTTTTCAAAGTATCAACTTAATGGATATTCCTCCCTCCCTAATCTGCTTGATCCTAAATGAAATAATGAATTATTTTAAATAATATAGTATTATTTTTCAAACATTTTTTATAGTATTCAGTGTTTCTTTGGTGGGAATCCAATCTTGATCCACAAAGCTCAATCTTATGTGAAGAATTTACTAGTTCACTTAAGTTGTGGCTTATGAAATATATATATATATATATATATATATATATATACACATATATATTTAGGGAATTTATATATATATATTCACATATATATAGACTCTCCTTTATAAGTAATGTGTATGGAGTGATAGAATATGATCAAATTATATAAAGTTGTTTATTTTGTTCAATCATTTTAGTTGCAATTTGTCAGAGCTATAACCAGTCCTTCAAGGAGCTTTGAATGTTTAGGTGGAAGAAAAAAGTCCTGATTCTTCTCTTTGTTATTTAAAGCCTTTAACAGCCTGGCCCTTTTCTACCATTTAGTCTCCTTTACCTCTTATCAAATATTCTGAGATCTAACCACATTGGCTTATCTTTTATTCCTCAGATGAGACGCTCCTTTGCCCAAACTTGTGTTTTTGAACTGGCTGTCTTTTTTTCCTAGAAGGTCCCCTCCTCCTTACCTCTGACTCTGTTTCTCTGACTCCCCAAATCTCAGCTTAAATCTTCTCTCCTACCTCAGTCCTTTCCTTCTCTCTCCCCTACTAGTTTCTTCCCTCTGGAATTATTTTCTATTGTAAAACCACCAATATTTTTTATGCTCATAGTTATTTGCATGTTTGTTCCACTCATTCGAACATGGCTTCCTGATTTTGATTTTCTTTTGTATCTCCCACACTTAGCAAAGTGACTAGCACAGAGTACTGAAAAATACATTTGTATTGACTGACTTATTTGAGATAGGAAGGAATAATATATACCCATAAGAATTTGATGAGATGTCATTTGGGAAATTCATTTTTTTTCCTTGATCCTAGAATGTTGACCTAAATTAATGGGAGATATTTAAAGCAGCAAATTTAGTTTTCTAGTAAGGAAAAACTCTCTACTAATTATAATAACTGTCCAAAGTTAGAATTGACAGCTTATGAAATTAGGCCAGACACTTATTTCATTTGACCACAGAGGATTAAAAGAACAAACAAAGATTGAAAATGCTTCCTAGTAATGGGGGTTGTCTAAAGGAGGTAGAAAGGCAAACCTTAGTAGGTTGTGGGTTTGCTTTTCTCATAGGTGTTTGAACAAACATGTTGTTCAGATATAAGATGGGTTATTATATTCTGAAATCCTATTGTGAAGATTGGATTTAGCTCTTTTCTGATTGCAACAATGAAGGTACTTAGCTCTTCCTTTATTGTGAAGATTAAATTGTAATCCCCTGTCTATTTTTAGATTTTAATCCCCAAAGTGTAAACCCAGTACTTAAAGTAGATCTACCCATTTTAACCACTCACAGGTATGAACTAACTAGAAAAAGGTATGAACTAACCACAAAAGGTGTGAATACTCATTTCATATGTTGAGGGAGGTCATGTAAAAGAGTGGGAAGTTCTGGAGAGGAGTGTCTGCTGTGATTGTTAGACGTAAAAATTAGAGGAGGCAACACCAGAGGAAAAGGTCTTTAAATAGTGGAAACAGAGACATACAAAGATCAATCAGTCACTCAGGCTTGGAGTGAAGATCATTCAGTCACTCAGAGTTGGACTGGAGGAAAGTCACTCGGGTTTGGAGTAAAGAATAGTCACTCGGAGCTGAAGGGAAGACAGACACTTGAAGAGAGACTGGAAGCCAGACACTCAGACTTGGAGTGAAGCCACTGGCTGTGTAACTGAATCCCTGGAGGAGCTTGTGTAGGAGACCTCAGACTACTTTCCTTTTAGACAGTCACTGTGATGAGTGTAAAGGCTGACTTCTTTCCTTACCCTTTCTGGAGGTGTGAACCTCTGAAAAAGGCCCATCGTTGTGAGACTCCTTTTCCCCTCACTGGTGCCTTAGAATTTCTAACTAATTCAGAGAAAGCTGGAGCTTTCTCTCTCTCTCTCCCCTTTTCTCTCTTTTTTAATATCTTCCCTCTATTATAAAAATAAATCACTACTAAATTCCATTTACTTGAGTAATTCATTTTGGGATTTAGAAATTAAATCTCTGGCAATCATCCAATTAAATATTCAGTCAAACCAATAAAACTTAACACTATCTATCTAACTTCAATATTCTGTGATTTATAATTCTTCCCTATTAGAGAAATGCCCAATGCATAAAGAGTATAATTGTAAATGGTAGGATTTCTTGTTTATATCAATATCTTATAACTTAAAATCCCTAAAACCCTGGCCCCATCTCACCTCCTTTTCTTCACATGTAATCAGTTGCTGTAATTTTCCACTAAAGTGTTTTTTGTATGTTAATACATTCCATAAATCTACTTCATAAAACAGAAAACTAGTGGAAAGCTAAAAACCCCTAAAATAATAGTATGAAATTATTTCTATGTGTCTCCATGCCCTTAATTTGTAAAAGTCTGGTCATTATATCTCAGAAAACATTCAATAGCAGGAGTCAGTCTAGTAAAAAAGCAAGCAAACAAACAAACAAACAAAAGATTAGAGAAGATGCATTTCTGTGTTTTAGTTGGTGGATGAAGAAAGTGAGATGAATCCAAATAACAACAAAATAAAAAGCTTAGTTCTTTCCAGTCTGGAAAAATGAATACTGAAACAGAATATATTATAATCTATCAAATCTTGGAAGGCAAAAATGAGAATATAAAGACAGACTGAAAATAGAGGTCTCACTAGCAAATATACAGCATGACCCTACTGTAGAAAGTCAATTCATCAATCATTAAGCATTTATTAAATATCTGTTGTGTCAAGCACAAGATTAGATTCTGGGCACACAAATAAAAAGAAAAAATATTATTTTTTTCCCTCAAAGAGTTCTTATTCTACTGGGGAGAGCATATAAACAACTCTGTATTTAGAATACACACTCATGCTATATGCAAGATAATTTCAAGAGAAAGCACTAGCCCTAAGGATAGAGGTGAGGAAGAGGACTAGGAAGGGCTTCCTATAGAAAGCATGGTTTGAGGTGAATCTTGAAGGGAGCCAGAGAAGCCAGTAGGCTGAGGGAGAGCACCTTCTAGGTGTAGTGAATAACCTTTGAAGTAGCATAGAGTAGGAAGAACTGTCCTGGATGGGCAATAGCAAGATGGTGGGTATTATTGGATTGCAAAGGATATGGGTGGAATACAGTGCAAGAAGACTGGAAAGGGAGGGAAGAGTCAGATTATGAGGGATTTTAAATGATAAAGAAAAATGTTATGCTTGATCTTGTTGATAATATGGAACTACTGAAGTTTATTGAATATAGGGGGAAAGTGAATGGATATTTATAAAATACTACTATGTGCCAGGCACTGTGCTAAGTGTTTTACAAATATCTCATTTGATTCTAAAAACGACTTTTTAAGTAAGATTCTATTATTATCTCTACTTAACAGTTGAAGTTAACAGAAGTAAATGACAACTTCTTTATGGGTTGACATGTTCCACCTTTACTATAACAAATCACTTTGGCAGTTGAATGGGCTTGAAATGGGAAGACATTTGAGGCAAGAAGACTAATTGGAAAAAACTACTGAAATAATCTAGGTGTAAGGTCATGAAGGCAGCATCCAGCTCTGACAGAAGAAGATAGGGGTGATGAAGGGAAATGGGTCCCCAAGTAACTTAAAATTTAACAGGGTTAAATAATACACACATAAAAATGATGGACAAGGAAATGTGTTTTGGTCTGAGATACAGAAAATGATAAGGTATATGGTAAGAGAGATATAATAAATTGGACCAATAGATTGTCATAACCTTTTCAGAAATAACAGTACTAGTGATTTGATTATAGTTCTCAAAGCAAGAGTTAGGAAACTGATGTAGAAGGTGGTTTATATACATGGTGGCTGAGCAGAAAAAAAAAAAAAACTGGGGTAAAAATATATGGTTGAATTAACTAGAGAAAATGAGTTGTTGTCTGTAAAGAGAGGAGGGAATAGCAGTCATAGTAACAATGTTAAGGTAACATGGTGGAAAATGTGACGGTGAAGCATTGGGCATCTAAGATAATAGAGATATATAAGCAGATAACACTAGTGTAACACATCCACTCTTACCTAAAGGACATGGGAGATGGAGAGTCTTTTCCCTCTAATTGGTTGAAGAGGTATTTCAAGAGAGGACCTAAGGAGAATTGAGCCAGAAAGAGATGACATGAGAGCTCTTAAATAGTTGACCAGATCTGTCAAAGAGTAACGCATTTTTAGGAAACTAGTCTCATCATAATCCTTAAACTCTTGAATCTGCTGAGAGTGGACTCTGGTGAGACAGTTTTCTCTTAATTTAAGCCTAAATTTTATCTTGCTCCCAGTTTAAGAGCTTATTTATTATTTGACATGTCTAATCAGTAGAATTTCTCCAGTTTCTGTTTACTATTTTTCTTAGATAAATGAATTTAATCCCTTATTATCTTGCAGAATCATCATTTGTGGTAAAGGGGTTAAACTAGAAATTCTAAATTAAGGGCTACCTTTTCCCATGAGTAATCAGGGAAGGAGCTTTCTTTTTAGGTCCAAACTAGTAGTACCCTTACACTAGAGATAATTGAGTGGTATTACATAGATATAATTCTAATCCCACATCTTTGCTGGTGACTGAAGGAGAGATCATCTACCTTCAGCTATCCTCTACCTTGCCTGTTCCACCCCCAAATTTTTAGTGAAATTTATTTTACTTTCCTTGGATAATTCATGCCACCTAAGACCTTTATCTGTTTGTCTGTCGATAACATTAGGTCTGAAATCAAGGAACAACTGAGTTCAAATCCATCCTCAGCAATATACAAGCTGTGTGACCTGGTGCAAATCATTTAAGTTCCATTTCTGTTTCTTCAATTTTAAATTGAAGATAATATCACTTACCTCACAAGGTTATCAAATGAAATAATGTTTATGAAACATTTAGCACAGTGCCTGTTCCATTATAGACACTTAATAAGTGATTTCCCCCCTCCATTATCTATTTTCTGTCTATCACCTATCTGCCTTTCCATCAGGTTAAGTTTTTCTGTCTCTGTCTATTTATCTCTGTCTGTCTGTCTGCCTGTCTGTCTGTCTCTGTCTCTGCCTGTCTCTGAATCTTTCTCTCTAACTATTCTACAACAGTGTAAGTAGCTTCATTTTTAGATATTTGAATGATGAAATCAAACCAAAATCTTACTCTGTCTATTGGAAATGTAGTGATTGGATGATCACTATCAGAGCCTTTGAATTGATTCATAGGATTCATCAAACACAAAGCTATCAAACTGATGCATACCTCCACAAAGTTGCATTTGAAAGACAGGAAAGCTCCATGAGTTCATGAACTAAAGAGTTCCAAGAAGACGAGGAAGGTTAAAAAACATAAAATTTATTCCTAATTTTAACATAGGGCTGTCTACATTAAATTCTAAAATTGTGGATATTTGCTGACTTGGATTTGATGTTGAGTTGATTCCCAAAATAAAATTAAAGTGAAAAATAGGCATGCAAAAGGAAATGGCATTGCTTAAAGAAATAATTGTTTAACCAGTAACTTGTAAAATTTAAGTCATTAAGAAAGGAAATTATCAAATGTCTGAATGAATAGCAGTCTTACTACGGAAGGCAATTTTAACTGGATATTCCTTTAGGAAGCATTTGTATAGACAAAAGGTAATTTAACAGTTTTTAGGTTTTATAGATTTTGTTTTGTTATTTTAACTAGAATATTACATTTTCTATTAAATGACATGCTATAACATTTTCCCTTTAACTATTGCTAGCCATGCTTGTGTATGAAAATATTTGCAAGCCTATACTGACATCTGGTGGATATTTTGCATTTTATCCTAAACATTCCATCAAGCAAGTAAATAGTACCAAAATGAGAGAACTTCATTTTAAATGTATAAAAGAAGTTCACAAACTATTTAAATGTCATGATCCTGGAAACAGAAACATTAGGCTACATTCTGACTAATTACACCTTAGGACAACTAAATTATTAAGCTGATGATGTAGAGAGGTATTTTTAATAATCGAATGTAACTGTTTGGAGAAGCAGAATGAGGATATGATCAGAATCTAAAATTTTGAGGATCAAGGAGAAAGTACATTTGTTCATCAAATCTTAAAATTCTAAAACTGCAACACACCCCTAACCTAAAATGGGACTTGAAAAAGATAAGGGGAGGAGATACAAAAGAAAATCTTAACTCCTTTAAATAATGTTGTAGCAAAAAAAACACTCCACTGAAATTTAGAATATAATCCAGTCAAGGGCTTTATTCTGTACATTATTTCATGATTAAGAAGCCAAAACATAAGTTGACACATAGATGAATATATCTATGGGATAATGAACTTGTGGATTTGAGACATATCCCATGAATACATATAACATATCAAAGTTACATTAGAATCAGTCACTAGCTTTGGAAATAATTTATTATTTTGTTTCAGGCAAAGGAAGCCAGACATTGTTCAATTTGTTAGTCTATAGATAATAGTATAGTAATAGATAATAATAAGGGACTCTATTTGATGGGTAATTGATAACTAACAGATCAGGTAATTATCTTCTTTTGACTACCCTCCCTTCCTCCTGTTTCCTCCCTCTTCTTCAGCCTCTTCAGCTTCCCTCCCCCCTTCTTCTTTTTTCTAAATCACTCAGGGTGAGTTTGTGGTGTCTCAGATGAAAATATTTTTCCTCTTCTTTATCTTAAGTAAGGGGTTTATTTGGGGGAAGACAGGAAAAGATAGAGAATGGAGGTAAGAGGGTTGGGGATTTCCCTAACTTTGCAGTAAACCTTAGACTGAAGAATATTGGGATAGAGTTCAAATTGAGAGGGATGATTGATAGGTCTGGCAGTTCAGCCATTATCATAAATAGAGCAAGTCAAAGAGATATCTCTAGGCTATTGTCCTTCCTTCTTCAATCTCCTGACTTGAGTTTTCATTAAGGAATTACATAGCTGAATTCCTTGGCGACCTTAAATTAATATATATCAGTCTTTTAAAGTGATTTCCTTGTCACAATGATCAAGAGAGTCACCTCTCCTTTCTGTCTTTCAAGGTTAAAAGATATAATCCTTCAGTTGGTCAGTTCCTTCCTTCAACTGTTTCTCCAGGTAACCTTCCCAATGGAACCTTCATTTGATTGACAGGTCATCAGTCTCCACTTCTGCCTTTTGCATGCTTCCCAATTCCTCTCTTCCACACTGCATAGTGCTAATAGAGTACAAGGTCAAAGAGACCAACCAATTCCGATGGGATTGATGAAAATTTTGAGCCAAGACAAGAGAACTTAAACTTGTTTGGGGTTTGAGATTGAGACTGTTTAACATGTGTTAAAGGCAGGTCTTCCTTGTCCCACATTCTACCAAGTCTCTCAAATTTGGCTCCTACCTGATTCCTATAATCTAGTCCCTTTTTGGTCTTTCACGGTGTGGCGAACATTCTATAGTCCTGGCTACTGACTGGGTAAATGCATAATTGCTTAAATCATTTTAATTGGGTTCTGATTCAAGGACCTATTATAGGTTTATTTTCTTTTACTTAAAATTTTTACACAAAAGACTTTGATAGTCTATATTTCATCCAGAAATTATTTTTATTGGATTTTTAAATATGTTTTATTCATCTTGCTTATTGATTCATATACCTCATAACTCAGCCATGCATCCCTAAGTGATATCTGTTTTTTCAATCACCCTCTTCAGAGGGGTATGTATAATTATTATAATTTTAAATTGCAAAGTTTAAATTCCTTTTGAGAGTAATTTTAGGTTAAGAAACATGCTCCCTCTCTGAATCCAGAAAGTGAACTGTTTGGAGAAGACACCATTAAGATGCTTGCAATGACAACACCCTGCACCAGAAGATCCAGAGTAAACTCTGGGATGTGGTGATTTGAACTGTGTGTGATATAAATGCATTTGTTTTATATGTATACTCTTATGCTGAAGGGGACTTCCCCCTAACTGGATTTTTGTCAATGTGTCTAGCAATCATTGTGTTAAATTTATTTGTGGTTGGACTCTGAATATTCATATATGTTGTCATCAGGGATTTAATTTCTAAATCCCAAAATGAATTACTAAAGTAAATGAAATTTATGGTAATTTGTTTATAATAGAGGGAAGATATTAAGGAATGAGAAAGAGAGAGAGAGAAAACTCCATCTTCCTCTGAGTCAGGTAGAAATACTAAGGCCCTAAACAAGGAAAAGAGTCTCAAGATGATAGGCCTTTCTTAGACCTCTGAGAAAGGCAGGGTCACTAAGCCAGCCTTTCATTCACCAACGGTGACCTTCTAACTGGAAAAGCAGTTTGAGGTATCCTGCACAAGTTCCTCTAGGGGTCCAGTTCCTCCAGTCCAGCCCTGAGTCAGAGAATCCTGCATCCAAATCAAATCTCAAATTGAATATCTTCTTCTGGCCTCTAATTATCTTTTTAAAGATCTTTTTCTCTTGTGTCACCTCCCCTAAATTTCACATCCACCAATCACAGCAGACACTTTTCTCTAGGACTGTCCACTCTTTTGTTCACACCTTCTTTCGTTTAGATTATATCTTTTTGGGTTACTTAACACCTTTTTTAGTTAGTTCACCTTTTGTAGTTACTTTACACCTTTTTGCAGTTAAAATGGATTAGGTATACTCCAAATACTGTTACCACCTTTTTGGGAATAAAAATCTAAAACTAAGCTGTGGATTACAATTCAATCTTCACAATAAAGGAAGAGTGAAGTATTTTCATTGTTACAATCAGGAGAAAGCTAAATCCAGTCTTCACAATCCCCCGATGATCATTGGGAGACTAGTCTCCCCATTGATCATTTAACATAATCATCTTGTACTCCTAAAAGACTTCTAACTAAAGATGTATACAATACTTCACTTTCTAAGAGGAAATTACAATAGTTAGAGAGAAATAGAAAAGAGAGAAAGCAAAACCAATGTTTTGCTAGGTGCATTGAAAAAAAGTCAAATTAGGGGGAAGTCCCCTTTGTCATAAAAGGGTACATTTATAATAAATGTTCAATCCCCTTTTGTTCAATCCATTGCACCCAAAAGTTCATTCTCGATCTTCTTGATGCAGTATAGGTTTCTGCAAGCATCATTCTTCAATGAGTTCATTCTATGAGTTCAAGGAGTTAGCAAACTTCTTTTCCTAAAATTCATCTCAAGCAAAATTTTAAATATTGGATTTTATTGAAAATAAAAATACAATACAATCCCTCCCTGAAGAGGGTGTTTATCAACACCTGGATCAACTGAAAATGGTTGAGTTATGGGTGTATGTGTCAATTATCCAAAGAAAAAGTCAAAAACAAACAATGAATAAATAAATAAAAGAAAAATTATACTTTGAGAGAAAAAATTCAAAATTCAGAATCAAAATATTAAAAACTATGTATATAAAATTTCTGAATAAAAGGATAAATTCATAATAGGCTCTTGTATTAGGGTCCAGTTAAAGAAATTTTTATCCCACAAGTCTGTAGAGGAAAATTGCAGTGATATTGTATTCACCCATTATAAGTCAAGATTATAGGAAGTTGCCATAATATAAGAGAGAAAAAACAAGGACTATATTTTTGTGTAAAAAGGGAAGTGCCATTCCTTGATCTGATATTTCATCATTTTTCAGGGATAGGGAAGCCAGACTAGCCAATTGTTAAGTACTTTCATAGAAAGTATTTTATAAGGAGTGGAGTTCAAGGAGTCCTGCGTCTTAACATATGTTAAGCACTGCAACCTTGAATCTCACACTAGGTTAAAGTCATTTAATAGTGGCATAGAAGTTGATCAGTCACACATGGATTGGTTTCTTTTTTGACTTATGTGCCCTTTTGTCACTTTTCAGGTTAAATCTGTGCTCTGATGGGACTATATAGATAAAGTCTGTGCTCCTTATTTGATCTCATAGAATCAGACACAATCATAAATAATAGTCCTATAATATTTATAAATAAATGGCAGGTTTCCATAGTCCAAAGCTTTTTGTGTATGTATTTTTATGCTAAGCAAATGGATATCTTAGCTTATTGCAAAAATCAAAAATAGTTAAAAGAAAATCTTTTCAATGTGCTTCAAATGCAAAAATGAGATTAAGAACAGGAATAAAATCCTACATAGCATGGATAAAGTACAACAAAATAGTACAAGTGCATCAATAGAGAAGTCTTATCATAATCAATAGTTAAATATAATCAATATAGACAATTATTTATTATCAACAGAGGGTACTTGTTTACATGGCTTCAGTGAATCCATGAGTCCCTTTCCCCAATTTTAATAGCTGTCACTGTAGTTAATATGATTTGGAATGGTCCATCATAAGCAGGTTCAGTCGACCTAGTACATTTGAAATTCTTTATATATACGTTATTACTGTGGTTTAAATCATGAAGTGAGAAGTGTATGGGGGCTGCTTGAACAGCAGCTCCGGAATCATGAGGGTGGATGGGTGAAGCAGTGTGTATGGGAGGGGATGATTTTTGAACTAGATTAATTTCACTGTTTTTTATAAAAACCATGATCTTCCCCAAACTTTCCTCTATAAATTCAAGTTGAGCTTTTTCTTCCACATTTTGTTGAGTAGTAAAAGTAACAGTTGGTCAGTTTGACCAGAAAATGGGTTTTTCAAGAGGAGACTGACAATTCTCCTATCTGATTCTCTAGCTTATATATGGTATTTTCCAGTTTTCTCTTATAGGAAAATAGATACAATATTATAGCTCCAATAATTAAAATCCCAACTGGGATCAGCGTGGGGTATAGCCATTTCCATATATTCTCTGGGATTATTGAATAGACAAAGAACAATGTCCAATTTTGGTCATTTTGCTGAAAAGCCAGTTGTTAATTAAGTTCTGTGCTGGCTGTAACCACATTTTTATAGGTGTTTGGGTGTGGTCCTTTTTTAAGGTTCAATCCAATTAACTTCTAGGTGAAAGGTCAGAATGATTCAAGGCTAAAACTTAATACAAACACTCTCTCTAGCAGGGCTCCTTTCTCCAAGTTTTTCTCACAGCTACTTAAGAACATTCCAGTCAGTTAGTATTGTCAGTGAGGATTCGCTAATTGGATTTTTTGTTCCCTAAGGCAAGGGAGATTTAGAAACAGCTCTCCCAGCTGGGACCTTAGGGCCCTGTTGCTAAGATTAAAACAGTTGTGTTCTATCTAATTTAAGGAGAGAGGAAAAAAACACATTTGAACTTACCTCTATAACTCTTCAAAATAAGCTATTAAAAGGTGACTGAAGGATAGTCACAGTAAAGAAAAGTTTAGGAAATTTAAGAAGATTGAGGGTATTTTGTCACAACTGATGTGGTCAGCCAAATAATTTTAAAAATTTTTTGTGGTTGGACTCTGAATATTTATATATGTTGTCGCCAGGGATTTAATTTCTAAATCCCAAAATGAATTACTAAAGTAAATGGAATTTATGGTAGTTTATTTACAATAGAGGGAAGATATTAAGGAATGAGAGAGAGAGAGAGAGAGAGAGAGAACTCATGCTTCCTTTGAGCCAGGTAGAAATACTAAGGCCTTACTCAGGAAAAAGAGTCTCAAGATGATGGACCTTTCTTGGAGGATTACACCTCTGAGAAAGGTAGGGTCACTAAGTCAGCCTTTCGCTCACCAAAGGTGACCATCTAAATGAAATAGCAGTCTGAGGTCTCCTGCACAAATTCTTCCTGTTCAACTGTGAACTTTAAAAATTATCCTACCCTACTCAGACAGTACTTCAGGGGAATATAAAGTTGTAATCTCTTGTTTGAACAATGAAGATACTTAGTTCTCACCTTATAGTGAAGCTAGAATGTTAAGCTAAGTCTATTTTTAGGTCTTAATAAAAAAAAGGAGTTAAGTAACTATAAAGGTTAAATTAATCACAAAAAGGTCAAGTAACTAACGAAAGGTGAACTTAACAAAGAAGTGGTAATTAACTCAAAAATATAATCAAAGAAGATGAGAACTAAAGAATGGTCAGTCCTGGAGAAAAGTGTATGCTCTGATTGGTAGACATGAAAATTTAGGGGAGGTGACACAAGAGAAAATATCTTTTAAAAAGAGGTGGTAAAGGCCAGAAGGGGAGATTTGGACATATGGGCATTTAGAGATCCAGGAACTCAGCCTAGAGGAGCTCCCTCAGACAGCTTCCTTGAGACAGTCTCATGGTGACTTGGGTAAGACTGATTTCCTTTCCATTGGACTCAGGGATGCCACTCTGGCCAAGGCCTTTAATTCCTGCCTGGCTCAGCCTGAGCCAGAGCAGTTTAAATTAACTATTTCCTCTCTCTCTCTCTTCTCCTTAATTCCTTCTCTCTATATTGATTACAATCACCATAATTTCCAGCTGACATGGGTATTTTATTATTTGGGATTTTCCCCGGTGACCAATTAATTTAGAATTGTAAGTCATATTGCTAAAATTATCCTTTACACAACTCTGAGTCAGAGAATCCTCCATCCAACTTGAATCTCAAATCAAATATCTTCTTCTGGCCTCTGATCCTCTTTTTAAAGATCTTTTTCTATTGTGTCACCTCTCCTAAATTTCACATCTACCAGTCACAGCAGACACTTTTCTCCAGGACTGCTCACTCTTTAGTTCACACCTTCTTTGGTTAGATTATATCTTTTGGGGTTACTTAACACCTTTTTTAGTTAGTTCACCTTTTGTAGTTACTTAACTTTTTTGTAGTTAAAATGGATAGATATACTTCAAATACTGAGTCATCACATTTTGGGGATTAAAACCTAAAAATAGGTTGTGGATTATAATTCAATCTTCCCAATAAAGGAAAAGGTAAATACCTTCATTGTTACAACCAGGGGATTACAATTTAATCTTCACAATAAAGGAAGAGCTAAGTATCTTCATTGTTACAATCAGGAGATAGCTAAATCCAGTCTTCACAATTGGTTTTGTTCTCTTTTCCTCTTATCCTCAAAGTATTATAATTTCAAAGTTGGTATGTTTACAAGACCTACTGGAAAGACTAATCTTCCATGAGTCTGAGGGGGGAATGTATAAGTGGAGATTTGAACCTTTGACTTCATTCCACAGAAGTCTTTAGTAAATCCCCAAATTCCCTATAATCTCTCCTGCATCTTCAAGTTGGCGGGATCACATTATTGGTATTTAACTGGCGGTAACTCCACCCACATCCTCTTTCTTTGGAATGATGTAGCAAGTATGGTAGTAAACTAAGTGCAGGAATTTTAAATGGTCTAATCAGCCATGGGTATGTGGTTTTTATTTGTAACCTCTTTATTCCTTGATTTCTAAGGATCATTTAATAATCCTAATAAAATATAATTTTATTATTAGAGATATAATTTTAGATTTTACACACCTAAGTCTACTTTTCTGGCTTCAATCAATTCTCCTATAGAATGTATAATAGCCATTTTGGTCACATCTTTGTGGATATGCTTCAACATTTCAATGTCCATCCCAAAAATGACCATGTAGGAAGAAAGGGCAGTTAATCATTAAATGGGTTTTTGGCTATTGCCTTAAAATAATACTGTATAAGTGGTCCAACCTTGGAAGTATACAGACTGTCATTTTACTTATTCTGGACTGTTCATTCATTTCCATGACATATAGTTCACCTGAACCAATTTTTTCCCCCAGCCAATACAAAAAAGCCAGTTCCTGATCACCATTGATAATGGAAATTATGAAAAAACCCCAAAGAATCAATCTTATATAGTCTTAATAACAAATATCAATGTCTAAATGATGAATAACATATTTTTCAAATATAATATTTCATTGATTTAATGAATATTTTTAAAAGCTTATCAAAGATGAATGCTTCCTTGATTTTAAACAGGTGTTTTCCTTATTCACAGAATGGCCTTTCTTGAGCCATGAGCAAAAAGATAAGAAAAAGCAAAGGGATAGTAATTTTAATTTGCTTACTTGTAAGAAAACCTAACTCATATGGAACTTTAAACAGTTTTTTCTCCACAAGGCTTTCATACCAATGGTTGGTCAGATATCCTCTATCTTTATGAAATGATAATTTTTCTGTGTGAATTTTTTTCCATTTTTCCTTCAGCGCATACCACTGGTATGTGGTCAATTGTTTTTATTTATTCCTTTCTGCCCAGGGCATGCCAAAGCATAAAGAATTAGTTAGAGAAGTTTTGTAGGGATTATCACCAAAGAAAAGGGCCCAATTTTATCCCAGATGAGACCCCACATATAAAATGGTTGATCTAGCACCACTCTTTCAGGGCCAGGTTTTTAAGTTTTCTATTATTCTAGGTTAAACTCTTATTTAATGAGATGGTTTTGAAATTAGCCCAAATTCATAATAATCCTCCACTTGGAAGGATAGGTTTTAAATGACTCCTGAAGTTCCTTTTAGTTAGGGAGCAAGCTTTCCTAGCAATGGCTTGGAAATTCAGATTCTAGGACTGTATAGGAAAGACCACTCTCCTGTGTGTCTTCCTCTGACTCAGACAAAGGGACACCAGGTAATGGATGAACCACAGGTGTTTATTATAATTAATATCAAACCCAGTGGATATATTCCTTAACAATGGCTAAAAGCATATATAAAATTAAGTGAAAATAAGGCAGGGACAGGGTAAACCATTCATTCTTTTTCTCAGTTGTTTTGGTTTATTTTTTTATTCCTCAACATTCGAGGTACTATAGTGAGTACCATCAATAAAAATAGAGTCACACTCCTCTCCTTTTGTCTATTTAGACATCATCTCTTATGGTCTTGAAGAAGGAAATTAAAGATAGTGAAGGGCACAATCACGCTGCCATCTCTCCCTCTTTATTCTCCTTTGAGAGTACTTCAAAATCTATATTAAATGCGAAAGACGTTTGCCCTCCAGTTCTGATCTCATGTTAGCTTCTCTTTTCTCAAATTGGGAATAAGTATACATCTCACAACCTTCATGGCCCACTAAATCCTTGTCAAAGACACTTTCAGCATTCTAATTACAGATCTAGGAATCTCATTGGCTTGGGGTCATGGTTCACAAGTAAGCAAGCAAACAAAAAGAAACAGAAACATTCCCATCTTAGTTATCCCGTTAGAAATAATAAATATATATACAGGGTAGTCTAGGATGTTCCACAGGACTATTTATTCTTACAGGTCCTGAGATCCCTAAGAAGAGTGACCTTACAGCAAAATAAAATAAAGAAACTGAATAGAATGAATTTCACAAATAATTCCAAGGACCTGGGTCAGACATTCCTATTTCCTAGAAGAAGAAATCTCTGGAGAGATTTTAGCTACAACTCCAAATACCTGGTCTTCCCTGCCTAGAAGCAGAGCTTTCTGTTTAAGTGAAAGAAGACTACAGATAGGGAACTGGACTATATTACTTTTGAGGAGCAATGAACATGTGGTACCAAGACTGGACTAGAAAAATGAATACTTGTTTGTTTTTTTTAACTGGTAAAATAGGAGATGGAGGAATTAATGTGTCTTATAAGCTCTTGTCATTGTCATTCAGTTGTGTCTGACTCTTCATGACCCCAAGGACTATAGATATCTAGGAAGTTTTCTTGGAAAAGATATCAGAGTTGTTTGTTATTTCCTTTTCCAGAAAATCCAATGAATCCTTTTGTTAGGCAATCAGAGTTTAAGTGACTTGCCTAGGGTCACACAGCTAGAAGTGTCTGAGGCTAGATTTGATCCTGAGTCTTCCTGACTCCAGTCCCAATTCTCTGAGTCACAGTTACCTCTATAAGTGGCTATAAGTGGCTATAATTCTCAGAATTTAGAGGAAAAATGATCAAACTTCTGACTTAAATCCTGTAATAGGTTAGGACAAGTAGCATCTATTCCAAAAGTTTTAGAGTAGTTTTAAACTGATTGAGGAGAGGAAAATATAAGAGGCCTGGTTGAGCAAATGTAGGATCATTTTACATATAGCATCTCATCTGGGATAAATTGGGCCTTTCCCATTTGTGAGGCTTCTTGGAGAAATTCTCTAGCTAAGACTTCAAGCTGTTACCTGTGGCTCCAGGCTATAGCATGGGCAGCAGCCACATTCTGGCAAAATAGACTTGGCAGATAGGTTAATGAGGTTGAGGGTAACTAACATTCTTTTAACCCATCAGTGAGTTAGGGGTGATGTCTACCCCAAGCAAGTGAAAACTTCAGCTGAGGAAAGAGCTAGATGTTAACAATTTGTTCCAATGAGTTAGGAAGTCAGTAGAAATAGGCTCTACAGAGAGTTTAGAGTTTGGTTAGATATTAAAGATGCCAATGTTACACACTGCATCCTGGACCACACATTGTCTTCAATGTTGTCTTACCACTGGACCCTGATGAATCTAGAAGAGAGAGTGAGGCTGAGGACTTCACTTGATCCTGCCTCACTTAAATCTAGTTTACATGAGAGGCAAAACACATTCCCTGTACCATTTACAATTTTACATTTTACTAATTTACTCTTATTATTCATTCATTTATTATCATCATCATCATCATCATTATTATTATTTGGCTCCTACCTTGAAGTTCTGTAGTGGTGATTAGGTGATAACAAAGCAGGTAAGGATACCTGGGAGTTGTAGTCTGAATAAAAATGGCCAAGGATATTGGGCCATCTCATTGGACCCAAGCAAAAGTGGGATTCCTCAGGCTACTGGGATTCTGAGCAGCATTTTTTAAGGACTCTCCTGATCACTTCAATGGTTGAAGAAGGGGCTGGAAAATTTGTCATAAAAATTGTAAGCTTCATCTAATATAACCTGTTTACCAGAGAAGATGGGGATTCTACCCTGAAGTCAAAACATGCACAAACACAAAAATCTCAAAAACTTTTCTGAAGATGATTCCAGTCACATGAAATGTGCATGCACTTATGGACAACATGAAATCCAGTAAACTTGAAAAGCAAGCAACTTTTGTTATGAGAGAACTCAGCAGCTATTATATCCAGATGGTAGTCCTGAATGAAAAATGGTTAGCAAATAAAGGATTTGTCCATCTCTAAAAATTAAAAGGAAACAGGTTGTCCTGTGACAATCACAGAGAATGACTAAAAATTAGTCATTACTGGCAAGATTAAATTAAAAAAAATTAATTTCCCCTAAATTGTGTGATAGAGGTCTAATCTAGGGACTTGAATGACAATCTGAAAAGCTGCAGAGGCTTCTCATATACAACAAGATTAGAATCTTCAGGGAGGAAGCAATTCTAAGAGTGGACACAGTTGGTCTCTCTCTCTCTCTCTCTCTCTCTCTCTCTCTCTCTCTCTCTCTCTCTCTCTCTCTCTCTCTCTCTCTCTCTTGACAGCAAAGGGGAAAGTCTTGTCTGAGACTGGATCCTGAGCACTAGATTAAATCCCTCCTTGAACTTGACCACCCCCCCCCCCCAAAGATCCCAAGAAGTGTGGCAGAAATGTGAGAAGAGGAACACGATATCTCACAGCTCCTTGACACCTTGGGTCTGGACATTGCTCTGCTGGTTCACCAAACCAGAAACTCTCAGAGTCCAGGCTGATAAGTCTGGGTCTCTCAACTTTGGAGGGAGGGAAGGAAGATTTAGACAGATGGACTCCCTTTCTCCTCTTTCCTCTAGACCTTAACTCTTCAGACATCTTCATGTTTTACCCCTGACAATAATTGTTAGAATAAAGATTGTCATTTATCCTCAAATTACTTCATTGTGAGTGAAGGAAATAGTCTCAGTGGAAGAGGGAGAGAGCTGATTTCTCTCTCTCTCCCCAAGGGAAGAAGTTCATCTATAAGACCTGTTAATAGAGTGAGAGTAAAAGGCAGGTTTAGTAAGAAGACATATTTGGAGAGGACTGAAGGGGGGATTAACCCATCTCACCCTCTTTCTACCTTCTGGGTATAAATCACCAACTCTTTCTATCCCTTGTCCTAAACTTGAAAGGGGAAGACTCCATTCTTTCTCCCTTCATCCATAACACCCAAACCAACCTTCTAATATAGTTACATATAAAAAATGTTTAACATTCATTTTTTTTAAATTGTGTTCCAAATTCTCTCCCTCCTTTCTTTTTTCCTTCACTCACTCATTCCCATCCTTGCCCCATCCCTACCCTCTTCCTAAAACAGTAAACAGTCTTAGGTTACATGTGAAATGTAAATACAAAACATTTTTCCATATTAGTCATTTTGTAGAATAGATCTCAAACAACAAAAAAGATAAAGAAAGTGAAATATAATATATTCCTGTCTACATTCATATTCAAACAGTTCTTTCTCAGGTCCAGATGGTACTTTTCTTCATGAATCTTTGAAATTATCTTGGATTACTGCATTGCTTAATATACACAGTTATCCATCAAAAAATGTTTTGTCACTACATACAATGTTCTTCCGGTTCTATTCACTTCACTTTGTATCAGTTCATGTAAGTCTTTCTAGCTTTCTCATTTTTCCAAAATTATCCTGTTCATCATTTCTCATTGCTCAATAATTTTCCATCAGAATCACATACCAGAAATTGTTCTGCCAATCCCCAATTGATGAATAACATCTCAATTTCCAATTCTTTCCTACTACAAAAGGAGCTTCCTGGCAAGATTCTTGCCAGTGACCTCTATAATAGGCTGATCCTTCACTAGGAAGATGGTCATCTATTTGAGAACCAGTGGGACTTCAGAATGAGCCAAGGAATAGTCTCTATGGCGTTTGCTGCCAAATAGCATGAGTAAGATGTACATAAGCTTTCTAGATTTGACCAAGGCCTTTGATACTGTCCCTTGTGAGGTCTTGTGGAAGAGCATGACAAAATTTGCTTGCCCAGAGAAGTTTATCAGTATCATATGCCAAGTTATGGATAATGGATAATGCTCTCCAGCTTTTCTAATCACTAAAAGAGCAAGGCTGGGTTGTGTGCTTGCTTCCATGTTTTTTTTTGCTTGATGTTTCTGGCTATGTTGTCAAGATGCTTTTAACAAGGACTAAAACACCATGAAGGTCAGGTACAGACTGACTAAGTTATTTAACCTGAAAAGGTGACAAGCCAAGTCTAAAGTAGAGGGAGAGTTGGTGCATGACTTTTTGTTCCCAATTGATTTTACACTCAATGCAATCTCTGAGGCTGAAATGCCGAAGTATGGATCAATTCTCTGCTGTTTGTGCTAATTTGGATCTGATAATTAACATCAGGAAAATAGAAGTTCTCCACCAACCAGTACTGCATCATTCATATGTGAAACCATTTGGCGACTACAAATAGAGAAATTTAGAATATAATAAATAAGTTCACTTACCTTGGAAGATTACTTTCTAGGAATATATGCAGATGATTAGTTTGGTGCATACATTACCAAAACTGGCACAATGTTTCAGAGGTTCTGAAGGAAAATATGGAAGAGAAGAAATATTAGACTGCCTATCAAACTGAAGGTTGACAGAGTTGTCTTGCTGAACTCATTCTGAATGCTTGTGAAACCTGGAGAGTATTCTAGTACCATGCCACATATTTTTATTGTCATAGGTAGATTTTGAAGATCAGCTGTCAAGGTTAAGTATATCGAGGTCCTTTCTGGAGCTCAACTGTCAAACATTCAAACTGTACTTCAGTGTAGATGAACTGGCCACATTGTTTGGATGCAAAACATGCATTTACCTAAAAGACTATTTTATAGAGAACTCACACAAGCCAAGCCCTCATATGGAAGACAGAAGAAATCTTAGAAAGATACCTTCAAGGTCTCTCTGAAGAATTTTGCTATCTATTGGGAGACATGGGAGACACTGGCACAGGACCATCCTACATGGTGTGTCTACATCAAAAAAGTTGATGTGTTCTATGAGCAAAGCAGAATTTTAGTGGCTCAAAAGAAATGCGAGATGCACACATTTAGAGATACCTCCATTCCAAATGTTCTTATGGGTAATTTGTGTCCCACTTGTGGTAGAGCATTCTGAACCCCTACTAAGCTGACTAGCCTTGGTACATTGAGCCCAACATGATGATGTGATATTGGTCTTCAAAACAAAGGAGAAAAACCAACCAACAAATTGCAATATCTAAATTAGAAAATAAGCAGTTTTGATGTGCAAATTTAATTTAAATTGACTTGGGCATGCATAAAGTAATATGAATGTAAGTTTAAATAAATGAGTCCCCAAATTTGGCAATTCTTGTGAATAGTAAACTGAGAATTTGGAAGTTTGATTTTGTATTAGCCTCTCTATCCTATTTTAGATAAGCTGAGAGAAGTTTCTAAGTAATAAAGGTGAAATTCAGACAAATGTTATTTAAGAATTTCAGGCTATATCATATTTGCTTTAGTTTTGAACCTCTCCTTAATTGTGGGTCCTTCAGCATTTACCTAATATTTGGCTAATGACCAAATGTCAGAGAACAAAGAGAAGTCCAATTTAGCTGGGACATAAGGTTCATGAAGGGATATAATTCAAAGTCAGACTGGAAAGATTGAGAAAGACTTCAAAAGACAGGTAAGGAATATGTATTTTATTCCAGAAACAATAAAGAGCTGCTGAAGATTTTTGTGGGAGATAAGGAAGGGTTCTTACATTTTCCCTCTAGAATGTTTGTTTCATTCTTTGAGGTATCTACAGTATCTAGCACAATATCTGTCACATAGTAGGTCCTAAAAATAAATATTTGCTGATTAGTTTATTGATTATAAAACTCATGTCTTAGGGAATTTATTTGAAGAATGGATTAGAGAGAAAAAAGACAAGGCAGGAAAGCCATTTAAGAGCCTATTAGACTAGACCTCATTGTCAAGGACATGCATGGCACAGGTGTAGAGTCTATACTAGAGAGCTGTTCTGTTCCCCCCTCTTCCCAGGGTTGGAGGTGCATATTGCACCCTTCTGTCCAGACACCCAAAACAAGCACTTTCTTCCTCAACTCTCTCCAGCAATGTGAAGGTTCACAGACAGCTTGAATTTGCCCTCTGCACATTTTAACTAATTAAAGGTTCCCTAGTGTTGGGCCAGTGAAATGATGAGAAATTGAATTATGATGGTAGTAACATGAGTGGGGAATGGGGATAGGATGTGAAATGATAGCAGAACAAAGACTTGGCAATTGAATAAATTTGGAGAGAAAACATGTCAAAAATAACTCTGAAGCCAGAAGTAACATCAGTAGCAATAGCTAAATAAGGGCCAAGGGAAGTTTAGTGGGGAAATGATAAATTTACACTTGGGCACACTGCTTTTCAAGTGTTGATGTGGCATACAGGTGGAGATTCCAATAGGAATTTGAGGGTTCAGGGCTAGAACTCATGGATCTATATACAGCTTTGGAAATCATCTAAAGAGAAGTGATAACTGAACCCACTGGAAAGTACACAAACACAAAGGGTAGTGGTGGGAGAAAAGGGAAAAAGGAAAAAAGGGAAATGAAGATAATCTAGTTTAGAACTATGAGATATACTCATACTTGATACCCAGAAAGAGCATGAGCAATCAGTGAGATTGAAGAGGAGCAGTCAGATGGACCAGAGAAAATGAGAAAGATGTTGTCCTGGAAATCAGAGGAATTGAGGATTCTTGGGAAAAGGGAATAATAACAAAAATCAAGTGTTACTTGAAGGTCAAGAGGGATTAGGACTGAGGAAACATAATAAAATTAATCAATTAAGATGTCACAAGTGACCTTGTGAGAACAATCTCACTAGAATTGTGGGGTCAAACCCAGAGTGTGAGGAAATGAAGAGTGAATAGACAGTAAAAAAGTAAAATGTATTGCTTTTTTTTTTCTCCCTAAGATTATGGCAGTGAAAAATAGGAGAGATTTTACTTCTTCTCCAGCATAACTCTCAGAAACTCATGGAAATAATTTCAGAGATGTTTTTTCTAATTCAACTCATAAGATCAAGAATTACTTTTATAGGGGGCAGCTATGTGGCTAAGTGGATAGTCAGGCCAGGAGATGGGAGATCTTGGGTTCAAACCTGGCCCAAGACACTTCCTAGCTTTTGTAAAAATTAAATTAGTCTCTAGTAATAGAAATATTATATTTTATGAGGTTTATTAAGGATTATTAGAAAAATCAAGGAATAAAGAAAATACACCATGTGCCCATGGCTGATTAGCCAATTCAGCATGCCTGTGCTTAGCTTACTTACTACACCATTGCAATGGCTCTTTTGTTCCATTCTCTTGGAATCAGACACACTCATTTAACAAAGTACCATGACATTTATCAATAAATGGCAGGTTTCCATAGTCTAAAGCCTTTGGGTATTCAGTTACTAGGGATAATAGATATTGTAAACTCATACTGTAAGCTTTATCTTACAAGACAAACAACATTAATACTGATTTCATGTACTTTAAGTATCACCAAGAATAGGAAAAAAGAAAGAAAAAATCAAATATCCTATTATAAACATAAAGAGAAAAATAATTAAAAAATCATAATTTCACATTTCAAGTTCATCCCCTCCCCCTCCTGAGTACCTTGACCCATCCATCAACATTCCAGATATAACACAGTTGCACCAGGTTTTGTGTCCATGAATGTGCTATACTTCAATAAAAAGTGAGGGGGAGGGGACTTCCGGTTAAGATGGCGGCTTAGAGAAAGCTAAAGCTCAGATCTCCGGAAAACCCTTCCCGACCAATCTCAAACGATAAGCTCCTAAGGCGCCGAAATTCAAAACGATCAACAGCACAGACCCTGGGAACCCTCCTCCTGGACCTGGACCCGGTTCAAAAGGTACGGCTCCCCTTAAAAGCCAGAACCCGAGATCACTCGGACCTCAGGGGTAGGAGCGCAGAGTCCAAGGCTCCCGGAAGCCGCAGCCCGGCCGGCTCAGAGAGCAGGGTCCTCGGAAACAACAACCCTCAGGGCCTTCTACAGTCCCGGTGAAAGTTACTGCCTGGGGCCTCCGCTGCAGAGAGCTGGTCAAAACAACAGCAACCCTCAGGGCGGGCAAGACAGCCTCACGGGCTGGATCCTGCTATCCAAGTCTCAGTGAAAGTCTGTGCTCTCGGAGCTTGGGGAAGCGGCAGCCCATCCCCCCGCAAGCCTGCGAAACAGCCTCACGGCCAGCGATTCTGAAGGCAACTTCCGGAAAGCGAGCCGGGGGGGGGGGGGGGGGGGGGGGGGGGGGGGGGGGGGGGGGGGGAGTGTGGCCTCGTGGTCCGACCCTTCCATTCCAGTTCCAGTGAGGCATATTCAGTTTAACCCAGGGAAAGCCCATAGAACTATCTGCCCAGGACTGCCTCTGAACACCAGAAAGAGACAAGAAAAACTAATCCTCCACATTCAGAGATGACAAACTCCACAGAACCACAGAAGCCCCAAAATACCAAGAAAAATAAGAAGAAAGGGGCGACTTTGGACACATTCTATGGAGCCAAAATACAAAATACAGAGCAGACAGAAGATAATATAAAAGAAAATGCTCCAAAACCTTCCAAAGGAAATGGAAACTCTCCACAAACCTATGAAGAATTTGAATCAGAAATGACCAAAAAGATGGAAGCCTTCTGGGAGGAAAAGTTGGAAATAATGCAAAAGAAATTCACGCATCTACAAAACCAGTTTGACCAAACTGTAAAAGAAAACCAGGCTTTAAAGGCCAGAATCAGGCAGCTGGAAGACAACGATCGTGTAAAAGAGCAAGAATCAATAAAGCAAAGCCAAAATACCAAGAAATTAGAAGAGAACATAAAATATCTCACCGACAAGGTGATAGATCTGGAAAATAGGGGGAGAAGGGATAATTTAAGAATAATTGGACTCCCAGATAAGCCAGAAATAAACACCAAACTGGACATGGTGATACAAGATATAATCAAAGAAAATTGCCCAGAGATTCTAGAACAAGGGGGCAATACAGCCACTGACAGAGCTCACAGAACACCTTCTTCTACACTAAACCCCCAAAAGACAACTCCCAGGAATGTAATTGCCAAATTCCAAAGCTATCAAACAAAAGAAAAAATCCTACAGGAAGCCAGAAAAAGACAATTTAGATATAAAGGAATGCCAATCAGGGTCACCCAAGACCTTGCAAGTTCTACTCTGAATGATCGTAAGGCATGGAACATGATCTTCAGAAAGGCAAGAGAGCTGGGTCTCCAACCAAGAATCAGCTACCCAGCAAAACTGACTATATACTTCCAAGGGAAAGTATGGGCATTCAACAAAATAGAAGACTTCCAACTTTTTGCAAAGAAAAGACCAGAGCTCTGTGGAAAGTTTGATACCGAAAATCAAAGAGCAAGGAATACCTGAAAAGGTAAATATTAAGGAAAGGGGAAAATGTTATCTTCTTCTTTTACTCAAACTCTCTTCTATAAGGACTACATTTATATCAACCTATGTATACTAACATGTGGGGAAAATGTAATGTATAAATAGGGGGTAAAGAAAGACCAAATAGAATAATCATTCTCACACAAAGATTCACATGGGAAGGGGAGGGGAAGAAAACTCCTATAAGAAGGAGAGGAAGAGAGGGGGGGGGGGTTACTTAAACCTCAATCTCAGGGAAATCAGCTCTGAGAGGAAAAACCTCCAGATCCATTGGGATCTTGAATTCTATCTTACCCAACAAGGGTAAGGAGAAGGGAAAACCAAGGGGGGGAGGGGGAGAGGGAGAACAAAAAGGGAGGGTAAGAGAGGGGGGAGGGGGAGGGAACAAAAAGGGAGGGACTAAAAAGGGAAACATCAAGGGAGGGGACAAGGGGGACTGTTTCAAAGTAAATCACTGGACTAAAAGGTAGAGCCGAAGAAGAAAAGGTTAGAATTAGGGAAGGCAATCAAAATGCCAGGGAGTCCACAAATGACAATCATAACTTTGAACGTGAATGGGATGAACTCACCCATAAAACGTAGACGAATAGCAGAATGGATTAGAATCCAAAACCCTACCATATGTTGTCTTCAAGAAACACACATGAGGCGGGTTGACACCCACAAGGTCAGAATTAAAGGATGGAGTAAGACCTTCTGGGCTTCAACTGATAGAAAGAAGGCAGGAGTGGTAATCATGATATCTGATAAAGCCAATGCAAAAATAGACCTGATCAAAAGGGATAGGGAAGGTAATTATATTTTGTTAAAAGGGACTATAGACAATGAGGAAATATCATTAATCAATATGTATGCACCAAATAATATAGCACCCAAATTTCTAATGGAGAAACTAGGAGAATTGAAGGAAGAAATAGACAATAAAACCATACTAGTGGGAGACTTAAACCAACCATTATCAAATTTAGATAAATCAAATCAAAAAATAAATAAGAAAGAGGTAAAAGAAGTGAATGAAATCTTAGAAAAATTAGAATTAATAGACATATGGAGAAAAATAAATAGGGATAAAAAGGAATACACCTTCTTCTCAGCACCACATGGCACATTCACAAAAATTGACCATACATTAGGTCACAGAAACATAGCACACAAATGCAGAAAAGCAGAAATAATGAATGCAGCCTTCTCAGATCACAAGGCAATAAAAATAATGATTAGTAATGGTACATGGAAAACCAAATCTAAAACCAATTGGAAATTAAACAATATGATACTCCAAAACCGTTTAGTTAAAGAAGAAATCATAGAAACAATTAATAATTTCATCGAGGAAAATGACAATGGCGAAACATCCTTTCAAACCTTTTGGGATGCAGCCAAAGCGGTAATCAGAGGTAAATTCATATCCCTGAATGCTTATATTAACAAACAAGGGAGAGCAGAGATCAATCAATTGGAAATGCAAATGAAAAAACTGGAAAGCGATCAAATTAAAAACCCCCAGCAGAAAACCAAATTAGAAATCCTAAAAATTAAGGGAGAAATTAATAAAATCGAAAGTGATAGAACTATTGATTTAATAAATGAGACAAGAAGCTGGTACTTTGAAAAAACAAACAAAATAGACAAGGTACTGGTCAATCTAGTTAAAAAAAGGAAGGAAGAAAAGCAAATTCACAGCATTAAAGATGAAAAGGGGGACAGCACCTCCAATGAGGAGGAAATTAAGGCAATCATTAGAAATTACTTTGCCCAATTATATGGCAATAAATACACCAATTTAGGAGAAATGGATGATATATACAAAAATACAAACTGCCTAGACTAACAGAAGAGGAAATAGAATTCCTAAATAATCCCATATCAGAAATTGAAATCCAACAAGCCATCAAAGAACTTCCTAAGAAAAAGTCCCCAGGGCCTGATGGATTCACCTGTGAATTCTATCAAACATTCAGAGAACAGTTAATCCCAATACTATACAAACTATTTGACATAATAAGCAAAGAGGGAGTTCTACCAAACTCCTTTTACGACACAAACATGGTACTGATTCCAAAACCAGGCAGGTCAAAAACAGAGAAAGAAAACTATAGGCCAATCTCCCTAATGAATATAGATGCAAAAATCTTAAATAGGATACTAGCAAAAAGACTCCAGCAAGTGATCAGAAGGATCATTCACCATGATCAAGTAGGATTCATACCAGGGATGCAGGGCTGGTTCAACATTAGGAAAACCATCCACATAATTGACCACATCAACAAGCAAACTAGCAAGAATCACATGATTATTTCAATAGATGCAGAAAAAGCCTTTGATAAAATACAACACCCATTCCTATTAAAAACACTAGAAAGCATAGGAATAGAAGGGTCATTCCTAAAAATAATAAACAGTATATATCTAAAACCAACAGCTAATATCATCTGCAATGGGGATAAACTAGATGCATTCCCAATAAGATCAGGAGTGAAACAAGGATGCCCATTATCACCTCTACTATTTGACATTGTACTAGAAACACTAGCAGTAGCAATTAGAGAAGATAAAGGAATTGAAGGCATCAAAATAGGCAAGGAGGAGACCAAGTTATCACTCTTTGCGGATGACATGATGGTCTACTTAAAGAATCCTAGAGATTCAACCAAAAAGCTAATTGAAATAATCAACAACTTTAGCAAAGTTGCAGGATACAAAATAAACCCACATAAATCATCAGCTTTTCTATATATCTCCAACACAGCTCAGCAGCAAGAACTAGAAAGAGAAATCCCATTCAAAATCACCTTAGACAAAATAAAATACCTAGGAATCTACCTCCCAAGACAAACACAGGAACTATATGAACACAACTACAAAACACTCGCCACACAACTAAAACTAGACTTGAACAAATGGAAAAACATTAACTGCTCATGGATAGGACGAGCCAATATAATAAAAATGACCATCCTACCCAAACTTATTTATCTATTTAGTGCCATACCCATTGAACTACCAAAATACTTCTTCACTGATTTAGAAAAAACCATAACAAAGTTCATTTGGAAGAACAAAAGATCAAGGATATCCAGGGAAATAATGAAAAAAAACACATATGATGGGGGCCTTGCAGTCCCTGACCTAAAACTATATTACAAAGCAGCAGTCATCAAAACAATTTGGTACTGGCTAAGAAATAGAAAGGAAGATCAGTGGAATAGACTGGGGGAAAGCGACCTCAGCAAGACAGTATACGATAAACCCAAAGATCCCAGCTTTTGGGACAAAAATCCACTATTTCATAAAAACTGCTGGGAAAATTGGAAGACAGTGTGGGAGAGACTAGGAATAGATCAACACCTCACACCCTACACCAAGATAAATTCAAAATGGGTGAGTGACTTAAACATAAAGAAGGAAACCATAAGTAAATTGGGTAAACACAGAATAGTATACATGTCAGACCTTTGGGAGGGGAAAGGCTTTAAAACCAAGCAAGATATAGAAAGAATCACAAAATGTAAAATAAATAATTTTGACTACATCAAACTAAAAAGCTTTTGTACAAACAAAACCAATATAACTAAAATCAGAAGGGAAACAACAAATTGGGAAAAAATCTTCATAGAAACCTCTGACAAAGGTTTAATTACTCATATTTATAATGAGCTAAATCAATTGTACAAAAAATCAAGCCATTCTCCAATTGATAAATGGGCAAGGGAAATGGATAGGCAGTTCTCAGATAAAGAAATCAAAACTATTAACAAGCACATGAAGAAGTGTTCTACATCTCTTATAATCAGAGAGATGCAAATCAAAACAACTCTGAGGTATCACCTCACACCTAGCAGATTGGCTAACATAACAGCAAAGGAAAGTAATGAATGCTGGAGGGGATGTGGCAAAGTAGGGACATTAATTCATTGCTGGTGGAGCTGTGAACTGATCCAACCATTCTGGAGGGCAATTTGGAACTATGCCCAAAGGGCGACAAAAGAATATCTACCCTTTGACCCAGCCATAGCACTGCTGGGTCTGTACCCCAAAGAGATAATGGACACAAAGACTTGTACAAAAATATTCATAGCTGCGCTCTTTGTGGTGGCCCAAAACTGGAAAATGAGGGGATGCCCATCAATTGGGGAATGGCTGAACAAACTGTGGTATATGTTGGTGATGGAGTACTATTGTGCTAAAAGGAATAATAAAGTGGAGAAGTTCCATGGAGACTGGAACAACCTCCAGGAAGTGATGCAGAGCGAGAGGAGCAGAACCAGGAGAACATTGTACACAGAGACAAACACACTGTGGTATCATCGAACGTAATGGACTTCTCCATTAGTGGTGGTGTAATGTCCCTGAACAACTTGCAGGGACCCAGGAGAAAAAAACACCATTCATAAGCAAAGGATAAACTATGGGAGTGGAAACACCGAGAAAAAGCAACTGCCTGAATACAAAGATTGAGGGGACATGACAGAGGATAGACTCTAAATGAACACTCTAATGCAAATACTATCAACAAAGCAATGGGTTCAAATCAAGAAAACATCTAATGCCCAGTGGACTTACGCGTCGGCTATGGGGGGTTGAGGGGGGGAGGAAAAGAAAATGATCTATGTCTTTAACGAATAATGCTTGGAAATGACCAAATAAAATATATTTAAAAAAAAAAAAGTGAGGGGGAGAGCTTTACTGAGGCTTCTTGCTTGGAACTAACTTGGGAGCAGAGCAAGCAGGTGAAAGGAAAAGAGGAAGGGACTGGCAGGCCAGGCAACACATGGTCAGGTTACTTAGAGGAATGATTGTCTACCCTTTCTAAAGAACTTTATACAAATATGTATCTGGGTAGAAATATTATTTCAATTCTTACCATTACACAAGTAGGTCCCCTGTTCCTTCTCTCTAAAGACTGCTCCTCTCCACCTTATATATGTAACGTGGCAAGGGGCAATTGGGGTGCCAGGTAGTACCTGTTTCTATAACCAGTGCTAATACAGGGATCTCATGGGATCTCTCTTTGCTCAGTTGTTTGGTCCCTTTACCATATCTGAGGACTGGTCTCCTGCCTGTTGCTGATGCTTCTACCTTGTGACATGCAGCTGCTACTCCTGTGTTGTCCTAATCAATCCCTACCTACCTACCCCATTGTCCATAGACCTGGATGATTATTTTTCTGTTACCCTGCTTTGGGGAAATGACTTACTGGGACTTTTTCTTGTTTTTTTTCCAATCAGAATCTGGTGCTGATTATATTTCTATATTAGCCTGGACTGGGAAAATGACTCACTGCAACTTTAGCTTTCCCAATCAGAATTTGGTGCCGATTATAGTTTCTATGTGACCCTGGGCTGGGGAAATGATGCATATTTTTTGTCTGGCAGATTTTCTAGATTGTTGTGGAAGAGATATGCTAGGGGAGCTAGGCAAAAATTCCAATTCAATTTGCCATCTTTCCATACAAATATTCTATGTGGTATCATAAGTAATTATACACATGCATCAGCCTATCTATTAGTCCATTGTGACCAGGGACTATTTTCTTTGTTTTTTTTCAGACTCTTTATCCCATGCAAACTGTCTTGCACACAAAAATTGCTTAATAAATATTTTAATTGATTAATTAGTACAGATTTGGCTGCTGACTTAGTTGTTTTAAGATGCAATCATTGACTACTTTTGGAACTCTTAAGTGCCACCATTCACTTGAGCTGAAACTCCAGGTTCAGGACAGGTTATCCTCTGCAAGAATGAAAGATTCCAAAACTTAGCTCAAAAATTAAAAAAAAGATAAATTCATTAATTTTAAAGTCATGTTAAAAGACTGGGAGACAGTGTATAAGTAGAACAGTGCCTCCTCAAGGAGATGGACTATGGGGATTTTATTCCCCTTTCACACCAGTGGTTGAGATGGATGAGAAAAAGGGTGATGGGATGAATCAGGAATGAGATAATTCATTGAGGCTGGGGGTATAAGGGA
Source organism: Monodelphis domestica (assembly GCF_027887165.1). NCBI lineage: Eukaryota > Metazoa > Chordata > Mammalia > Didelphimorphia > Didelphidae > Monodelphis > Monodelphis domestica. The sequence goes on along the minus strand of NC_077234.1, from coordinate 122,155,057 downwards.
TGATCTGTGGAATTCAAAGGATGATTAGATTAGGTACCACTTGATGTTCATCAGAGTGGAATGTGGAGGTGCATATCTCTTATTTGAAGATATAGGGGAAAATCCAAAGGGGAGAGGGGGTAGATGCTCCTAGAAAGGAATTTCTTATGTCCCCCTTGACCTAGTACACTTCTTGAGTTTGGGGTGTCCAGAGGGAAACTTGTAGCCTCATATCACTGTCACATAGGAAGACTAGATTATGAACTCCTAGACATGCATAAGGATGTGCCCCTTTCACACTTGAGCAAAATTTCCAGCAAATAATAAAAAGAATGAGATCTACCCACCTTTGAGGTGAGTAGATCATTTTATCCCTTGGAAAGGAGATAAACTTTTGAGTAGAATCATTTGTACCATGTAGAAGAAGTGAAGATTTGAGTAATTCATTTGTATATGCCAGTGCCAGGAAAGCAGCCGAGCAGACAATTGAGACAATTAACTCACTCTAAAGGCATAGATTGTATCTCTGTATCTTTCCCCAGACAATCACTTGTATAGATCGATCTGTTCTCAAACTTTTTGTACTCTGAACCATTTTACATTTGTAAGCTGGGCATTTAAGCATGCCTAATTTACCTTGGTTGGAGCCTGCTGTGTCCACTCCCAAGTGAGTGGGGGTAGCCTTCTTCCATGATTGGCCACCTGCATTCTTAAAACCACCAAGATTGAGCCATTCATTCTTTTTTTTTTAATAGGATCTTTTTTGGCTACTGTTTTCTCCCATCATTTTCCAGTTGCAGTCTTTTTGGGGACTTCTATGTACTGTGCCCAGACTGAGTATCATACCATGAACTGAACTGGTGAGAAGGGAGGGATGATACTTCCCTCCTTTTGCTTTTCTTATTTCAAAGAAATGAACCCAGGTTCAGTTTGTGTTTGGTAATAGTTGTTTCTCTCCAGTTTCAGGTTCCAGTCCCCTTGGTAATTTTGGACCCTGGAATGCTGCAGACAGACTACTGCAGTAAAGAGCCTAACATGGAAACTTGGAGAAGCCACAGTGCCTGGGATTTGGGCTATGGACTTCCAACTGTGACTGTGCTCTACATGAGTCTAGCTAAACTAGGAATCTAATCCCTTCCTTTTCCCCCAAGGATGAGGTATAAGAGAAGGGAGGAGTATTGTATCATGCACTGGGGAGAGTAAATTTGTATATTTATAATTATACTTTTGGAAGCAAATATTCTTTTGCAAAAGCCCCTTTGTTGCATCTAAAGCCTCGTCTGGGATAAAACAGGGCCCTTCAATTTGTGGGAATGATTAGTAATATTCTTTACTCATGAATTTTGATTTTCAAGATAACTCAAACGGAGACTTTCTGGAAGAATTTGGCAAATTTCTTTTAAAATGTAAACATACATAGTTATCCCTTCCATATCATGACTTTCCCCATTCCTGGTTTCAATACAGCATGAATCTTTATAAGAAATTAAATGGGAATTTATTTTTTTAAATTTTATTTAGATGATTTAGAATATTTTTCCAAGACTTGTTCTTTACTTTCCCTCCTCCCACCCCCTTCCCATATGTGATGCACAATTTCACTGGGTTTAACATGTGTCATTGATCAAGACTCATTTCCATAATATTAATAATAAATGGGAATTTAGAGGGAGTTTGCAGAACCTACAGATAATATAGCAAAACCAGAACAACACAGGAAAAGTTTAAAAACTCAGAAATCCATACTTACTCCAAAATTTAAGAGACAATATTGTAAATGCCCTGACAGAGAAAAAGACAAATTTCAGACATCATCTAGGCAGATTTTCCAGATTGCAGGGGTGATGAGACCCTAATACAGGTAATGTGAAAAGGATAATTGTTCTTTTTGCCCTTGCAGAATGTTCCTTCAAAAGTCAGTTCCATTGACTTAATTTTGCAAACTTTTCATCTGTCGATTGATTGACTATTTAAGTACTGCTACTTTTCATATTATTGAATTCTGTATATGGGTTGACATGCTGATTTGTTCTATAATATTGAGCCCTATGTAAGTACTGGTATTAAGCTTGATGTGAGAAATTTGGAATCCCAGATTGCTTCTGTCAAGTAGAAATGTTCATATTACTTTTTTCTCATTTAAGTATACCTGCACTACTTGCCTTTTATGAAAGAAAAAAATATCTAGAAATTCTTGGGGTGAGTGTGGTTGATACTCTTTGCTATTTCTCTGAGTTTGTCTTTGTCCTGATGGGTGTTCGTAATTCATTTTGGCTTGTTCTAGCAATTTTAAGGAACCAAGGCAGATTCAGGGTGTTCTTTGGGATGAGATCCAGAGGAAACTTCCTGGAAATCTGTGGAAATTCCCTACGTTAAAGGGATCTTTACAAAATTTAGTGTGTCCTATGTAGTAAAAGACACTTTTTTTTATTATCGTATTACCTGGACTTTACCGATCACCTATCAAGGAACCTATTGTGTACTTTACCATATGGATGGAGGTAGCATCCTTTATTGACTTCCTGTGTCTTTAAAACTTGGTGAGACTGAACAAGTTGTATTATATGACTATAATATAATCCTTTTCTACCATAAGAAAAGATGAACAGAGTATTCACAACAAAACCCAAAAAACACAACTCTTAGAAAGACTTATATGAAGTGATGCAAAATGAAGTGACCAGAAGCAGAACAAGTACAAAGATCAACTGTAAATGACTTCACTGCAAAAATCCAAGACACTTCCAAGGGACTCATGATGAAAAAGGCTATGCACTGTCACAGAAGACACTGATGGAATCTGAATGCATGTTGAAGCATACTATTCTTCACTTGTAATATATTTAACAAAATGATGAAGATGAAATTATATATGCATGATAACACTTGTACAACCTACAAGAGAGGAAGGAAAAGTGGGAAATAGGGAGATGATCATGGATGATAAAATGTCAGAAAATTATTATTGAAATTGTATCTACATGTAATCTGGAAAAATATGTAATTAAAAATAACTTGTAAGCTGGAATAATTTGATCTTTGTTATTATCTGGACTGTGTTCCTTTCAGTGCCTCCTGTCTTCTCTACTCAACATGGGTACCATGAATTGAACTGGTGAAAAGAGGAAGGAATGTGTTTGCCCTGCTCCCTCTCTAACTCTGAGAAATGGACATACGGAGATGTTTATTTTTTGTTCTGTGTTGTTTGTCTTCAGTTTCAGGTACCAGATGAGATTCCATTGAATTGTGAGTTTGAGCTATGGAGACCACGGACCACATTTGGTGTAGCACAGCAAATTTTTTTTTCTTTAAAATATATCTTTATTTCTCAATAAACTCAAAGCTTTTTTTTTTAATAAAGTTTTAACACATTTTGCATTGACAAAAGAAAGTGATTTCATCCACATTGACTGAGAAGGCTATTGACCATTAATAAAGACGTAATCCTACACATCTTGAAATCTACACATCATGGAAATTCTGGGAAATCTGATACTTGATACTGGAGCCCAAGACAAGTGTTGGCTTTAGACATGGAAACAAGCTAAGCTATGGAGATAATCTCTATCAACTCCCCAGAGCTTGAGGTGGTACCTCCCATGTGTGTTGGGGCAGGGGAGGAGGAGATAGGAGTTTGTATATTTATTATTATATCTTCTTAACTCAATATCTCAGGAGTCTACATTATACTCTCAAAAATTACTTAAGACCACAAAGAGATTTTCTCTAAGAGGAATATATCTATCAATATTTACTATGTTGGAAATGGAAATTAATTATAAAAGTAATACTTATTTCTTAAAATAAAAAAATGCCTAAAATCATAATAACATTTTATGAAAATAACTATATTTTCCAAAATGAAAAAATAGGGAGTGGAATTGGTTTATCTATTTTTGCAAATCTTTTAAAAATTTCTAGTTTAGTAGGAAACATCTGGGTTTCATGTCTACTTCTGCATTCAAATTGTTGTGATTCTTTTTAGTTGAGGCATATTCAGAAAATTGGGCCTCATAGATAGTTGGAAAGGAAAGGAATATTTTAGGAAACAGAAAATATGATGAAAATATTTTTGACACCATGGACTTCTGGAAAGGTCTTAGAAACTTATGGTGAAATGAAACCCATTGTCATATAGCATTAGGAAAAACTTAATGTAAAAAAAAAACAAACTACTAAAGAGCTTTAAGCCCCAGAACTAGTGAGTGATCATTGGGCATTTGGTCCATGACTCAATATCATCTAGCTTGTAGAAATGAAAATATGGGAAATGTATTAGATGATCATCATAAGGTAGGATGAAGTTTCTCATAAAGAGATCATAGCTGTGATCCAGGAATATATGTTAAGAAGATATTAAAACTAGATGTCCTCAGGCTACCCTTATTTTGAAGATGGCAAGGCCCAAGGAAAATAACTTTGGAGATGCTTCTGATAGCTCCAGGCCACTGCGTCCCAGTCTTTCTGAAAGAGTGTGAATTACCCTAATTGAGATTTTTAGCTGAATCTGAAAATGCAGGTAGTGAAAACTACAAATGACCTCTGAAAGACAAAGCTTGGGATTTCAATAGCTTTCCTGTCTGGCTGAGATGTAGTGCCTGCTAAGGTATAAATCCAGCCAACTAACTCCTCTAGGACAGACACTATCTGCTCTGAGCCCAGAACTTGATGAGTGCTCTTCCATAAGAGAAAGAACAGCAAGTCCCTGCACAATGAATTTTGAGTTGCTTTGGCAACTTGTGTTCCCAGTATATGTGCTCACTAAGCATGTACTTTAAATTTGTGCTTATTCTTCCAAGACATGCCTATTTGGGGGAGAGTGCGTCCCTTGTTTTTAGGAGAAATGTTTTGCAACTCATTCTTGCAATGTGATTAAATTAAATGTCTAACAGTTTATAGTTTAAATTAATTATTATTTTTTTGAACCTTTGCCTTCTGTCTTGGAATTGATATAAGCATTGGTTCCAAGACAAAAGAGTGACAAGGGCCAGGCAGTGGGGGTTAAGTGACTTGTCAGGGTCACACAGATATGAAGTGTCTGAAGTCAAATTTGAACCCAGGTTCTCCCATCTGGCTCTCAATTTATCAAGACACCTAGATGAACCCCCCCCCACCCACTAATATTCTAATATTATCATTTTTTAGAAAGTAGTTTTATTTATTAAATTAGTCATGATATGAAGAATGTAAGCCACATTAGAGGCAGGAATGAAATGGAAAGGTATATGAAATAGTATAAAATCAATAACACAAAACCTGAAGTTAAGATAATGGGATATCTTCTTTTGCCACTAACATTATTATATCATTGAAATTAAATGATCAAACTCACGTTATGTTTTGGCCATTTAATTGATTGTCATAATTATCTTTTATGTTAGAATAAATAACTATTATATTAATCTTTTTTTAAATCAAGAGCATTATTAAGATGCTTTGGCTTTGAAATATTGTTTTTAAAAAACTACTACCTTCTAAAAATTGATACAAGTATTTGTTCCAAGGCAGAAGAGCTGTAAGAACTGGGCAATTGGGGTTCAGTGATTTGTCCAAGGTCACACATCTAGGAAGTATCTAAGACTAGATTTGAACTATGAGTATGAAGCCCCCTACCTCATTTTATGATTATAATATTAGCCTTTATGATTATTTTCATAACACAATCATTAGTTTTTAGCTAATAGTCAAATAATATAGTTTGCTTTATAAAAATTATAAAGATTAGCTAAGAAAATTATAGTTTAAGGTGGTATCAAATCTTGTTTACAGACATTTTGACCTTAAGCCTATAACCTCAGAGTTATATATTTATATATAATTCTATAGTTATAGTTACATATATCCCACCACACTCCTCTTTTTTTTGCATAACAAGATAGTGGGGACAAAGGGTGCAGGACTACTCTTTTTTGTATAACAAAATAGGCAGACAGGCACCCAGCTGCTGACTCCTAGTACTTCATAATAATTTTTAGTAGGAAAACAACTAGTCCCCAACCCCTTATTGTGGAAACCTTGGAAAGGTCAGCTATAATAATAGACATAAGTTACCACCCATTGTGATTTTTTTACACTTCCTAACTTTTTCAGCACTTGTGTCATTAATTAAGGACTGCCCATGTGAAAGATTTTGCATCCATTCTATTTTAATTGAGGTTGCATTTTCTGTTACTGTATCATCAGATTTCTTGGCATAAAAAAAAAAAAAGCTATCTCCTGTGTCTCCAGATCTCTGGTTCTGATCTTGACCAGGGTCTGGCTTTATTGGGAGTTGGGCTTCCTCTCAATAAACCTTTTTAGGTTGGAGTTTTTGTATTGGTGTGATAAATTTTCACCACAGAACCCAGGTCCTCTCCAATTTGAACCTGGCACTCCATCCTCTTAGCCACGTAGCTCTACCTGTCTAAATTAATTATTAATGAGAAACATACCTATGAGGGCTTGTGTGAAGGGTGAGCTCATAAGATAAATTAATTGAACATTGAGAGCAATTCCCTGATCTGGGGACAAAATACATGAATGTAAATGGGAGGAATACTTCAAAGAAAGTGCTACACATACACTGAGGTTTTGACTAACTACACTCAATTTAAGTAGTAAATGAAAGAGTTAAAGAAGCAAGGAATATGGAAGTCTTTCTGTAGATGCTTGTTCTCATATATAGGTAGTCTTCCTGCTGATACTAAAACTGTTTTAGTTTAAATTTTTTATACATAAATAATTTTTTAAAAATTGTATATAGAATATTCTCACATTAAATACCAGGTCATCTGCCATAGGCACACAAAAAAAGGTCAATACTATTTTAGGTTGCAATTTTGCAGCATGTCAGGAAAAGTGGGATATGATATTCTTTCCTTATTTGAAAAAGGTGAGACTACACCTGCATGAATAGATTCAATTTGGTGCACCTCAGGGTTAAATATATATGTTAATGGTCCACATGTTTTAAAAAATATATTAGTTGGCTTGAATTCACAAGACAGAATCAGTTCCTATAGAGAGGCAGCTTAGTGGAGTAATAATGGTGATATTATAGTCAGAAAATTGAGGCTTGTGCTTCTTACTAGCTATGTGATCACTGGGAAATTTGACTTTACCTTTTCGAGTCTCAGTGTTCTTATCTGTAAAATTAGGATAATAATATCTCTAATAGCTACATGATAGGGTTGTTGTGAAGAAAGGTGAGTTAATGTCATAGTTTTTTTGCAATGAAATGAAAACGGTTTCCAGCTAGTTAAATGCACTTTTTGTAGAGAATTTGTGGAAAGACACAATAAGTCACATTGGTTAAAATTGCATGGATTGTTTGTAATCTATATCATTTTAGAAACAGTCTCCATCAATGAGTAACTGCTTCATGAGCTGGTTGCCCTGTGTTAGACATTTTCCAATTCATCAATGCCCTTCCTAAAATGTGTTTTTGTGCTCAAAACCAAATGGACTGCCTTCTGGGTTTCCTAACCCAGTACTGGTACTGAAGAAAAACATACTCTTCCCCTAGTATACTTCTCCTTTGTACTTAGGAAAATTTGAAGTCACCTACTTTTTGAAACAGGATACTATTTGAAGGCAAGTGATTAGGAACACCAGCAGAGGGGGCAACAAGTGAAATCTCTGAATTTTGAAAGGCAAGCTAGATGGGATGTAGATGGATATGGAATAGATGGGAATTGAGAGGGTTGCTGATTTAGCTACTTAAGGGGTTAGTGTTTTTCACCACGAACACATCGGCTCTTACCTTATTGAGATGATTGCTTTGCTATCCTGTAGAAACAGCTGTAATTTCTCTACTCCAAAGATTTAACTCCTTTCTTTTAAAAAAAAAATTAGTGAAGGCTAGAGAAAATGTTTAGTCATTCATCTAGCTAATCTGATGAACTATCCTTATCTTTGTTAACTATTGAAAGATCCATGAGCATTTCATTCAATTATATATCCTGAAGAGAGTACTGTCCTGAGCCAGCTCTGCCCATTAAAAGCTCTATAATTGGGTGGTCTTTTGTTTATGTAGTTTCTCTTAAGACAAGAAGTTTTAGTAATCCTCTACTTCTACTAAAATTCAGGGATAAAATCTCTTTGACAAAATAGTCAGGATAAGATTTTCCATTTATCCCTATTAAATTTCATCTTCTTAGATGCAGACTAATTATAGCCTAATAAAGACCCATTTTGTGCCTGAGTTTCATCCAATGTAATAACTACCCCACTCAGTTTTAAGTCATATGCAAATTTGATAATCATGACATGGTCAAATATCAGAAAATGCCAAGGTCAACCAATGCACTCTAGGTCATTGCCAGTCATCTTAATTTTTATTTTGCTATTGGACTTTGATGACTGTGGAAGAGAGACTGAGGTTGATTGATGTCTTTGTGCTACTTTGCCTCACTTAAATTCAAATCAAATGTGAGCACAAAAAACAATTTCAATACTGATGTAAAAATACAGACCAAAAAAAAGAAAAGAAAAAGGAATCAAGAAACAAGATATGAAAAGAATGTTTCAATCTGTATTCAGACTCCACCAATTCTTTCTCTGAACGTAGATAGCATTTTTCATCATGAGGCTTTTGAAATTGTTTTAGATTATTTTATTGCTAAGAGGAACTTAGTAATTAATTGTTGATCCTTGTGCAATATTTCCATTACTGTATACACAATTCTCCTGACTTTGCTCATTTCTTTTTGCATCAGTTCACATAAACATTCCTAGGTTTTTCTGAAAGCATCCAGCTTGTCATTTCTTATAGCATAAAAATATTCCATTACAATAATATATGACATTTCCAGCCATTCCCCAAAGATGGCCATCATCTCAGTGTCCAGTTCTCTGTCAGTGCAAAAAAGAGTTGTGTTAAATATTTTTGAAAATATAGATGCTTTCTACTGTTTTAGATCCCCTTGTAATACAGACCTACTAGTAATATAGCTTGGTCAAAGGGTATTCACAGTTTAAGAGCTCTTTGGGCATAGTTTCAAATTGCTCTTCAGAATGGCTAAATTACAACTCTACCAACAGTATATTAGTGTATAAATTTTCCGACATGCTCTCCAACATTTGTCATTTTTTTCTGGTCATATTAGTCAATCTGATAGATGTAAGCTGGTACTTCAGAGTTGATTGGATTTACATTTCTCTAATCACTAGTGATTTAAAGAATTTTTTCAGATGACTACAGATAGCTTGGATTTCTTCATCTAAAAACTGCCTACTCCCATCCATTGACAATTTATCAATTGGGAAAAATATTCTTCATTTATTCTCCATTCAGAATATATTATATTCTCATAAACTTGAATCTTATATAGTTGAGAGAAGAGTCCCTTTTCAGAGAAACTTGCTATAAATTTTTTTTCACCAGGTTTCTGTTTTCCTTCTAATCTTAGATGTATTGATTTTGTTTGTGCAAAATCTTTCTGATTTTTTGGTAATCAAGTTATCCATTTTATAACCTGTATTGCTTTCTATCTCTTGGTCAATCATAAATTCTTCCCCTGTTCATAGTTTTGATAGGTAAACTATTCCATGTTTCCCTATTTTGCTTATAATATCATCCTTTATATTTGAAACATGTACCCATTTTGACCTTACATTGGTACACAGTGTGAGATGTTTGTCTTTACCTAGTCTCTGCCAAACTACTTTCTAGTTTCCCCAGCATTTTTTGTCAAATAGTGATTTCTTGTCCCCAAATCTTAGATCTTTGGGATTGTCAGACACTAAGAACTATGATTATTTACTACTGTGAACCCAATCTATTCCACTAGTTGACCACCCTTTCTTATATAATGAAGTTTCAAAGAAAATAATGAAAAAAATTATTGAGGAGTGTAGCATTACCAAATATCATACTATAGTATACAATAGAAGCTATCAAAACTATTTGTTTTGGTTAAAAATAGATAAGTACATCAGCAAAATGAAATGGGTGATAATAAAGGCTCAGAAGCAATTAAACACAGCAGTCTAGTTTTTAATAAGTCAAAGATGGGTGGAGGAGACACAGAGCCAATATGGAACAGTAAAGACAAGTACTACCCTGAGTTCTGCCAAATTCACTCCCAAACAACTTTAAATTAGCACCTCAAGATAAATGATGGAACAGTAAGACCAACAAAAGGACAGTTATTTTTTTCCTTCACAAGACAATGTGGAATGTGTATAAGAAAGATCTTCACTGGTGGCTTCGGGAGTTCTCAGTCCATAAATTTAATATTTTGGCAAAGTTCTTTTCATACCAAGTTTTAGGCATCTTAATCTTCACTTGTGCATTGCCTTTCATCTTTTGAACATAGGCATTGAAATCTGAACTCCCTGAAGAATTCCTTGTGTGGCCACCAGGGTCTTCTTAGATGAATTTTTCTAGATTTTCTAATCAGAATCATGAGCAACTGTATCATTAAGAATGATGATGTAATAACAGACTGCCTGCTCTAAGGTGTGATATTCAATAATCTCTTTACTGAATTCAATTCGATTTGAAGAACATTTATTAAAATGCCTACTGTGCAAGGCACTGTGTTAGTCATAAATGAAGCAGTGCCTGCTTTCAAAAAGATTATATTCCACTCAGGGAATGTGTGCTATCTGACTCAGTTTATTAATCTATTAGGATATGATAAAAACTGATAAAACTTATGGCAAAGATGATAATATGATTATCTATGATATGAAGAGAGTTGATAGGATCATATACTTAGACCTTCAGGGAACATCAGCACAAACTGGTCTAACTTCATTTGAGGAGACAGAAGCACAGATAGAGTAAGAGATTTACAGTCATCATTTAGGTAGTAATTGTCAGTGCCGGAATCAGAAATCATTTTTTCTCGTGTGGAATCAATGCTTTATTAACCAAACCCCTTTACATTTTTGTATTGGCCTTCAAATAAGCATTTTAAACCACTGCTCTTGTATAAGAATCACACACAGTTCTAAGATGTAAGCTCTCTTTGGGGATCTTATTTAGGCACTTTCTGAGGACAACTCTAAAAGACAATGAAGGATAGTTTCAACTCAACTCTATTTGAGCATATGTTGGTAAGACTACTCAGGTGCTTTCCTTTCCTGCTGTCTGAGCTCTATCCATTTTATAAATGACAGCACTGGCAATTTAAGTCCATCTGGAACACCTCAAGCATTCAGTTCATTTATTAACTTATTACCAAGCCTGGCATATGAATCCTCTGACTATCAGTGAGGCATAAAACTTAAAATGAAATTAGATAAACAGACTTCTAGAGAACTTATGGCTATAGGTGATATTATTGAAAATTGCCTCCTTTTAATATTTGGAATTGTCTATCTATCTCTCTGATGCCAGATTAGTGTAAATTAACTGCACACAACTCTGTGATAAATTTAAGAATACTATATCCTGTTTGGAGAGCTAAAAATGCCAAAAAATCTTTTGACCAGAAGAGGGAGATCTTGTAAAAATATCCAGCACGCTGTGTGAAAAGACTTGGAGGAGCCACAGACAGACATAGTCTGATTTGCACACAGATAATGGAAAAAATGATTAAAGTTTCAGAAATTAGTGCTTCCTATAATTACTCCAGTTCACTTGGCAAAATTCTTTGTGAAACTGGGGCACAGCTTTGTAATTTATACAAACCTACATGCATAACATGGTATTTATATTAACATTTTGATTAAAAATGAAGACTTGATTAAGCCAAACCTACTGCAAATGAAGATAGTATCTACTATACAATGTAGAACCTTTTCTATTTGGTGGGGCTTTAATTCCAAAGCTCTTAAATCATTATAAGTTTGTGACTACCCCATTGTGCTGTCATGCTATCAAAGAATAAAGAGATTGTGATTTAATTGTAATGGAAGATTGGACCCAATTGTTGTGTATTTTTTAGATGTCAAGTTCATTTACCTTTGCTCTTCTTGATGGACATGGTTAATTTTTAAATATTCAAATAAACACAGATGGAGTTTTGATTTTGCCACCTGGAGAGCCCCATTTGATGAATTTGTGTAGTGAGATGGGGAGAGGCCAAAAATTGTGTTCTTGGCAGGCAGTACCTACAGTTGGCACCTTTTTTAGCTCAGAATGCCACTAGTAAGGCTAAGAGATGCCTATGGGTGGCCTCAGGAAATACCCCTTCTCCATCTGATGGAACAGGACTATTCATATGAGGGACTAAATAGGATGCTATCAGCTCTTACTTTTGGCAACTATAGCTTGCAAAAAGCTGGAATGTGAGGAATTTGCCTTTCTTTATGGCAACACCATGGAAATGATTTCTTCTAACTTTCTCTCTTCCTAGCAATGGAGAGCCAGCTTCACAATATGACAGCTCATCATGTCTCAAGTTCTTTAGGAGTCCTACACTAATAGAATCTCAGTTCTTTTCCTGGATCTACCTACAAATGAAGTACTTGATAGCCTTTAGCAAGTCATATATTTTTCTCTGGGCCTTAGTAAAAAATAAAGTGCTTATACCAGATACTGTTTTAGCTGTGTGATTCTACTAAAATTAGACTTGGACAAGGACTATTTAATAGAAATTACTTCACTTTATATTGGTATAGATTCTAATATATGACCATAGTTCTTATATGTTGCCCACTTCTTTTTTAATTCAAAGGTATTTTATTTTCCCAATTACATATAATAAAAATTTTCAACATATTTTTTCAGAAACAACAAGATCCAATTGGTCTCCTTCCCACACTTCCCTTCTCCCTCTCAGAGATGATAAGCAATTTGACCTGGTTTATGCATGGATTATCATGCAACACATACTTCCATATTGGTCATTGTAAAAGAATACTTCTATAAAACCAAAACTTCCAAATAGAACCATATGCAGACTAATGTGAAAAATAGTTTGCTCTGATCTGCATCCAACTCCAACAGTTCTTTCTCTGGAGGTGAATAGCATTCTTTGTCATAAGTCCTTCCAAATTGTCCTGGATCTTTGAATTGCTGAGAGTAGCTAAGTTTTTAATAGTCGATCATCTTACAGTATTGCTGTTACTGTGTATAATGCTCTTTTGTTTCTGCTTATTTCACTTTGCATCAGTTCATTTGGATATTTCCATATTTTCTGAAATCATCCTGATCATAATTTTTTGTAGCACAATTATATTCCATAACCATCTTTTCAGCCATTCCCCAATTGATGGATATCCCTTCAGTTTCCAGTTCTTTGCTATTACAAAAAGAGGTGCTATAAATATTTTGTACAAGTAGGTCCCTTTCCATTTTTTTATTATCTTTTTGGTATAAAGACCCAGTAGTAGTATTACAGGATCAAAGGGTATACACACTTTTATAGCCCTTTGGGCATCATTCCAATTTTTTCCCCAATTCTTGAACCTTTCCTCTTACTTGGAGCATTTACTCATTATTTTCATCAATAATTTTTCAAATTTATTTCTAAACATTCTCATCAGAATCTGACAGAAATCTCTAATGTGCCTTTGTATAACTCAAATCGGGACTCTACTTATCAGTTAATTAGTAAATATTTATTAAGGGTCTACTATATATATGCTTAGCATAGTGTCATATATATATATATATATATATATATATATCCAAAAGAGATTCCCTGTCCTTAAGTATCTTAGAATCTAAAGGGAGAGACAACATGCTAACAAATATATACAAAGCAAGCTATATAAAATAGGAAATAATTAACAGACTAAAAACACTGGAATTAAGAGGATTATGCAAGGTTTCCTGTAGAAAGTAAGATCTTAGTTGGGAATGAAAGGAAATCAAGGAGATCAGTAGTCAGAGTGGAGTAAGAAGCATTCTAAGCATGAGAAATAGCCAGAGAAAATGTCCAGATCCAAGAGATGGAGGATCTTGTTTATGGAACAGTCAGGGGTCCAGTGTCATAGGATCAAAGAAAAAAATTGGGGACAGATATGTAAGAAGATTGGAGAGGTAGAAGGGGGATAGGTTAAGAAGGACATTGGGCATTGCATACCAAAGAGATTATTTTGTATTTGCTCCTGGAGGTCATAGGAAGCCATTGGAATTTATCAAGTATGAAAGTGACATGATCAGACCTTCATTTTAGCAATATCTATTTAGTGGTCAATATGGGGGATAGATTCCAGTGGGGAGAGATCTACTAACAGGCTATCTTAGTAATTGAGATTAGGTAATGAAGGACTAGACTTAGAGTCATGTCAAAGGAGATAAGGGGCATATTTGAGAGATATTGCAAAGATGAAATCATCAGGCCTTGGTGACAGCATGAATATGGGGAGTGAGGGACAGTGGGGAATCCAGGATGATTCTTAAGGTGAGAGCCTGAGGAATTGGAAAGATGGAATTGCCTTCTATAGTGATTGGGAAGGTATAAGTTGGGAAGGTTTTAGAGGAAAAGATAATGGGTTATGCTTTAGAAATACTGAATTCAAGCTGTTTCTTGGACATCTAGTTGAAGATGTGAAATTAGAGATCAATTAAATTCAGATTTTATTGCTAGACTTTTTTTTTTTACTATAAAAAGACCAAATTATAGCCACATGCTCACCAACCAGACTGGTTAATGGGAATGATCTAAGAAAGATGTTGAAAGAAAGACTTCATCTTGACCCCCGTAACTCCTCTGATACCCTGATGTTTTTCATTCCAAAGAAAAGTGGGGAATTATGAAATCATCACAACCACACAATCTTGAATATTGTCACTATCTACAACTGTTTTTCCCTACCCTACCATCATACTTGACCTTAGAGACCATTTAGGATAAATGATGACTGATAAAATTTCAACTCTGGATGACATGCAATCTGGTCTAGACAAGAAGGGGATGCTGAATGGAAGACTAGCTTCCAGACTTGAAAAGGCCTGTATGAACAATAGTTTATGTCATTTTTAATTGAGTACCATAGCTGTCATTTTTCATTGATTCATTATTTGGGGATTTTGAAAACTACAGGACCAGACCATTGAAGGACTATTACTAGGATCCTCCCCAGCAGGTTAAATTGGATTAAGGAATATTCCAATGTTAACTAAACCTGAAGGAAAGACAACTCAAAGTGCCGAAGTTCCTAAGACATAGCAGAGCAGCATGGAGTCCATCAGTATTCATACCAGGCATAGATTGTACTACAATAGGGAACATGCACTTCTGTAAAAGACTTACAGAGTTCCTTAGCTGTTCAAAGCACCACCACTATTTTATCTCCATGTTGTACATCTTAATAGAATTCCTCACTAGTTTTCTGAAACATCTTAATGCTGGGGGTACGTATGATGAGTTGAAGAACAACCTTAAAACATATATTTTATTAAACCCAGCTAATTGTGGAGTTCATATGGACAATAACCTAAAAAACTAACAGACTGACCAGAGCACAGACCCAATGAAAGACCATGATAGTTGGTATGCAATATGAATGACATTGTAGAGGTTTTATATCAATACCATTTCACCAAATCATGGCATCAAGTCTGGGAACACATTTCAGGATAACAAAAAATTTTCTAAACTTTCAGTATTACCAACCTGAATGAATCAAAAAGTGGTTTAGTTGATCTTCCCTAGGACCATTTCAAAAAACCAGAGCAAGGCAGAGTCAGGAGACTGAAATAACTGCTTTCAAAAGCCAAAGCTTTGAGGAAAGGGTTGAATAAAATTAAGATAAAATTGACTCCTCTAACAGATCCATATCTTGTCTTTTAATACAGTCCACCTGGATTGAGTTTCTAATCAACTGGTTTTCTTACCTATCTCAGGAATAGTGATTCTACTTTTGCAAAACAAACAAACAAAAAACCCAAAAAATCAACTCTGGTACTTATAGAATGATCTAGTCTTTTTGTTTCATTTTTTTATAAATATATCTTACTATAATCCTTTTCCTACTTTGTGGGAAGGAATTTCTCTCTGCCATCCTGATGTTTGTTTAATAATTATTACTTAGTGACATAGTGTTTAATGTAAAAATAAAATTATTTTCCACTGTAATCATTGATGGAGTACAAAGTCTTGAAATGGGATTCAGAACAGGCTTCTTGTATCAAGTTTTCTGTCACTAATTAGCTGTTTGACTAAATTTGGGCAAGTTATTTTATATTTTGAGTTTCATGTTCCTAAACTATAGTATAAAATGAGTCTGTATTAATGATTTCTAAACTTCCTTCTAGTTCCAAAATTGACTAATTAAATTTAATAATTATCTTATGTTAATCAAGATTTTTAAAGATGAAAAATAAAGTTTAAATTATGGAATCTCAGAGCTCAGAGAGATGAACAGGATTTCTAACCATATCATATGTGAACAGGAATTTAAGTTAAAATCCTTGATGAGTAGTCATTCAGTCTTTGTCTTAAGACGCTTAATTAAGATATTTAATGAACCTACTCTTTCTCAAGGCACCCTGTTCCACTTTTTAATACATCTACTTCCTCTTAAACTCTTCCTTATGTCAGGACTAAGTTTCCACTATGCAATTTTTTTCCCCAGTACTCCTTATCAAGATGAAGATTGTAACTACACTGGCCAAATTAATAGGCAAGATGTTGATTCAGTAACTTGGTGGCAACAGTGTACTATTAAAAAAAAATCAAATTTTCTATCTCTAAGTCTAGCCATGTTTTTCCCTTCCCTCTTTTGCAGTTAACAGCAGTCCTACAGAACTGAATTCCTAACCTAAATTTTTTCGGAGAACTGCCATCACTTTCACTTTCTTCTTGTGAATTATGTAGATACCGTTAAAATAGTTGATGATAGCAACAAAAGAATTCTATTTGATTTGTACCCAATTGTGATAATGGTAATGTAGCTAATAATTTTACTTTAAAGCCACTTAAATTCTGCAGGCTGTTTTAATTGTGTTTTCTTTTCAAAGTTCATTATTTTTTATATTAGTCTCTTATACCTGACTTGACATGTGGTATTTATGATTAAGAATCCTATTCATAGGTTCTATATTTTTTAAATGATACAGAATGGAAGTTATTCAGTTAGATCAACAACATAGAACAATTACCAAAACAGTTTGCCCTTTTGTTCTCATTATTTTCTTTCATTCTTCATTGTCACTTAGTTTTCTAGTTTAGAATAGTAATTTTCAGAGGTCATCCCTTAATTACAATGATACTATTTTATATACTTGGGACTAATGGCATTTCATTGCAAGTCATTAAAAAAAGAAACAAAAAAACATTTCCACCCCTTTAATGAACATAACATGATGAAAATTGCTTACAATAGTATTTGTCCATCATATTGTGAAAGATTTTATAATTCAACTACTATAATTTTCATACTGACACAATTCTTTCCTTCTTTCTAGGTAAAGCATATTTTAATGCTCTTAAGAAATTTTTGGAAACTAAGAAAATTTCTCTTAAGAGACTCAAGATATTTCCTAAGTAAGCAGTATAGAAGGGAATCCACTATCAGGTGGATTATATGAATTAAATTTCACAGATTTCCATTAGCTTAGGGATATTAACCTTTTATGTCAGACCAAACCCACCTTATTTTACAAATGAAGTTTTCTGAGCATGGATAGATTTGTGAAATGTTCTGGAGAATCTTTTTTTAAAGTATTTTAAAATTATTTTATGTCTGTATCATTGTCTTTAAAACTAAACTGTTATAATTGGAGATATCAGTTCCATGATATTTCTCTTATGATTAATTTCCCAACCATAAAATTACTTATGCATTCTTCAGAAATGTCATCCAAGCTAGTTCAGATGTTGGATTTCATATTTATGAATCAATACCCTCCCCTCCTCTGTGAATTATAAACGCTCTTTTCTGATGATATGGATTCATTGTTCATCCCAACCTGAATGTAATGAAGTTTAAGATTTCATTCTGAATGTGTTCCTCTAATGGAGGTCTTCATGACCATTTGTTGGACATGCTGAAGAAAAGATTCTTTTTCAAGTATAGGATAGACTAGATAGTCTATGAGGTATTTTTTTTTTAGTTCTATGTGCAGTTTTTCCTCCCTCAGATGTGACAGGATCAGTTTCTCGAAGAGTTCTTCTCATCATTTTTTCCTGATATTTTACCAAATTTTTAAAAGCTCTAAACAAATTTTTCAATCAATGTCAAGGGAAAAAAATGTCTAAATCCTTGGGTACAGGCCCATTTTACCATTCAGGAACAGGAATGGCGAGTGTTAGAATAATGCCTAAGATTGACATAAATGCTTCATTTCTTTCTTGAAGGCTTGAAAAGAGAATAAGATGTATTTGAAAGAAGAGACAGAAGGAAGGGGAAATCATATTATTGCTCCTAACTGAGAAGTAGCAAAATTGAGTTCCATCACTTATTAAATAGTGCCTTAGAAATCAGATTAATTTTCTTATTTCTTTACCACCATTCTAACTCCTAAAGAAGGAGGTCCAAGGCAAGGTGGAACACAGGAATAAAAAATATGTAAAGAAAGAAGTAAATGGGAAGACATTAAACTCAACTTCTTGAGGACCATTTCATAGAGAAGAAAAACAGTTTCAGCAATATATAGAATGCAAAATATGAATTGTAAAATAATGTTGTAAAGGATGCTTGTTGACTATTGATAGAGGCTAGATTTCATTTAGAACTTCTGACTTAATCTGTTATAAAGGGGAATAATCTGTTGTAAACATGGTAAATATCAAGAAAGAGAAATCACAAATAGTTGTTACAGCTTCCTCTAAAAAGCACTTGATAAGTTTGAATCAGATTAAAAAACAAATGATTGGCTAGCTATCCTCAGACAAATCATATAAATCTCTCTGAAACTCAGTTTCCTCACATATGCAATAGAAATACAAAAATATATCTTTTACTGATATAACAGGGTTGTTGAGAGAATGAAAATATCTTCTGTGAAGATTATTGCGAATCAGTCCTTCTGGTAGTGTCCAATACTTTGTGGCCCCATTTGGGGTTTTCTTGGCAAAACTTTTGGTGCAGTTTGCCATTTCCTTCTATGGTTCATTTTACAGATAAGAAAATGAGACAAACAAAGCTAAATGACTTGCCCAGGGTCACAAAGCTAGTAAATATCTGAGGGCAGATTTGAAATCAGATCTTCCTTCTTTCTTGGCTCTCTATCCAATGCACCTTCTAGCTTCCTCTAGAAAATAAATTGAAGAGACTTTAATATCTGCTTTGTCACTATAACCTGAAAGAACTTGGAATTTCTCCATCTGACTTACAGCAGATACCTTACTATATATCATCTTTCTCATTTGAATGTTATCTCCCTGAGAACAAGAACTTTCTCACATCTCTGTTTATATCCTCATCAGTTAACACAGTGCTTTGAGCATAGTAGAAACTGAAAAAAATATTTCAGTCATTCATTAAGCCAGTTTATGTATATGAAAAGAACTCATATAGTGCAATGTTCTACATTCACAATATATTGTTATTGTTAGAAGTGGGTGCCAAGAAGAAACACAAAGAAATATGTGAATATATATGTCCTAAGTTGAAAGAAGATAGACAATGTTAGTCATAATGACTTGAGGATACAGGAAAAAAAATTCTAAATTTAAAAAAAGTAACGAAATACAGTTTAAGATGGCAAACATAAATATACACCCACATATACATCTTGATTGTAAATTCCATGAGAAGGATCATTTCTTATTCATACATTTCCCTCCTCTTCACAAAGAAATGTCTTATGCACAGTAGGTACCCAGTGAATGTTTATTGGCTAAATAAATCATTAGGTGTAGGATCAGCAGAAAACAGAAAAATTGCCTTATGTGTGTTTGTATATGAGTATGTCCTGTGTACGTGTTTTCTCTGTTATAAAGGGGAAAGTTATGCTTTGACTGTCACTCTCAAAAGCTGGGAATGGTCATCTTCATATGAAGGTTCTTGGGATCAAACTGAAGAGCTAAAAACAATAAGGATAAGGAAGGCACTTTGAATTTTGTCTGGAATTGACAATGCTAATCTATAGGGTAATGTTAAATGTTCAGTAGCAATAAAAATCAAGACTAAGACATGATCAAGAAAAAATATTTTTCTGTGATTTTCTTATTTAATAAAACTACTCACAACTGAAAGAAAAGTTTTATGGTAAAGGATTATTTTGTCTGTTGATCTGTAGTAAGAACTAAATGCTAATGTTGTGAAATAAGACTGGTTATATGATTACCATTCATCGATTCATTAAAAATATGTTTATAGCACACCTATTATGCTGTGGAACTACAAAAAAGAGTAAGAGACTTGATTTCACAACAGTTTCCATTTCTTTTCTTGTATTTTTCAATGTCTATTGTATTTATCTATGTGCATAGTTAATGTGCACATATGAAGAACAATCCAGGGATTTTATAAGATCTTAGTTATCTTTGAATTCTCCTTCTTCTACTGCCTGGTACCATTCTAGCAGTATTAGTAGCTCCTTAATAAATACTTTAAATGAATTTTAGAAGCTCAATCTCCAAGTTTCATGTGACTTACAATCTATTAAGAAGATAAGAGCAAAGTAAACATAACTATGGAGCCCAATGGCATGAAAAGCTCAGATTATTTTAAGGGTGACACAATCCACTGGAATTAAAATACTACAAAGAAGCCTGAAATGATATCCATCTCAATAGACTTATATAATTTCCTAGCTCTGTGGTCAAGAGCCATGGTGGATCATAGGATTATAGCATCGCTGGATTATGGGTTCAATCCTCTCATTTCACAAATGAAGACTGAGGATCAGAGAGGTTGAATCACTTGCCCAACATCACACAAGGTGTAATCAGCTAAGCATGGATTCAAACTTAGGTCTTTTGACTCCTAATTCAGCCAGATTCAGCACTCTTTCCATTGTACCCTGTTTCCTCTTGAGTTCAAATGAACAAACTTACAAATATATTTTACAGGCCTCCTATTTCTTGTGTCATTGCCACTTCATGACCCCATCTCTACCCCTTTGCAATCAAGAAAAAACATTTGAAGAAAAGCAAGCAACAGAGCAGGACTGTCTGAAATCATATTTATCCTCAATACCTACAGGGCACCATTTCTCTACAAACATTCCACACCAATCTTCTTTTGACCAGTGTGTGTGTGTGTGTGTGTGTGTGTGTTTTGGGGGTAGATTCATTGATCTCTCTAAATCTAGTTTGTGCTGATGGGTACAGTTTGAGTGTTCCCCTCTATTATGGTTGAGTATTGTCACTTTTTCTATAATAAATCAAATTAACACAGGGAATAGAGTTAGTATAGAAGTACTAAGACAGATGTTATTCTTTATTGAGTCCAAATTCCTTTCAAGAATAGAGATGCTCATCTGAGTTCTAGGTGTCAGCAACTACATATAAGTTGTTGACACAGTCTTCAACCTCTCAGTTTTACTCCAACCCAATATCTTTTATGCTTCTTGATATTAAGGCATGGATATACAATCTCCCCACATCCAACTCCCAAGAACAGAATAATTTCTATAATTATAAGGACATGTACTCTAATTGTTTCCCATTTTGCTCTCTATTAATGTTTAGGTGGAATAATTAAAAACAAATTAAGGATCTGTCCTAGGTAGCATCTCAGTCCAAGGTCAAGCTATGCCTTCAGCAATTACTAAAGCAGTCCTATCTTGGAATATCACTCACAATTTACCTACAGTGGGTGAAAGAGTAAGAGTTCAAAATCTTCCTCCAGCAAGGGTTATAAGTCTGTTATAAGACTCAAAAATGGAGTTAAATGCCATGGGAGTTTAGAAGAGCATGCATTACTTTTGACTAGGAAGAACCAATATTTCACAAAGAGTATGTAACCTTTTAACTGGTCTTTAAAAGATGGTGAGGATTTGGAACAAGGGAGTAGAGAGGTGAATACAGTTAGTCTAAAGAGGATAAAAGTAGATATTTGGAGCTCAACGAGCATTTTGATAGAAGGAATCAAGGTTAGAAAGGACAGAGTATATTTGGATGGTCCTGTTTCGTTGATATTCAGGAATGTAAATGGAATGAATAAAGGATACATTTGTGAATGTAATAATAATAATAATAACAATTAAAACAATAGCTAGTATTTAGTAATACTTTATGATTCACAAATAACTTTACAACTAGTTCATTTTATCTTCACAACAACAATGGGAGGCAAGTATTGTTATCATCCCCCTTTTCAGATGAAGAAACAAAGGTGCAGAGAAGTTAAGTGGCTTGCTCAACATCACAGAACTAATAAGTATCTGAAGATTGACTTAAATTTCCTGACTCTGTTGCCAACATTGTATCTACTGTACCACTTAACTGTCTCTGCAAGTTGGCTACAAACAATTCATGGGTAGCCTTACATGTCAATCTAGGGAATTTAGGCTATGATTAATAAGCAGTAAAGAGCATTGAAGATTGGTGAGCAGGAGTATTGGGATGCAATTTGTGCTTTAATTTGGCAGCAGTGTTCAACTGAAAAGTGGTTCGGAACAGGAGAAACTAGGTAGGATATTTCTTTGGGAAAATATTGCAATAATACAGGTGAGAGATAATGAGCACCTGAACTGTGGGTGTAGTAGTGAAAATGGAAAGGAAAAGATGAATTCAAGAGTTATTTCAAAGGTAAAATTGCCAGGTCCTGGGAAAGGAGGCAATTTAGAGAGTGAGGAAGAGGAAGGACTCAAATATTATATCTATATTTCAATCCTGGATGACAGAGAAAATGATATTACCATTAATAGAAATAGGGAAATCAGAAAGGAAAAAAGTGTATATTTGGGAAGATGGATGAGTTCAGTTTTGTACAAGTTGTATTTGAAAACTAACAATAGCATACATATCTTAATATTATTCTTATGAGAAAATATCTTCATAATTTAAAAAAAAAGGACAATACTGAAGACAACTTCTCAATCCTTTAAGAACTGGAAGCTCTAAAAAAGTTTCTCCTCTGATGTACAATCTGTCTTCAGAATTTTGGTTAACTACTGTGTTTACAATATGTAGAATGGTATATTAGACCTGTGTCTCGGTTTTCAGCATATTTGACTTGTTATTCGTGTTTTTCAAAAGCAAAATAATCTTTAGAAACCTAATTGTTTTTGTATATGTTAGCTGATTAGAGAATTACTGAACAAATTGTCTTCCAATTCAATTTATTATATGCTTTTTGCCTTACTAGTTAGGGGAACATATACCAATTTTATTCCAGCACACTTTATGAAACCCTTTAAAAATCTAAATCATTTCTGATTTGATGTTTGTTTGTCTTTGGATTTCTAAATTTGTTCTGAAATTTAACCAAATGTGAAGAAATTCATCAATTATCTCATGCATTTAATATTCAGGTCAACAATTTTATTTTGGTCGTAATTTAAGTCAGCTACAAAAATACTGAAAATTTGATGCGTTTTGGTAGTTGCTATGGCATCAAATGATTCACAATAAAGTACAGGTGCATCTCTCACATAATTCATTCCTGTTTAACATGATCCTCTATTTATTTTGGTCAACACCTGTCAGCTCAAATAGCTTGTGTGTATTTGCAGTTGCATTTTTCTGCCTAATTGGATCACATTCTGGTGGGGGGAAAAAAAGAATAATCCAATCAGGAAATACTGAATTCTCTACAACAAATGAAAACAATTCAAAGTTGTTGTTCATTTCCTACCCCCATTGCCTTTCTATCATGTCTTTAGCTGAAAAAAAGTGACAACCTTCCATAGATGGTAAAAGCTAAATATATATTAATATAGGAAAATAATAAAAATAACAAAAATAGCAATGGTGATGATAAGCAACATATTAGAAAGCTCTTAATGATTTTGACACTTTGCTGCTAAGTGTTTCATTAAGAATGATTTTTGAAATAACAAAAATAGCTTATAACTAAAAATGAATATGTAAAATATACCTTTATGGAAACAAGGGGGACAAATATAGTGTGATAGATATAGTGTGGTGAAAACAATTCAATCCATCAACTTAACCACTAAAAGAACTTCACTAAAGCATTTTAGAAGAGTGAGAACCTATCTCATCTTTAGAGTAATTGCAACAATCATAACATTCATACCATCATCTCCAAAAAACAATAATACCTGACATTTAACACTTTCCAAATAGCTCAATTGATCTTTACAAAAATTTCAATGGAGATATCATAGTAAAGAGATTTTACATATAACAGGTCTGACTCCAGAATGTCGTGTCTTCTTCCTGAACCACTTCTTTCACTCTATATTTCAAATCTCTTTTCTTTTACTATTATTTTAACAAATAATTCTAGAACTGGAAAAAAGTATTAATCAGCATATAACACCTCTCAGGTAAGAATAGCTTCCTTTCACTGATGTCCAAGGAGCTTCATACTTTAGTCTAATATATTTCTGGCTGTTTTCCAAAATACATTCAGCTCTATTCCGATCGGTCAGATTAATTTGCTGTACCCCACATTCTTATGTTTATTTATTACTATATCTCTGGGCCACCTATCATGCTGTTTCCTATTCCAGGAATACCCTTCAGTCTAATTTCTTTTATGTAAACTCTACTTCATCCTTTAATATTAGCTACTTCCTTTTTGAGACTTTACTCCCATCTTAATAAGTCCATCTATTCCCTAAACTCCAGGTGCATTAAACCATGGAGTTAAAACTTAGTTGACCCCTGAAAAGTTTCTCTTTCCAGACCCTTTTAGCTACCTGTGGATCTGGGCAGGCATCTTCTATGAATTACATATTTCTAACATCTATTTTGTATATCTAAAAGGGACTTAAATATTTTACTCTATGCCTGATAACATATATTTGATTTTTTTCTTCTTCTTTTTTAAACCCTTAACTTCTGTCTTGGAACCAAGACAGTTCCAAGGCAGAAGAGTGATAAGGGCTAGGCAATTGGGGTTAAGTGACTTGCCCAAGGACACAGCTGGGAAGTGTCTGAGGCCAGATTTGAACTTAGGACCTCCTGTCTCTAGGCCTGACTCTCAATCCACTGAGCTACCCAGCTGCCCCCAATAACATATATTTAAGCAGGTGAATAAATAATAAGAAAATAAATGGAAAAGAATTTTAAAAAATAGCCAGGAGAATGTCTATTCAAAGATCCACATGGTCTTAGATTCCTGGGATAAGAGCAACATGAGGTTTTAAGGCTGAAGAGAACCATAGAGTTAATGTTTTGTTTTGTTTTTTTAATATTCTCATTGTGTAGATGAGGAGAGAGGTGAGTTGTAATAAGCTAAGAGTACACACTTTGATAAAGGCAGACTGAGAATTAGAAGTTAGATTTCTTTGCTCCATCAAACATTGGCTCCTCACTCTCCTTTCATAAAACGTTTCCTATTCTATTTGACTTAAGAACAAAAAGAATATACCCCCACCCCAAAAGTGGACCATGAATGCAGAAAATATAGAAAGGAAAAATAGTGGGTCAGAAAGTACGGTATCTCTTCAATCCAGTTTCACTCTAAGGTTCTTTGATTCTATAATGGCTTCCTGTGACTTCAAATTAATTTATTATGATACAATTAGAGTGGAAAGTGATGTCAGACATCATCTCATCTAATTCATTCATTTACCAATGAAGAAATTGATGTCCAGAGAGGTTAAAGGATGATTAGCTCAAGGTCACTAAAATAGTAAAGACAAGAACTAAAATTGCACCTAGAAATAAGAAACTAGAATTTCTTTAGGAACATAGGAAAGGAGACTAGGCTTTGAAAAATGTTAGCACAGAGTTGACTAATATTTTTACAGGCAAGATAAGACTTTTATTCTGGATTTTTTCCATAAGAAAACAAGTGAAAAATTAAATACATATTTTATTTTAGGAACAAAATCCACTTATCATATTTTAATGATATAAATATAAAATACATTAAATTTATCTCTTAGAGTACTATAAGGGTTAGAATTCAGAGACTCAAAAATATTTATTCAATGATTTATAGAAATGATAGTGTTACTGGGTAAAGTAGTTAAATCCAGAGCTTCCACCTTTCCTGAAATACATGGATCTAATTGAAATTAATTAATTTGGAATTAGCATGGATGCTCATTGAAGGCATTAATTATTTGTTTTTTGTGATTGTGATAATAATTTATAATTATATAATATTTTAATAAAGTTTACAAAACACTTTGCAAATAATATATCATTTTATCCACATAACAAACCTGGTAGGGGTTGCTTTAATCAACCCCATTTACAGATGAGGAAACTGAGATAAAGGGTAAGTGACTTATCCAATATAACATATTTAGTGAGTATATGAGGATGGATTTAAACTGAGGCCTTCCTAACTCACGGTCAGACACTCTATCCTCTGTCACCTAGTTGTAGTTTTAAAATTATGTGACCTAATGCAATGCCTTGAAATATTAAAAACTTTAGAGAGATTTGCAAAATTTAATTAAATTGCATTTATTTATCTACCTGCATCTATATTTAAAGACATAAAAGTCTATTTTTGTATTTTCCTCAATTGTTTTTGAATTTTTCATCCAGAGAGGAAAATTTGAAGATGAAAGTATGTCTCTGAGATTTGTAAAGCTACAGTGCCAATCATCATTGATTTCATTACAATTTTATTGGGACAGACAATAATAATTACCCTCAAAAATTTCTGAAACTTATAGTTGATTATAAATTAAAACTTACTTACGTTTTAAAGAGTTTCATATAAAAAGTCAAACTTTTAGCTTTAATTAACAATTTTCATTTTACTTGCCTACATTGTTAGATTTGAGTTTCACAGTTTCTGTTAGAAAATGTTAATAATGACTCATCAAAAATTTATTGTATTTGAAAAGTTCCCTTTCAAAATTCATTTTGGTTTCTTTGTACTATCTCTCTCTCTCTCTCTTTCTCTCTCTCTCTCTCTCTCTCTCTCTCTCTCTCTGTTTTATTCTGTCTATTTTAGAATTTGGTAACTGGAGAAAAAAATGAAAGGAAAACATTTACACCTCATGACAATTTTACATTACTAGCAGAAAACAAGCTCATTTCTTCTTGTAAATCAGGAATGAGATTTCTTCTTAGAAAGTAAGGTATAGTTAATGGTTTGATTTTACCTGACACTTGTTTTAAAAAAATAAAAGAGAAAGAGAAAGGAAGGAAAGGGATGTAGCCCCGTGGGAAGGCTTGGGCCTTTGGTATGGAGAGAGAGAACAGGGTGGAGAAACTCCCCCTTCCACACAGTGGGGTTTAGGGGAGACAGCAGATGTTGTTGGCTCAGAGAGAGGAGAGGGGGTTTGAAGATTTTCCCCCTCCTGCCTTCCCTCCTTAGCTAAAGCTGCTCTCTCCAATTTGTTCTAGTCCCTCTTATCCCCCCTCCACTACTTGAGACCAAAACATCTCCCCTTGATTCTGTTCACTCACACTCAACTTGGGGAACAGATAACTTTAATGTTAACTCACTCAGGTAATACAAAAAGGAATAACGGGCAGGGAAGAATGGGAAAAGGAAAGTGGGGAAAAGGGTCGCTGTCTCTATCTATCCTTTTCCTTGCTCCTTGAGTCTGGGGGAACTCAGGCCTTGGCAGCCTGAGTCCCCCTGAGAGAAAGTCAGATTGACTCACCCCTGGGCAATAGGAGCTGAGGTAAAATCTGCTCAGGTTTCTCTTCGGAAGGTCCCTTTAATTGGGAAGTGTTGCGGGGAAAGATTTCCAGTCACCAGCAGGAAAAGTGGGTAACTCTCAGGAGAAAGTCTTTATCCACCTCTCTTCCATGTCTCAAGACAGAGAGACCCTCACTGCTCTCCAGCCAGTCTTATCTCCTCAGGAAATTCACTCCTGGGGCCCCTCCCCCATCCAGGTGATCAATTTCACCTACTCTTCAGTCTGGCACTTTTTCTTTAGTGCCAGCTTCTATCACACACTCAGGCTACTATTATCCTAATTTTTGACATTTTAGTCCAAAGAACAACTAACCTCCATGGTATACTTCTTGCTCTATTCTATTCGGGGTTGACTCTAAAAGTTTAAACTGCTTACTTTCTAAACTCTAATGGAAGAAACTGTTCCAATTCTCCTTTTACATTCCTTTCGAGACATAAAACACAGACACTAATATTTACCAAATATGTTTGCCAATAACACAGGGGATGTTTGGCACATAGTCCAAATACTGTAGAAGAGGATGAAGTCTTCCAAGTGCTCCTGTTAATGGATTTTTGCTGAATATACCAAATTCTGAGATGTTGAAGAACCTCCTCCTATATGAGATTTAGAGTTACTCAAAATAGTTTAGTTTCATATTCACAAAAGAAAAATAAAGGAGAAAGTTCTTTGTCTAGAATATAACATGCCATCAGTTGGACAATCCCTAGAGTTGGCCCATCACAAGTTTGCAGATACTATAAATGACATTGACTAGACCCAGACCTACATAAGAAAATGAGGAAGGCTTTGACTACCTTTGGGCAATTACATAGTTCCTTTAATACCCCTGAATAAAAGGTGAATTGAAGCCCAAACTTTGTGATACCATTATTATTTTGGCAATGCGTATAGGTGTGAATCGATGATGGAGGACATTGATGGAGGACATAATATGGGGGAAACAAACATATATATATCACCAACTACACGGCATAGTGGATAGTCTAGAGGGCTTGAAATCAGTAAGTCTTAAGTTAAAATCTGACCCCATAAACTTACTACCTGTGTGATCCTGAACAAATTATTTAACCTCTTTCTTCCTGTTTCATTCTCTAAAATGGGGATAATAATAGCACCTACCTCCTAGCATTGTTGAGATAATAAAATGAAATAATATTTTTCTTTACAAACTCTAAAATGACATATAAATGTTATTATTATTTTATTTTTATCAGCTAGGAATTTTGTAAAAGATATCACCTTTTAAAATCTAAAAGATATCACCAGATACACAAAGCATAAGGAAAAAAAAAAGGTCTACTCATTTGAAAGTGGATAAGTGATGGATAACCTAATTCAAGTTACTTTTTTTTAACCTTTGCCTTCTGTTTTAGCCTTAGTATCAGTTCTAAGACAGGAGAATGGCAAGGACTAGGTAATCTGGTTAACTGACTTTCCCAGGGTCACACTAATAGGAAGTGTCTAAATCCAGATTTGAACCCATTATCTATTTCTAGGCCTTATACTCAATCAACTGAGTTACCCAGTTGCCCTCCTCCTAACTAGTATACATATTAGCCAAGCTGGAATCCATAAGAAAGTTACAAAAATGAAGTCTGAATTAAAGTAAGATCACATGAAAGTAGAATCACTTTTGAACATTCATTTTTTGTCTTCCTATATCTGTCAATGTTTGTCTTTCATTTGCAGCCCACTTTTGAAGACAAAGTTTATAGATATGAAAAATGTGGCAGTTCTTAACTCTAAATCTTGATCTCTTGATTGAAAAATACTATAGATATCTATGAAGATAGATGAAAAATTTAGGATGATTGCTAGTGGACCAATTCCATTGCTGCAATGCTTCCTTTGTTTTTTTTGGACCAGAATTATCTAATCACAATCATAAAACATACTTTTACTCTATCAGGGTATGTAATGTATTATTTTGTGCTGTTTTTAATTTGAAGTATTATCTGTTAGAATACTTTCAACATAGCCAAATAATAAGATAGATGATGAAGGATGTTAACTGATGATTCTTTTCATTAGATGCATTCAAATTGTGTGTTAAAAGGGTTAAGATTCATTGACTAATGGACCTGAATGGAGTAGATTTTTACAGATCAGAAAATTAATTTATCTAATGAAATGTCCGGGAAATCTACTTTAATATTTTTTTGGTAACATTAAACTTTTACTTTTTATTTTGAAATAAATCAGTTAAGTTGCATGGTTTTTTCTTGAATAAAAATTGTTTCTACAAATAAAGTTATAAATTGGAGCATATTTAGGGATTTGATGGTAAATGTGTAATAACTGCCTCTCCAGGAAAAAAATAAACTCATGTCACAAATTTAACCTGCATTGTTATAATTTTCTTAGCCACTTTAAGTCTAGAAAAAAAATTTTTAAATAACATCCTTATTTGTAGCAATTCTGCTTTCTTTTTTTTCCTGAAAAATACATTTTTTTAATTTTATAGTATTTTATTTGATCATTTCCATGCATTTTTCATTAAAGACAAAGATCATTTTCTTTTCCTCCCTCCCCCCCCCCCCCCCGTGGCCGACGCGTGATTCCACTGGTATCATATGTGTTCTTGACTTGAACCCATTGCCATGTTGTTAGTATTTGCATCAGAGTGTTCGCTCAGAGTCTTTCCTCTGTCATGTCCCCATCAGCCATTGTAGTCAGGCAGTTGCTTTTCCTTGGTGTTTCTACTCCCTCATTTTGTCCTCTGCTTATGGATAGTGTTTTTTTCTCCTTGATCCCTGCATATTGTGCAGGGGCATTACACTGCCACTAATGGAGAAGTCCATTACGTTCGATTATACCACAGTGTATTAGTCTCTGTGTACAATGTTCTCCTGGTTCTGCTCCTCTCGCTCTGCATCACTTCCTGGAGGTCGTTCCAGTCTCCATGGAATTCCTCCACTTTATTATTCCTTTTTGCACAATAATATTCCATCACCAACATATACCACAATTTGTTCAGCCATTCCCCAATTGATGGGCATCCCCTCGTTTTCCAATTTTTGGCCACCAGCAATTCTGCTTTCTAATGTGCAAATGCTCTCCCCAAAATATTTAACAATCAGCCCTCTGGAGCCAATTTGAGCAATGCCCAGGACAAATCTGGGTATTTTGACAAGCAGAAGGGTAAGTTGCAACAAGTACTGAACAATGTTTTAGGAAATGTCTATTTTAAAGTTTGCTCATACATTGATTTAACTTGTGCCTCTGAACAGGTGACATGATCCCTCAGATGTTCCCATTTCTTCAACTATTTATTTATATGATAACATTCTTTATATCTCATGTGTTGATTGAATAAAAAAAAAGTATCACTGGAGAGAAAAAAAGCAAACATCTCAAATTGCAGAGGTGGAATTGATATTCCTGATAAACTGGTAGATGGATACTTGGGGTAGAAATAAACAGCTAAGTACTTTAGGAGTCATTAGTTCTAGGAGAAAAATCTTTGTTGATATTCCTTGAAGTAGCTGACATCCCTTGACTTCAAGCAAGAACTAGAAAATGTCTCATATACAAATGAGCTTAGTGACTGATGATATAATTTACTTTTCTTTGTTTCCTCCTATATAAGTTATACTATTAGAGAAGACACTGAAGATCTTGTCCTGTGGGTTTATAGAAGCATCACTTTTCTGGATCCTTCAGCAAAACAGATTCCAAGAAAGTAGTCCTGGGATAATTGGTCAATGACAAGATAACAATCTCTGTTGTTAACTTGCAGAGTTTTTCCTTCTTCCCTTAAAGACATGTTTATTTCAGAGGTGTAGACCCCTGAGAATGATATCTATCTATCTATCTATCTATCTATCTATCTATCTATCTATCTATCTATCTATCTATCTATCTATCTTTGATAGATCCTTGAAAAATAGAAAAGCACAGAAATGTCAGAGATTATTATTATTACTATTACTTGGGCTAAAGGAATCAGGCATAGTGATCATTATTAGGAAGCATCTTGTTGAGTAGAAATACATTTCTTTGCTTGCAGCTTCCCAGAATGCTGGAGTTGGGATGGTTAACTCTTCTTTTCTTGCATGCAAGAATAAATGAAGGTCTAGAGAACAGTGTTTCTGGTGTGTAGGCACTGGAGGGTATGGTGCAATCTTTCTTTCAGAGACAGAGATATCAAACCCTAAGAGAATAAACAATTCTTGGTTGATAGAATTTGTTTTTTTGTTCAGCTAGTTTAACATCATACACATAAGGCTAAACTGCTTAGTGCAATATCTATTTTACTCCTGGGTACTTATATTTTCCTACTCAGCAGGGATAACTTGTTAAATATATTCAGATGTATTTTTAATATAAATATCAAACATCATGCTTATAATGAATAATTTTAAGATATCTTGTACAAGTCCTTGATGTATCTGAAAAACTAAATATAGGTAAGTTATCGATACCTTAAATAGTCCATTGTACCAAACTTTAAAAAATAAAGTTTAAAATATGCAAATATTTTAACAGGGCTCTCACTTCTGGAATAATTATACAGAATGGTAGAAGCATTGCATAAAGAGGAAAAATGCTAAACTATCAGATGATTATGCTATAATTCTTACCTAATTGCTGCTCCTAGTCAAATGTTTATTGTGCCTATCCATGTATAGCCCTATGCTAAAGAGTCAAATAAATAGTCCTCTATCATTATCACTTAGTGGAAAGAGCCAGTTTCTAGAATAATTGCTTTATCTTAAAAATGAGTGACTATATTGATAATAACTTAATGAAATAGTTTTTAAAGATTCATTTCATAGTACAATTGTAAAGAAAGAAATAATAATATTTAAATTCATTCTATTGAATTTGACAGTGATATAGTAGATAGAATATTAATCTGAAAACAAGGAAGATCTGCATTCAGGTTTTGTCTCTGACACAAACTGATTGTGGAAACCAGGGCAAAACATTTAACCTCTTAGTGTTCTAGACTATTTCTAAGACTAGCATTGGCAGAGGGTGTTCACTGATCCTGGAGTATTCAGCAGCAGTGAAGTCATAAATCCAATCCCATCTGTTATCTCATCAACTTTAATTGATTGGGTATTATTTTTAATCCATTTAAAAGCAACCTTATGCTTTGAAGGTTTATTTTTAAATTTTAAACTACTTGATTACTCAGGGATTTTTTCCTATTCTTCTGACCACATTTCATCTATATCTTTTTTCTGGCCCCTCGTTTTCTACTTGTCTAAAATTCTCATCCTCAATTTAAATGATATATATTTATTCCTGGTGTGATACTGCATTGACTCTTCATAGTGTCTCATATATTCTAATCTGTGTAACTCCTCTGATTTCTGTCTGCTATCTACTTAAATAAATGGTTTTATTTGCTACTAACTATTTTTGATGGTCTTTTATTCTACTAATATTTTGCAGGAGTCAAATATTAGTATAAAAAACAGGAATACTCCTCCTATAAGGGAACGAGAATAGGGAAATACCATGAACAGAAGAACAAAATAATTTCCCCTTGACCACCAATGTTTAGAGTAAATTGGGAGTAGAGAGATATAATTATGGACCATCATTGTTTTCCTGAGGCAAACAATATGGTTATCCACCTGGCTCCAATCTCCTACCATCCTTCAAATAGAATTTTAAGTCTCACTTGGAGATATTGCAAAGATTTTTATTCATAAATTCCTACCAATTTTATTTGACAACCTATGTAGCCTCATTACTGTTCTGTCTTTTTTCTGTCATGTCTGACTCTCTATGACACAATTTGGTGTTTTCTTGACTTAACTAGAGTAGTTTGATATACTTCTCTAATTCATTGTACAGATGAGGAAGCATACAGGGTCAAGTGACTTGCAGGGTCATACAACTAGTAAGTGTCTGAAGACAGATTTGAACCCATGAAGACAAGTCTTCCTGATTCCAAGCCCAGTGCTCTATCCATTACACCACCTAGCTGCCCCAGTGTAGACATACAAAATATATTTGTCATGTTCTAGCCTAAAGCTTTCTCAGGCTAGTCCTTTGATTCAACAAAGTCCCCCTAAATCACAACAAAATCCTTGTGGCAAAATTGGGGTTGGTCTTCCAAATTTATAAAGAAACAAAGAAAGAAAATGAAAAACTCAAATGGTTTCTTTAATGCAACTCTTAGTTAATACTTTAATTGTAGAAATTTGCATTCTTTCACTTTTAGGGTCCCTCCTACCACTCCTTACTGGCTTACTATGTATGTATAAGATTATAGGACTGAAGACTTCTGGTTTAGCTGCCTTATTATTTCCCCAAATCTATTCAAAATAGAAGTTTGAATAAATATGACTCCCTTCAAGATGGAAGGATTCTTTTTTTTTCAGCAGACCTCACCTGAAGCACTTGGTAATAACTACCATTAACAATGCAAAAATGTCAATTCCCAGAAAGTACTGAGCACACCTTGTTCCTCTAAATTTGTCCTTTTCTAATGAGGGGAATGTTCCTTTCTGTGCCCCACCAAATCCAGTCCCTTCCAAAGGTTTTAAAAGCAAACTGAAGAGATCCCCGGGTACAATTTAGAGGAAGCTTAAATTACAATCCAAAAATGTCCAACAAAGATGGAGGATTCCAAACACAATTCACCTCCATTATATTCAAGGTACAGTTCTAGAGGACAGCAAGCATTCTCATTGTTCCCTTCCTGCTTGAATGACTACAGTCAGTTTACTTTCTAATTTCCCAGGGGTGTCTCCTTCATTGTAAAGAAACACTATTTCTGGAAGCATCACCAATAAAGCCACTGGAAGCACAAAGGCCAATTTGGACTCATTTTCTTCTGAGCTGACCAGCCCCCACTTGAATGAGGTCATTTTATGCCAATCCTGAAAAATGCTGCCAGCTGTTCTGGGCAAGTCTCAGTTGAGGGCCCTGAAAGATTTAGGTTTGCTCTTTAAATAAAATGAGAGAAGAGGACTTTTAATAAATGACGGAAGGAAAAACTTGGTCCAAGGAAGAGATGGATTTTCAAGAAGGATAAGCACTGAGTACTCCAACACAGGATTCAGCTGTAGGAAACTCCCTTGCCTGAGTTATCCACTATGACCCACCAGTTAAATCCTTCCGAACATACCCATGTAAATCTTACAGATATATCAATACTTTTTCTGTTGTTGTGGGTTTTTTTTTAACCTTTACCTTCAGTTTTAGGATCAATGCCATGTATTGGTTCCAAGAAAGAAAAATGATAAGGGCTAGGCAATGGAGATTAAATAACTGGCCCAGGGTCATATAGCTAGAAAGTGTCAAAATTCAGATTTGAACCCAGGACCTTCCATCTCTAGGATGGTTCTCAAACCTCTGAGCCACTTGACTGTCCCATATATACCTCTTGTTTCAAAAACCCTTATCTTCCATCTTGGAATCAGTATTGTGTATTGGTTCCAAGGCAGAAGAGTGGAAAGGAGGCAATGGGGGTCAAGTGACTTGCCCAGGGTCACACAGCTGGGAGGTGTCTGAGGCTAGATTTGAACCTAGGACCTCCCGTCTCTAGGCCTGGCTTTAAATCCACCGAGCTATTCAGTTGCCCCTTCATAAATACCTCTTAAGAAAAAAAAAAACACAAAACTAGTCTAATCTACAAAGAGTGAGTAATTAAGATATTGCTCCTACCCCAGGATGATGTACACATCCTACATATCTCTTCTCTAAGCCTCTCAAAAGACTTATTTCTCAATATTTCCAACTATCTGGTAGCATCCTACAGATATTATATTAGCAACTAAAACTCAACATGCCCAAACCAGAATTCCTCATCTCAAAGTCTTTCATTGTCCCTAATTATATATTCATGCTAATTGTATCACACTCTCTACCTTCTTCCAAGATCAAACCTTTAGTTATTTTTGACTCTTCTAGCTCTTTCATCAATTTTTTTTGAAAATTTTATTTAGTCAATTTAGAACACTATTCCTTGGTTACAAGAATCATATTCTTTCCTTCCCTCCATTCCCCCCAACCACTTCCCGTAGCCAACGTGCAATTCCACTGGGTTTTACATATGTCCTTCCATCAATTTTTATTGATGGAATCAATCTTGGTAATATCCTTTGCATCTATCCCCTCCTTTCTGGTCCTATCACAACCATCCTTGTTCAGATATTCTTTTTAAATAGCTTCTTCAATGGAGTTTTTTATCTTCAGACAAAATCTACACAATCTCTCCTCCATAGTACTACCTGAGTGATGTTCCTAATATAATGCTATGATAATTTCCTTATATATTACTCTGATAATGAGACTCATCTATTCAAAAACCTTCAGTGCCTTTCTATTGCCGACTGAATATATGACAAACTTCTCTTGTTTGCTAATAACTCCTCAAAAATCCCACTGTATGTGAACCAATCACTCACCTTTACTCCTGTGCTAATCCTGACCTCACATTAGCTCCCTCTGTGCCCAGTATTATAGAACTACAGCTCTCAAGATTTTTGCAGTTCAGCCAAAACCTTGTGGAAGTTTGGGGTTTAGTATTCCCCACTGTTTGGCTTCCTTCAACTTTTCCAATCTTATTTCGTATTACTCTTCTCCAAGTTTTTCTAATTCTTCCCAAAGTAGATTTTTCTCCATTCTTATCTTATCCTCTTCCAAATCTTTTCTTTCAGAATCTTTGTGTTGACAGTGGACATTCATTTCCCCCCATCATTTCTACCTGTTGAAGCCTTCAAGACTTACCAAGTTCTATCTTCTCCACAAAGCTTCAACTTTGACTCATTTCTCCGCTCAAATGAGAGTGTTTTCTCCCTCTAAGTGATTCTATAGATAGGACGGGCACTTGGAGTCAGGAAGACTTGAGTTCAAACCAGAGACTAGACTCATCATAGCTGTGTGACCAAAGGCAAGACATTTCATCTTTATTTGCCTCAGTTTCCTTATCTGTCAAAATGAGAATAATAGTACTTAACTCACAGGGTTGTGATGATCAAATGAGAAAATGATTGCAAACAACTTAGTACAGCACACTGTCTTGCACATAGTAATTGTTACACAAATGTTAGCAAAGATAATTTCTTAGAGTACTTTGTTGATCCAAAGAACTCTGTAATTTTCAAAATTTCCCTCATATCGTAATTATTTGTGCAACCACCCCACCCCTTAAATTGTAAACTGTCTAAAAAGCACATTCTTTTTAAAAAATGTCTCAATATTGTCAGAGACTAGCATAACTGTGTAGATAACATGCACTTAATAAATGTTTATTGAATCAAATTGAATTGATTTCTGTTCAATTGACTTATGTAACATACTAGACTATAGTTAAATGCTCAAGAATATTTCTGATTAGAGAAACTCAGGGCACCAAAGAAAATAGGATGATTTTCCTCTCACAGATCAGATGCGAGGTAACAGGCATTGCCTAATAAAGAGTGTTGACTTGGATGTATAAAATCCTAAATTCAAATACTTTTTTAGACACTGGTTGCGACTTTGTGCAAGTCACTGAACATTTACTAAATTCAGTTTACTTATCTAGAAAATTGAGACAATGATAACCCTCTCTTCAGAGGGTCATTGTGAACATCAAGGAGATGATATAGGAAAAATGCTTTGAGAATTTTAAAGCATTATAAACATTAGCTATTATCATCACCATCCCATAAAGGGGAGAACCTTCTAGACCTGACAGAGCAGAGCTGAATCCCCTTCTGATGTACGATCTGTTGCTTAGGAAATCTACATGAGCCACAAGCCCATTGACTTGGGTAAAAGGGTTTCATGGCTTCAACCAAAGTCCAGATGTAGGTAAAGAAGATTGCTGATGGAGGCCATGTCATCCCCAAGGTGAGGGACTGACCTGGGCACGGGGAACCTTTTAAGGTAGCTAAGCTCCTTAAGGTCAAGTAGAGATGAATAATATTTCTCTCTCTATCTCCAATAAAGACCCTGCAAGCAAACTAACTATAAATATGCTCCTTGTGATAGGGCTTTGGGAGTTCTTTGAACCCAAGGTCAACACAATGAGTTTCTCTAATCAGAGCATTTTTCTTTTTCTGATAATTTGCTTCTAAGCCATTACCTGATTATTATTGGTTTCTGCTTTTTGGGGTGTGTTTGGGTTGTTTGTTGCTATTTCTTATTTTCAACAAGTCATTCTAATTCCCTCTTTCCTTTCTGATCGATGCTTCATTTGTATATAATGATTTTCAGTCACTCTGTGGCTACCCTTAGCAATGGCAATAGTGACTAATTCACCTGTAATTTTAAAACTGACTGATAACAAAGCTTCCTGCTACTAATTCAAGAATTCATTTCCCCAAGTATGGAGATACAGTAAAATGTTTTCTCGTCTCTGTGGTTCTAGGAAGCACATCGCTATGCCCTGTAGATTAGTCTGGGAGAACTGGGCAGATAATACAGTAACAAGATCAATTCCAATTCTGAATTATTTGAGAATGTTTCCTCATCTTAAGGAAAATAGTGGAACAAATTCTTTACTTGGCTTCTGGGATCTAATATCCAGACCCTATGGCTCTGTTCTTTAACAGAGAAGACAATTAACTAAAGATAAGTGGCTTGCCCAAGATCACACAACAAATTATTGGCATAGTCTGAACTTGAACACATGGACTCTCAGTTTCCCATCTGTTGCTTGGCTCATTTGGCTGTTTCACTATGTGTGGGTGTTATGTATACATATTCATCCAGGAATTTAAGCGAACAAAAAAAAAGGAAATGAAATGGTGTGTATATAATTTCAATTAGAGAAATAAGGAAAGGGAATGACTTCTCCCCCCTCCCTCCCCACTTTAGGCTTTTAAAAATGTAATAGAAGGATATTT
This sequence comes from Monodelphis domestica, assembly GCF_027887165.1. Lineage (NCBI taxonomy): Eukaryota > Metazoa > Chordata > Mammalia > Didelphimorphia > Didelphidae > Monodelphis > Monodelphis domestica. The sequence goes on along the minus strand of NC_077234.1, from coordinate 122,116,750 downwards.
AGGATCTGCTTTAAAAAAGCATCATGCCATTCTGGAAGCTTGGTGCCCTAACCTGCTGGTCAAGATCTGGGCTTTAACACTAGATCTTTCTTCAAGTTAACTGACTGTTTGGCAATTCTTTTTTTTTTTTTTTTTTTTTTAATATATTTTATTTGGTCATTTCCAAGCATTATTCGTTAAAGACATAGATCATTTTCTTTTCCTCCCCCCCCCCAACCCCCCATAGCCGACGCGTAAGTCCACTGGGCATTAGATGTTTTCTTGATTTGAACCCATTGCTTTGTTGATAGTATTTGCATTAGAGTGTTCATTTAGAGTCTATCCTCTGTCATGTCCCCTCAATCTTTGTATTCAGGCAGTTGCTTTTTCTCGGTGTTTCCACTCCTATAGTTTATCCTTTGCTTATGAATGGTGTTTTTTTCTCCTGGGTCCCTGCAAGTTGTTCAGGGACATTACACCACCACTAATGGAGAAGTCCATTACGTTCGATGATACCACAATGTGTTTGTCTCTGTGTACAATGTTCTCCTGGTTCTGCTCCTCTCACTCTGCATCACTTCCTGGAGGTTGTTCCAGTCTCCATGGAACTTCTCCACTTTATTATTCCTTTTAGCACAATAGTACTCCATCACCAACATATACCACAGTTTGTTCAGCCATTCCCCAATTGATGGGCATCCCCTCATTTTCCAGTTTTGGGCCACTACAAAGAGCGCAGCTATGAATATTTTTGTACAAGTCTTTGTGTCCATTATCTCTTTGGGGTACAGACCCAGCAGTGCTATGGCTGGGTCAAAGGGTAGATATTCTTTTGTCGCCCTTTGGGCATAGTTCCAAATTGCCCTCCAGAATGGTTGGATCAGTTCACAGCTCCACCAGCAATGAATTAATGTCCCTACTTTGCCACATCCCCTCCAGCATTCATTACTTTCCTTTGCTGTTATGTTAGCCAATCTGCTAGGTGTGAGGTGATACCTCAGAGTTGTTTTGATTTGCATCTCTCTGATTATAAGAGATGTAGAACACTTCTTCATGTGCTTGTTAATAGTTTTGATTTCTTTATCTGAGAACTGCCTATCCATTTCCCTTGCCCATTTATCAATTGGAGAATGGCTTGATTTTGTGTACAATTGATTTAGCTCTTTATAAATATGAGTAATTAAACCTTTGTCAGAGGTTTCTATGAAGATTTTTTCCCAATTTGTTGTTTCCCTTCTGATTTTAGTTATATTGGTTTTGTTTGTACAAAAGCTTTTTAGTTTGATGTAGTCAAAATTATTTATTTTACATTTTGTGATTCTTTCTATATCTTGCTTGGTTTTAAAGCCTTTCCCCTCCCAAAGGTCTGACATGTATACTATTCTGTGTTTACCCAATTTACTTATGGTTTCCTTCTTTATGTTTAAGTCACTCACCCATTTTGAATTTATCTTGGTGTAGGGTGTGAGGTGTTGATCTATTCCTAGTCTCTCCCACACTGTCTTCCAATTTTCCCAGCAGTTTTTATGAAATAGTGGATTTTTGTCCCAAAAGCTGGGATCTTTGGGTTTATCGTATACTGTCTTGCTGAGGTCGCTTTCCCCCAGTCTATTCCACTGATCTTCCTTTCTATTTCTTAGCCAGTACCAAATTGTTTTGATGACTGCTGCTTTGTAATATAGTTTTAGGTCAGGGACTGCAAGGCCCCCATCATATGTGTTTTTTTTCATTATTTCCCTGGATATCCTTGATCTTTTGTTCTTCCAAATGAACTTTGTTATGGTTTTTTCTAAATCAGTGAAGAAGTATTTTGGTAGTTCAATGGGTATGGCACTAAATAGATAAATAAGTTTGGGTAGGATGGTCATTTTTATTATATTGGCTCGTCCTATCCATGAGCAGTTAATGTTTTTCCATTTGTTCAAGTCTAGTTTTAGTTGTGTGGCGAGTGTTTTGTAGTTGTGTTCATATAGTTCCTGTGTTTGTCTTGGGAGGTAGATTCCTAGGTATTTTATTTTGTCTAAGGTGATTTTGAATGGGATTTCTCTTTCTAGTTCTTGCTGCTGAGCTGTGTTGGAGATATATAGAAAAGCTGATGATTTATGTGGGTTTATTTTGTATCCTGCAACTTTGCTAAAGTTGTTGATTATTTCAATTAGCTTTTTGGTTGAATCTCTAGGATTCTTTAAGTAGACCATCATGTCATCCGCAAAGAGTGATAACTTGGTCTCCTCCTTGCCTATTTTGATGCCTTCAATTCCTTTATCTTCTCTAATTGCTACTGCTAGTGTTTCTAGTACAATGTCAAATAATAGAGGTGATAATGGGCATCCTTGTTTCACTCCTGATCTTATTGGGAATGCATCTAGTTTATCCCCATTGCAGATGATATTAGCTGTTGGTTTTAGATATATACTGTTTATTATTTTTAGGAATGACCCTTCTATTCCTATGCTTTCTAGTGTTTTTAATAGGAATGGGTGTTGTATTTTATCAAAGGCTTTTTCTGCATCTATTGAAATAATCATGTGATTCTTGCTAGTTTGCTTGTTGATGTGGTCAATTATGTGGATGGTTTTCCTAATGTTGAACCAGCCCTGCATCCCTGGTATGAATCCTACTTGATCATGGTGAATGATCCTTCTGATCACTTGCTGGAGTCTTTTTGCTAGTATCCTATTTAAGATTTTTGCATCTATATTCATTAGGGAGATTGGCCTATAGTTTTCTTTCTCTGTTTTTGACCTGCCTGGTTTTGGAATCAGTACCATGTTTGTGTCGTAAAAGGAGTTTGGTAGAACTCCCTCTTTGCTTATTATGTCAAATAGTTTGTATAGTATTGGGATTAACTGTTCTCTGAATGTTTGATAGAATTCACAGGTGAATCCATCAGGCCCTGGGGACTTTTTCTTTGGAAGTTCTTTGATGACTTGTTGGATTTCAATTTCTGATATGGGATTATTTAGGAATTCTATTTCCTCTTCTGTTAGTCTAGGCAGTTTGTATTTTTGTATATATTCATCCATTTCTCCTAAATTAGTGTATTTATTGCCATATAATTGGGCAAAGTAATTTCTAATGATTGCCTTAATTTCCTCCTCATTGGAGGTGCTGTCCCCCTTTTCATCTTTAATGCTGTGAATTTGCTTTTCTTCCTTCCTTTTTTTAACTAGATTGACCAGTACCTTGTCTATTTTGTTTGTTTTTTCAAAGTACCAGCTTCTTGTCTCATTTATTAAATCAATAGTTCTATCACTTTCGATTTTATTAATTTCTCCCTTAATTTTTAGGATTTCTAATTTGGTTTTCTGCTGGGGGTTTTTAATTTGATCGCTTTCCAGTTTTTTCATTTGCATTTCCAATTGATTGATCTCTGCTCTCCCTTGTTTGTTAATATAAGCATTCAGGGATATGAATTTACCTCTGATTACCGCTTTGGCTGCATCCCAAAAGGTTTGGAAGGATGTTTCGCCATTGTCATTTTCCTCGATGAAATTATTAATTGTTTCTATGATTTCTTCTTTAACTAAACGGTTTTGGAGTATCATATTGTTTAATTTCCAATTGGTTTTAGATTTGGTTTTCCATGTACCATTACTAATCATTATTTTTATTGCCTTGTGATCTGAGAAGGCTGCATTCATTATTTCTGCTTTTCTGCATTTGTGTGCTATGTTTCTGTGACCTAATGTATGGTCAATTTTTGTGAATGTGCCATGTGGTGCTGAGAAGAAGGTGTATTCCTTTTTATCCCTATTTATTTTTCTCCATATGTCTATTAATTCTAATTTTTCTAAGATTTCATTCACTTCTTTTACCTCTTTCTTATTTATTTTTTGATTTGATTTATCTAAATTTGATAATGGTTGGTTTAAGTCTCCCACTAGTATGGTTTTATTGTCTATTTCTTCCTTCAATTCTCCTAGTTTCTCCATTAGAAATTTGGGTGCTATATTATTTGGTGCATACATATTGATTAATGATATTTCCTCATTGTCTATAGTCCCTTTTAACAAAATATAATTACCTTCCCTATCCCTTTTGATCAGGTCTATTTTTGCATTGGCTTTATCAGATATCATGATTACCACTCCTGCCTTCTTTCTATCAGTTGAAGCCCAGAAGGTCTTACTCCATCCTTTAATTCTGACCTTGTGGGTGTCAACCCGCCTCATGTGTGTTTCTTGAAGACAACATATGGTAGGGTTTTGGATTCTAATCCATTCTGCTATTCGTCTACGTTTTATGGGTGAGTTCATCCCATTCACGTTCAAAGTTATGATTGTCATTTGTGGACTCCCTGGCATTTTGATTGCCTTCCCTAATTCTAACCTTTTCTTCTTCGGCTCTACCTTTTAGTCCAGTGATTTACTTTGAAACAGTCCCCCTTGTCCCCTCCCTTGATGTTTCCCTTTTTAGTCCCTCCCTTTTTGTTCCCTCCCCCTCCCCCCTCTCTTACCCTCCCTTTTTGTTCTCCCTCTCCCCCTCCCCCCCTTGGTTTTCCCTTCTCCTTACCCTTGTTGGGTAAGATAGAATTCAAGATCCCAATGGATCTGGAGGTTTTTCCCTCTCAGAGCTGATTTCCCTGAGATTGAGGTTTAAGTAACCCCCCCCCCTCTCTTCCTCTCCTTCTTATAGGAGTTTTCTTCCCCTCCCCTTCCCATGTGAATCTTTGTGTGAGAATGATTATTCTATTTGGTCTTTCTTTACCCCCTATTTATACATTACATTTTCCCCACATGTTAGTATACATAGGTTGATATAAATGTAGTCCTTATAGAAGAGAGTTTGAGTAAAAGAAGAAGATAACATTTTCCCCTTTCCTTAATATTTACCTTTTCAGGTATTCCTTGCTCTTTGATTTTCGGTATCAAACTTTCCACAGAGCTCTGGTCTTTTCTTTGCAAAAAGTTGGAAGTCTTCTATTTTGTTGAATGCCCATACTTTCCCTTGGAAGTATATAGTCAGTTTTGCTGGGTAGCTGATTCTTGGTTGGAGACCCAGCTCTCTTGCCTTTCTGAAGATCATGTTCCATGCCTTACGATCATTCAGAGTAGAACTTGCAAGGTCTTGGGTGACCCTGATTGGCATTCCTTTATATCTAAATTGTCTTTTTCTGGCTTCCTGTAGGATTTTTTCTTTTGTTTGATAGCTTTGGAATTTGGCAATTACATTCCTGGGAGTTGTCTTTTGGGGGTTTAGTGTAGAAGGTGTTCTGTGAGCTCTGTCAGTGGCTGTATTGCCCCCTTGTTCTAGAATCTCTGGGCAATTTTCTTTGATTATATCTTGTATCACCACGTCCAGTTTGGTGTTTATTTCTGGCTTATCTGGGAGTCCAATTATTCTTAAATTATCCCTTCTCCCCCTATTTTCCAGATCTATCACCTTGTCGATGAGATATTTTATGTTCTCTTCTAATTTCTTGGTATTTTGGCTTTGCTTTATTGATTCTTGCTCTTTTACACGATCGTTGTCTTCCAGCTGCCTGATTCTGGCCTTTAAAGCCTGGTTTTCTTTTACAGTTTGGTCAAACTGGTTTTGTAGATGCGTGAATTTCTTTTGCATTATTTCCAACTTTTCCTCCCAGAAGGCTTCCATCTTTTTGGTCATTTCTGATTCAAATTCTTCATAGGTTTGTGGAGAGTTTCCATTTCCTTTGGAAGGTTTTGGAGCATTTTCTTTTATATTATCTTCTGTCTGCTCTGTATTTTGTATTTTGGCTCCATAGAATGTGTCCAAAGTCGCCCCTTTCTTCTTATTTTTCTTGGTATTTTGGGGCTTCTGTGGTTCTGTGGAGTTTGTCATCTCTGAATGTGGAGGATTAGTTTTTCTTGTCTCTTTCTGGTGTTCAGAGGCAGTCCTGGGCAGATAGTTCTATGGGCTTTCCCTGGGTTAAACTGAATATGCCTCACTGGAACTGGAATGGAAGGGTCGGACCACGAGGCCACACTCCCCCCCCCCCCCCCCCCCCCCCCCCCCCCCCCCCCCCCCCCCCCCCCCCCCCGGCTCGCTTTCCGGAAGTTGCCTTCAGAATCGCTGGCCGTGAGGCTGTTTCGTCGGCCTGCGGGGGGATGGGCTGCCGCTTCCCCAAGCTCCGAGAGCACAGACTTTCACTGAGACTTGGATAGCAGGATCCAGCCCGTGAGGCTGTCTTGCCCGCCCTGAGGGTTGCTGTTGTTTTGACCAGCTCTCTGCAGCGGAAGCCCCAGGCAGTAACTTTCACCGGGACTGTAGAAGGCCCTGAGGGTTGTTGTTTCCGAGGACCCTGCTCTCTGAGCCGGCCGGGCTGCGGCTTCCGGGAGCCTTGGACTCTGCGCTCCTACCCCTGAGGTCCGAGTGATCTCGGGTTCTGGCTTTTAAGGGGAGCCGTACCTTTTGAACCGGGTCCAGGTCCAGGAGGAGGGTTCCCAGGGTCTGTGCTGTTGATCGTTTTGAATTTCGGCGCCTTAGGAGCTTATCGTTTGAGATTGGTCGGGAAGGGTTTTCCGGAGATCTGAGCTTTAGCTTTCTCTAAGCCGCCATCTTAACCGGAAGTCCTCCTGTTTGGCAATTCTTTTGAACTCAAGTATATATTGATAATAAAGAGGTTAAATTAAATAATTGCTAAAGATCCTTTATGCTTCAAAATGGTGTGAACTACTGAAAATCTCATAGGATTTTTTTGTGTTTGTATATATTTCTAACTATATTAAAAAATCCTGAATGAAGGGTATGTTTTAAGAGTCTTTTCTGTCCTTTAGCATTATTTTATCATTAGCATAGATACAATGTTAAAGTAAGGAAAAATATACTGAATCCTTGTGGAGAATAAATCACTCCTCTACTTTAACATCTACTGTCTGTTCTTCTTATTCCTATCTACTCTAATATCATCTCTCAAATGACTCAAAGCATTTCTGTGTCTTCCACTGTACTCTCTGTATCCTATTCAACAATTAACAAATTTCATACCTCTTCCTCTGATCTTCCATCTTCTCACAGAGACTTGGATACTCCTGAATAACATGGAAACCACGGCTATCATCTTCAATATTAATAGGACCCCACCTCCGTGATACACTAATCTTAGAATTGAATCTTAGAAGTGTGAATACTTTTTGCTCCCAATTGTCAATTACATCAAATGTCCCACTCCCTCATTTTACTCAACTGCAAATAACATTCTCTTTTTTACTTAATTTACACACTGATATTCATTTCCCTTCCCAACAACCATACATTTTCTACTTTCATGATAAAGAATTCTTACTTACCTTTATCTAATTATAAATTCCTACCATTTAAATTCTCCTCATTCCTTTTTATTCATAAAACACCCTTTCATTCTCATTATGACCTAAATTTCATTATGACCTATAGCCCATTCCCATGTTGACATTCACTTTCCCAGTTCCCCTAATTTTGACTAATTTTTTTCCATCCCAATTTCAACCTGTAGTTACCCAGATCAACTCTTTCAAAAACTCTCCTTCTTTCACCTATAACTTCTCATATTTTACCAAACTTCAAATCTAAATTTCTCCTACTATTTGCCTCTTCAACTCTCATAAATGTTACTGTTCACATCTAGAAAAAGTGACACACTAAATTTACTTCATCCACTAAAAAGTGTTACTTATTTTGACTTGGTGTTCCCTGTAAATGCATCTTACAAATTCCTAATCAATTCTCTACCACTCTAATCACCAAAACCATTCCAACTCATTCTTTCTTCCTCAAGCTTACTACTTGACACCTTCCCCATTCTCAAATCTGAGAACTTCTCAAATTTTACTGAGAAAAAAGAAGTCATCTCCCATAGCTCTTTCTTTTGTTCTTCCTTACTTTCTTTACATCTTTTTTCACTTTTTTTCTCTTTTCTCCAATTATAGCCCTTAAACTTTCTAACATTAACCCAACTAAATGTACGTTTGCTTCTATTCTTTTTCATCTCTTTTAGCAGATTTCTCCCAAACCTCTCATCTTCATTATCTACTGGTTACTTCCCAACTGTTTACCAACACACCTCCATCTTTGTCATCCTTAAAATGCCTTATTAGGTACTCTTCCCTCAAGCTGTTATCCTAAATGTCCTCCTTTTCTTAACCAAACTCCCAGGAAATAGACACACACACACACACACACACACACACACACACACACACACACACACACACACAGAGTTTCTTGTTGCCTTGATTTTTCTTACTTCTTAATTTTTTTCAATATCCTTCCTGATCTCAACTCAACTGAAACTACTCTCTCCAAAATTTTCAATAATACTTAATTGCAAAGTCTTATGGGCTTTTCTCTGTCTTCATCCTTTTTGACCTCTCTGCACCATTTGCTACTCCCCTTTGTTGAGTACAGGATGTTATTGAGCCTCTACTCCTGAATAGTCTCTTCTCTCTGGGTTTCCTGTTATTACTGACTCTTGCTTCTCTCCAGTATGTCTCATCAATTTTCAGGTACCTTTGATTGATTACCATCTAGATCATGCCCACTAATTGTATAGACTAATACATTGTATTCAGTTCTAACCCCAGTTCTCTTCTTGTGCTGAGACACTCCTAGTTGAAAGGGGATGAGGCTTTTGGTCCCCCTTAGCCAATTCCCTAAAGGAAGGTCTCCTGTTAATTTGGATCTGATCTTATATCTAAATGATGATCAGATTATATAAATCATAATCATGCAAATTCAGAGAGACTATATGATTGACAAGAAATTCATATAATGTTTTTAGTTATTCCATACTTTTGGTACAGTAAAAATCCTTTTCTTTACATCATAAATATCTTTCTGGCGTAGCTCTATAATTTCAAATCAGAATAGCATGAGATGGTCAGTATTAAAATTAAAAACAATTCTGAAGTAAATGAAAATGTTATACAGAGGGTGGAAGTAGACTTAAGCATTATTAGTGAGAATGACCTATATTTGAGAATCAGAATCTTAAAATATCTAAGATAGATATGTATGACTAGAAAAGAGGTGGTTGAGTCATGTAGGAAAAATGAGAATCAACAAATGGACACTCTACATAGTATCTTTATATCTCTGACACTGTAAAAGAGCAACAAAAATGTTTCTAGTATGTTGTGTACTTGTACATATTCTGAGGACATTATTAAAATTAGTATTAGGGAAACAGTAAACATGGATGAAGCCTGAAAAGATTTGAAGGGTTGGGACTGGATGGTTTGTGATTTATGTGGATAAAGTAGTCATGGCCTGAAATCAATATTTTAAAGTTTGAAAATAATATTTTATGATTAATATACAGAGAGAAGTCATGTAATTAAGTGGAAATAAACAAGGTCTCAATTAGGAAGACCTGGGTGCCTTTCACAAATACTGGCCTTTTGACCAATGGCAGGTTCTTAATCTCTCTATATACCATAGAGCTCTTTATGATTAGAAGTGACACAGCAATTGCTGGATTGCATTGGTAAATGGAGTTTATTCATTGGAATTTCTATTCATCAATAAAATTATAGTTCCAGGCCAAAATAAGTAAGAAAATTAAAATATATATGTATATATATATATACATAAAATCAATGTGCATCCTATAAGCTAAACTAATAATAGACTTCTTTCAAGTGAAATAATTATATAAAATTGGTATATAAAAGAGCACTGAATTAGTAGTCAAGTGACTCGGGTTCTAATATAAATTCTGCCACTGTTTTTATTTTGTCTGTACAAATAAAATATTTTCATGATATAGCAGCAAAACAAAAAAATTTGGAATCAGTAAACACGTTTTGACATTGCATCTGCTTCTTTCCTCTTGAATAACTCCTAGGCAAGTCACTTAACCCTAAGGATTTTCATTTCCTCGCTTTCCATTAAAAGATCCTGAAAATCCTTTTTTTCAAAACCTTATGATCTAATTTTGGACCATTGTCTTCTTTTGGACAGAGTAGCATCTGCAAACTTTCTTTAAGCTGCAAAAAATTTTAATTTTCTGTCAGAAACAAAATTCCACTGCAGAGGTTATCTTTTAGACTTGATTTATGTATCCTTGATTCTCTAAAGAAGCTGAAAAATCAAATGATGATGTAAAGTTCTAATAAAAATGAAAGGCTAATATATATGATTTTTAATTGCTTCAAATGAAAATGTTTTTAAAAATTTCCACTTTAGTCAGCTTATATATTTTATATCAATCAGTTCCAAAGAGTTACAGAAAGTATTTAACCAATTTATCTTTGCCCTCAGAAATCAACCTGCAATATATCATGCCTTAAACATTAATATTTGCCGTAGGACTCCTGCTTGTACCATTAGAATTCAAAGGAAACGCTGTTCATTTGAATCATGAATCCATACTTATCAGTTGTAGGTCTGCCAGTGTGAGCCCTGTGCCCTTTCCAGGGCCAATCTTGTCAGTGACATACAAACTCCAGAGAATGCCAACTACCTGAGAAACTCCCTAATAAGTTCCCTGATCTAGTATCTTGGTTCTATTTTTACATTCCAACTTCAAGGCTGTGAAGGTTATTCACAAGCTTTAAATTAACCCATTAGGTATAGATGCTCATGATGAACCAAGGGGCAGATGTGATTATCCTTGATCCACAGCCCAGACAGTGATGTTGCATCACTGACAAGTATCATGTCATTCGACGCTGTCTGGGCAAAAAGCTTCCAAGGTCTCTGTTTGTGCTGCCAGACTGAATGACATAGAGCCTCCGACACTGGTTTTAAGCCTCAGGCAACTAAAAGGGAAGGAAGTAGAGTTGAATACGCAAAGTTACAGGAGACTCATGGACTCAAGGCAGTCTATTTTCATCCATCCAGCTGTCTGTGGTTGTCCCTCTATTTTCTCTCTTTCTTCCTTCCAGAGTTCTTTCCCTTGAGGAGTAATTCATGCCCATGACATCAGCTTCTGTGTCTCTGTGGAGTATCTTCTAAATATACATTCAGATTTTAATCTAATATAATGGGCACTTACTGGAAATAAGCAGTTCTGGCTTCTAGTTTGGGTTCCTCCACTAACTAGCTAGTGGACCTTGAGACAGTCATATAACTTCTTTGTGCATCAGTTTCCATGGATTTAAATGGACCATATTATTTAAAACATTTTTAACATATTTTTCTTTTCCAAATTATATGTAAATAAAATTTGAAATGTTTTTCTGAGGTTTTGCAATCCATATTTTCTCCCTCTCTTTTTCCCTCCCCAAGATGGTGGCTAACATGATATAGGTTGTACTATCATGCAATACACATTTCCATATTTGTCATGTTGTGAAAGCAGATATGTATCTTATGCAAGAAAAAAAAAGTCACGGAAGAAATAAAGTGATGAATGATATGCTTCACTCTACATTCAGACTCTGCCAGTTCCTTCTATGGCAGTGGATATCCTTTTTTCATCAGGAATCTACCATACAATTTCTAATGTATGACAGAACATTGCAGCCAGAAAATTATGGGAGTGGAGTCAATAGATCTGGTTCCATTTCCTAACTCTATCATTTCCTACTTGTATGACCTTGGTAATACATCTGAATCTGAGATTCCTTCTCTATCAAATGAAGACGAGTGCTATTTAGTATCTAATGTTTTTTTCAATTTGAAATATATTATCCTCCAGCTCTAAATATTATGATTTATGTTGTTCATTTTAGTTTTCCAATTCTATTATTCTAGGTATATATCATTTCTAATATCGCAACCTATATTTTCTTTCTAAAAATAGCTAGCCTCTTTTTATTATAGGTCATATATTTACAATCAACTTTGTCCTTTTTCAAAATTACATTCCATTTTTATTATTATAAGAGATATTCCTTCCTCCTTTACTTTGTCATGATAGGTCTAGCTGTTGGCTTTCTTCTAACTCTCTTGACATTGTATGGATGTCAAAAGATTGTGTAGACCTTCCATTAATTATTCTTTCTTCTCACTATGTGAAAGATATCTTTTTCCTAGTTTTAAATTTCTGTCTCTGGCAGCTAGCTGGTTTGGAGAGAGTGCTGGTCCTAGAGTCAGGAAGATTTATCTTTCTGAGTTCAAATATGGCCTCAGATATTTATTAGCTTTGTGAACCTGGACAAGTCACTTAAACCTTTTTGCCTCAGTTTTTTTTTTTTCCATCTGTAAAAGGTGTTGAAGGAGAAAATGGCAATTCACTCCAGTATTTTTGCCAAAAAAATTCCTGCTGAGGTCACAAAGGGTTAGTAACAACTGAAATGACTTAACAACAACAACAAAATATTTCCCTCATGATATCTTTTATGTTTGGTCTTTTTAATTTATATTTATTTATTTGTTTTTTTTTTTACATTAGAATGCCCAGGTAACTTTCTCCTTTCTTCTCTCCTCCCATCTTCATTTTATATATATAATTATGTCTTTCTTATTTCCATTCACTGATTCTTTCTCTGGACGTGCATACATAATTCATTGTTCAACAACAGTTCTGTTGCGGTATATTATGTTCTTTGGGTTCTGTTCATTTCATTTTTCAGAATTTCATGTATGTCTTTCCATTAAAAAAAGTAACCTATTTGTCTTATGGCACAGCATTATAGTGGTCAGATGTTTAAGATTTATAGAGAACTTTGTTAATTACATAAGAATATGAGTCATTTCACAATTGATAAATGGTTAAAAGTTATGAATAGTTTTTGTATAAAGAAATAAAAAGCTATATATAACTACATGAAAAACGCTCCAAATGATCATTGTTTAGAGAAATGTGAATCAAAACAACTTTGAGATATCATATGATCCCTATTTAATTTGCTAAAATGATAAAAGGAAAAAATGACAAATATTGGAGGGGTTATGAAAAAGTGGGGATACTGATAAGCTGTTGGTGGAACTATGAACTGTTCCAAACATTTTGGAGAGTAATCTGGATTTATAACAATATTAGTTTCATTTCCTAAGGTGATCAGAGAAAAAGGAAAATAAATTATATGCCCTAATATATGTGCATATATACATGTTTAAATACACACATATATATATATATATTCATCTCAATGTTTCCCTAATATTTAGCACAGTGTTTGCCACATATTAAGCACTTAATAAATGTTTATCTCATGTATTCATTAACTTATTGTAATGTGTTGTATATTGGTGGACAGAATTATACCAGATATCTAGTCATGGATGTATCACTGGACAAAATATCTATCTCACTAAATTTACAGAGCTATAAAAATATCAGACTTCATGTGAGTACACCCAGAAATTGCACTCTAATTTTCAACTAAATAACTGACCCCAAACTACTTCTAAGATGGCTTTTAGACTGATGCGTCTATGATCTCATTGACGTGGATACTTCCTCCAAATAGCAATATTTCAATATATCTGTCAGAACCTGTCGAGATGCCTGGCACACATAAGGCACTTAATAAATACCTATTGATTGAATTGTGCCTACTCATACAGGATGGCTTGCTCTTCTTAGTCATGTACTTTGGCAATTTCTGAAAAATAAATTAAACCAATAAGCTCCAAGTTGTTGTGACATGAATAGTTATTAGCAAAGTGCAATTACCTTACTCTTATCACACCATTGAATCACCTTCTTTGCCACATGTACAGCTCTCTGAAAGTATTTTTATCACTTCTTTTGCAGAATTCTTCAATGGTAAAAATTTGGAGGCAATTCATGCACATCCTCAACTTTAGCCATTTGAAGACTGTGGTCTTCTATGACTGGCAATCATAGCACATCTGGAAGAACATAAGTGATAAAAGACAAGCCTTTTTTTGGAGGGATAATCTTTTTTTTAAAGTATTATGCAATTTCTCAAGGAAAATCTCTTTTTTTATCTTGTCCATTCTGTTCTGGATCCAGGACATATATGCTTGGCATACATCCAAGAAATATGTATGAGTAGACCAACACTCTAGATTGTCTTTAATGGGAATTATTAATTACATTTTTCTTTTTCAAGACTCAGGGCCATTTCTTCTGAAAAATTTGGTTAGGTTAGACTTCTGTTAATATTAACCTTACTTGACCAAGATCTGACTCATGAAATAAGGAAGACGTTTTGACATTTCCTCAAACAGTAAAAAGGGGAGCCATAGCAATTTAGTTATTTGTTAGTTCCTCTACTGAAGTATTTTCCTGTCACCAAATCATCTTGATTATCAATTAATGTAATTAATGTTGTATAGTACATTTAATGTTTAAAATTAACCTATTTGGGAACCTTAAATGTGGTTTAATCTTATTTTGTCTTGCCAAAGAGTTGTCACAGTTTGTTTCTTAAGGAGATATATAAAATTATGACTCTGGTTAACTAAGTTTGTTCAACTTTTATAACACTTAAGGAAATATACTATTAGGGATCTGCCTTCTTTAACTTTTATGACCCAAAAGGAATATACAAGATATAATAAGTAAAAGAAAAATTCACTGTCACTCTGACATAATTTTGCCTCTTTTAGAGGACTTGTAAGAGTGCTAAGGGTTATTCAGCTTTTCTTTGAGACTCAAATCTATTTTTGAGTATAATAATTAAACCTTCGTTTTTACCTCTATAATCTCTACATTGTTGTAAATATATTTAGCATCAGTTACCTAACCAGATGACCTCAGGGAGGAGATATTTCTCCTGTAGGAAGTAATTCAACTACAAAGCATAGCCTGAGTCTGCATAATAAATATTCTTCAGATGTCATAAGATTCTTTGATAGATAAAACAAGAGATAGCCTAGAACCTCTTGGAGAATCCAATGACCCACTGATTATTATTGTTGAATGAGATGTAAAAAATCCCCATACTTTCAAAAGTATTTGCCAATGTTATCAAAGATGTTCAAAGCTCAAATGGTAAACAACATTGGAATTTGAATTAGAGGACTTGAATTCAAAGTGGGGGTTGCAATGTATTGCTTGTATGATCTGGGGCCAGTTGCTTCATCTTAACTTTAACATCTACAAAATCAGAAAAGTGACCTAGAATATACATTATCAAGCCTATAGTAAATCAACTCTAAAGATCAGAGCAGTTCTGAAAATGAATGAGTTTGATATTATCCATGATTCCTCTGAGCTAAAAGCATCCTCTCTCCTTTTTTATAGGTAGGTCAATTATATTCATATTTCAAATATTTATTACCCATGTACTTATATGTTCAAGCAGACTGGGAAACATTGAAAGGACTATATCTTGCTTCTCTTTGAAAGGTTTGTTCTACAGAGACTGGATTTCAAACCCCAAAAGGTGATTCTGGACAGGTAGCCCCATTTTCAGTGTACTTGGGTGTCTGTAGGTGGCAGCTTGGAGTTAGCTGTATTACTACGATATCTGTGTCCTCTTGTGGGAAAAATAGTCTAGATATAAGAGATCTTAACTTACAACTTTATACACCAACTTTCCTCTCTTTAGAGCATTACTGTTTATCCATTATCAGTGCTGAAAACACGGCATCATGTGTAGCACACCAATTTTCCCTATCTGTCACTCTCCAGTCTAGTTCCTGATTTTCTGTAGAAGCTGTCACAATCTTTTTATCAATCAATAGCAGATGTTCTTGCAAAGCATTTAATCTTTCTGCTATAATTTCTTACCCAGCTGTTTTCTAAAAGATGCCTTTGTAATTTTTCAGCCAAAGTATCTCAAAACACGAGTTTTGCCTTTATAAGCAGAAGTAGGAAGTTTAAAGTTTCCTTTAAAGTCTATCCATTGTCTGTTACATTTGTAGGAGAATTCTAAGCTCAGGATTCTGTAAAAATTAATAATGTCTATCACTAATAAAAGACAATCAAAATATAATTACTATGACTACTTACAGGTAGGATTCTTCAGCGAGAAACTTTGTTAGAAAAAGGCATAGAATCCCATTAAAAATCTTAATACAATTGGACTTATAACTTTTCCCCATTTAAATGACAACTGAATGTAAACCAAGTGAAAGTGTTTAATACCTTACATTGCCTCTTGAGAGTTTCCCTTGATTTCAGATATGATGTGAAAGCTGTATGACTCATGCAATATGATTCATTGCCCTTGAGGAAGGTTGAATGGAATAGCTTCAATAAGGGAGATGAATTCCCCATAGCATCTCAGAATGCAGCATTTTTTAGAGCTTAAGAATATTTTTTCCCCTACACAATTAGCACAAAATCACACTGTCAGGGATTTGCCTTCAGGTTGTTAACTAATTTGTTCCCTAATAACTCTCAGATGGAGGGAAGGGAGGAAGTGAGAGAAATGGGAAAAAGGGAGAGAAAGAGAGAGAGAGAGAGAATTTCATTGTCATAATGGACTGCAAATGATGAGGTTAGAACACTCACAAGAAAATCAGTTGACTCCTAATTTTTCAGTAGATTGCTGTTCCAATTATAGCCCTCAATGACATTCACAGAGTTTTAATTTCTTTTTTCTGCCTCATTCATCTCTATGATGCTAGAATACTTTTATAACAAGGACAATAATTTAATCCCTCTGTAGCTTATTCTTTCTGCTGCTTCTACTAAGTACATTGAACCAAGGATCATACAAATCTGAATATTTGGAAGGTTTTTTTTAAAGTCAATATTGGTAATTTCATTACCAAATTTGCTAATTATGTATATTATAATTGTAGAATCAACCTCAGATTGTTAACTTCTTGAGGGTATTGAATATATATTATGCATGTGTTGCATGAGGAAGTTGATATTCTGAATACTAAGCATAATACTTGGTAACTAGTGGCATTTAATGTTTGCTAAATTGAATTGAATCATTATTTAATGTTCACATTTTTTTAATACTCATAACTCTAAACCTTAAATCTATAGTTTTAATTTTCTAATCAAGGTAAGTAATAATAATATTTTTGTTGTTGTTCAGTCATAATATTTATAACCAATATTTTGGACCTTATTTGTGTTTTTCTTCGCAAAGATATTGGAGTCATTTCTTATTTCCTTCTCCAGATTATTTTACAGATGAGGAAACTGAGGCAATTGAGATTAAGTGACTTACCTAGGTTAAGTTTCTGAAGCCACCTTTAAACCCAGAACTTCCTGACTCCAGAGCTGGTGTTCTATCTAGTTGCCCTAATTGTTGGTTGTCTCTCAACCGAGGATGACGATTGTCTTTGTGCGTTTTTGTGCACAAAGACACCTACCTGTGCCTGAAGATTTAAGTGGAAAAGTTGGTGCACAGAGACAGTCCCACTCTCTCGGCGTTGGAAGCCTGGGTCCAGTGGCACGAAAAGTCGTTACATCTGGAGACTTCCTCAGCTGCATTGGATGGCCCTGTTGTCTTTTGTGCTCCATCACACCCTAAGCACTCCACAGTGCCTTGCTGCATCGCCATCTCAGCTGTTGAACTTTCTTATTGGTTTCTTCCGCCTGTTCCGCTGAAGCAGTCTTCACATGCTGGGTGAGCAAAGCCCTGGTTCACCAGGGGTCCACGATGACCCGATGGCTACCCTCACAAGGTTTAGCCGGCCTGTCGAAGCCATTGCCCGGGGTGTGGCCGCTGCTGCATGCTAGCAGCTACTGGGAGCCACAAGTGAGAGCTGGGTGTCAGGTGGGGGTCAGAGGCTGGAGAGCTGCCCTAGGAGGGCACGACAAGCCCTCCATACCAGAGATATAGCTAACATTTATATAGTGTTTACTATGTGAAGGCATTTTGAATCTCCAGGATTTTGTGTGTGATCTTGGAGGTGATAGGAAGCCAGTGGGTTTATTGAGAAGAGAGATAACATGATCAGACTTGCACTTTCCAAAATCATGTTAGTGGCTGAATGGAGAATGACTTGGGATGGGGAGACAAATGGGGCAGGCAGACCTGCTACCATGCAATTGCAATAGTCCAGGCTTGAGATAAGAAGGACTTAAATGGTTCAGAGTGGTAGCAGTGTGAGAAGGGAAACAAGAGAATCATAGAAAGTAAGATTTCAGTAGAGAACATTATAAAAAATTAATATTTGCCTTGAAAAATGAGAGAAAAATAGGGGTCAGAGTAAAACAAATGGAGGATAAATGGAGAACTTTGTGTTTGGGCATGGAAGAGATTGAAAGATATCTAAGATATGTTAAATATGTCAAAATTGATGATATAAAAGATTGGTTTGATGATACATGGATCTTACAGTTCTGTAAGATTCATGACAGAAACAGAGAAATAAGTTAAATAAATATTAATGCCTAAGTGGGTGGAAGAAACACAAACAAAATTGTTTTTTTTTTAAACCCTTACCTTCTGTCTTGGAGTCAATACTGTGTATTGGCTCCAAGGCAGAAGAGTGGTAAGGGCTAGGCAATGGGGGTCAAGTGACTTGCCCAGGGTCACACAGCTGGGAAGTGTCTGAGGCCAGATTTGAACCTAGGACCTCCTGTCTCTAGGGCTAGCTCTCAATCCACTGAGCTACCCAGCTGCCCCCTCAAACAAAATTGTTTAGGAGTTCCAGTGGTAGAAAGGTCATTAATGACTAGGATTTAGACATTCATGGCTAAGACTTTATGGAAGTTGATAATTCAGTGGACAAAAGTGGGGACATTCTACACACAGGGTCTAAGTTTTGCAACAATGTGGCATGAAAACTCCTAGTTAGAAATAAAATAGAGGTCAAAGTCAAATATGTAAGCCAGATCTTATAAAAGAAAATTCTAAATGGTTCAGAGAAAAAAAATAAATGAAATATGATGGCACAGAGAGATACTCTCAAAATAACAATGTCTCATGATGAATGAATGATTCAGATATATGTACATTTTTATTGACTCTGTTATTTAAATTATTTTGATTTGAAATAAAATTGAAGGCATTTAAAAGGTGAGTAAGAATAAATACAAAGAATATGGTAAGAATATACAAGAACAGTATCAAATAAAGGACTCACAATTATCCCCTTCCATACTTCCTCCAATTTGGGAAAATGGCAGAGTATTATCAGATCACAGATAGAAAGCAGAATCAACATTTATTTAGCTTCCATCTACTCTATCAAAAATTATTTTTTATATTGAGAAAGGGAAGATAAACATTGTTGAGAGGGAATCTGAAATCAATGTAAGTAAAATGATCTTGAGTGCATCAAGGTACTTTAAATGAATTCATATCTCCTATTCCAGTCATACCAAGGTATTGAAAGAGTTTGCAGACAGATAGAAAAGATTGTACCAGAATCTCTGATCATAATATTATAGATGAAAAAGGAGAAATGGTGGATGAATGAGGGAGCAGTTAAGTGAATTCTTTGCTCTTAAAAACAACTGTATCTTGAGCCTTGGTTAATTGATCAATGATAACTTGGAGAGAGATTTCAGGTGATAAATCATTTTTCTGTTCTCTGACCTATTCAACAATTTTATTAGCAAATTATCAACCTTAGGATTGGAATGCATGATTTTATAAATGATATTACTTTTGAAAAATGACCTTAAATTGCTCTTTCTTTTTTCTTTCTTTCTTTCTTCTTTCTTTCTTTCTTTTTTCTTTCTTTCTTTCTTCTTTCTTCTTTCTTTCTTTCTTTCTTTCTTTCTTTCTTTCTTTCTTTCTTTCTTTCTTTCTTTCTTTCTTTCTTTCTTTCTTTCTTTCTTTCTTTCTTTCTTTCTTTCTTTCTTTCTTTCTTTCTTTCTTTCTTTCTTTCTTTCTTTCTTTCTTTCTTTCTTTCTCTCTTTCTCTCTTTCTCTCTTTCTCCCTTTCTCCCTTTCCCTCCTTACTTCTCTTTAGTATGGTACAAAGAAAAAAAGTTTTAGCTCTGGAGTCTAGATGACCTGGATTCAAATTCTCTCTCTACTACTTACTACCAGTATAATCTTGGAAAACATATTTAATTTCTCAGTGTCTTAGTTGTATTATGTGAAAAATGAAAAGATTGAATTAAATGACCTCTAATATCCTTTCCATCTCTAGATCTGTGATCATTAAAAAAATTAAATGAGTTTCCTAGAACAGCTGGGGCATATGTCACTTGGTATTCATATAGGCATTATATTTTCAGACCTAAGAAAGCAATTTATGTGAAACATGATTTTTTCATGATTTACTTTTTAATTTAAAAATTCTTACAAATTAGATGAATATTTTTTCCCTTCTACATTACTTTAGGGTACAACCATAAAGGCTTACTTTCTGTTCATTAAAAGCAAGACTCTATTCCCCCATCTTTGTACCTTTGCATTGACTTTCCCCATTCCTGAAAGGATTCTGATTTCCTTCAAGATTCAGTTCAAATGCAATCTTCAAGAGTAGGCCTTTCTAGTCTTCACAGACTCTATAATATTTCTTTCTTGGATTACATTCATCTATTTTGTATGTAATTTGTATATATCAAATTACTTCACATAATTTCCCCTACTAGAGTAGAAGTTATTTTAAGGTAGAAATAGTTTCGCCTTTCTTCCTGTTGTTTTCTCCCAGAGTTTAGCACAATATACTTATTAATTGATCAAGATGATTTCCCTAGAAGAGAATCTCCAGGTGAAAATATTATTTAATAAAAGTTAGTTTTCATTTTCTTTTATTCACTGGAGCTACTAAAACACAATTTAAGGCATATGTTTTGATGATGACTTTTTAAAAAATCAGTCTTTTATGATATTAGATATAAATTTAAATTTTTGTTTGTTTTGAGACTGGGTCTCCCTCTCTAGCCCAAGCTAGAAGTGCAGCATCTTATACTCCTCACTGCAGATCCATTGGTAAAATAGGCCAGTTTGGCTATTCTTTAGGCAACACCTTTCCCCTACTTTGGGGGGCTCACTTATTTGATGCCCATTTTAGAAGGGGCTAACCTAGCTTTCACTCTCCTGCAGCTTTATACTCCCAAATTTAAGTAAATCCCCTAGTTTCAGCCTCCCCAGTAGCAGATTATAGGTGTCAGTCACCTTGCCAGCTAGAATATTGGAATTCTGATGAAGCAAATAAAATAGCCCTTCTCCTCAACAAACCTTTTTTTAAAGTATGCAGTTGGAAAAAATAACTATTTTTATTGATTAATTCAGTTCATATGGATGTCATAGCATAACGTCAAAGGCATACTTTGTTAGTGAAAACCCACAGTGGAGAAATTATCACTGAAAAGTTAGGAAAACTGTCTGGGTTTTGTCTGTTTGTTTTGCTACTCCTTTAAAGGCTCACTAAAGGGAAGACATTTTATTTCCAAATTCAAAGAATAATTTGGCATTCTGGCTGCTAGAATTGTCTGCCTAGGTTGTGAGACCTAAGTGCTTAAGAATCACTAGTGGTTTTGCATAAGAAGGGCCTGGGCCAGGTGGGGAGTCTGCTTTGAAAGACATCATCCCTGCCAGGAGCTGGCAAGTTGAGCCTGAGCAGAATCATATTTTTGATGATTTTTAAATTTACCTTTTTTTTTGAAGAGGCAGAGACTTTTGAGAAGTTACTCAAAAAGGTTCCCAGCTTGGGTGAAGGTGAAATAGAACTGCAGGTTTTCTGGGGGAGTTAGGACACGCTGCTGCTTCCATAGGAGCAAGATGGAAAGTTTTTGACCTTGTCTGCAGAGAAAGAATCTTTGCTGAATGTCTCCTGCTGTTTCCTGTGCCTGTAATTCACTCTAGCTTTGAAGGAGAGATAATACATTAATAGAGAGCTCTACAATGTTTATACATCTTCATAACAAACATAATATGACCTCAGTATCTTAGAAGGAAAATGACTTTCTATATGTTTTCATATAAACACAGGTCTTAATCTATCCTTTTAAAAATGTCTTTTTCACTATATCTCAAAGATTATATATGGTAACCTGGTGGGTTTTATACCCAGGAATAAAAAATGGTTTAATTTTAGGAAAATTATCAGCTTAATGGACCACATAAATAATGAAACAACAGAAACCATATGATTATGACAGATGCAAAAAGCCTTTGACAAGATTCAACACCCATTTCTCATAAAATCACGAGAAAACATTGGAATAAAAGGAGCTTTCGTTAAAGTGATAAGAAACATTTAACCAAAACCATCAGCAAGCATTTCCTGTGAAGGGGATAAATTAGAACCTTTCCTAATAAAATCAGGGATGAGGCAAGGCTGCCCATTCTCAGCACTACTATTTAATATTGCAATAGAAACACTAGCTGGTGCAATAAAGGCAGAAAAAAACAATTTGAAAGAATTAGAATAGGCAATGTGGAAAAAAAAACCTATCACTTTTTGCAGATAACTTGCTGGCACATATAGAGTACCCCAAAGAATCAACCAAAAAAGTTAATAGAAACAATTAGTCACTTTTACAAAGTTTCAGGATACAAAATAAACCCACAGAAATCATCAGCTTTTCTACTGGCCACCAAACAAGGTTCAACAGTAAGAGAGAAAAAAGGAAATTCCATTTAAAATAAGTGTCAGATATTTAAAATATTTTGGTACATACTTACCAAAACAAAGGCATCAAATACATGAATTACAAAATCCTTTTTACCCAAAATAAACAATTAGTAAAATATTAATTGCTCTTGAATAGGCTGAAGCAATAAGATAAAAATGACAAGTCTAAAAGAATATCTACCCTTTGATCCAGCCATAGCACAGCTGGGTCTGTACCCCAAAGAGATAATGGACAAAAAGACTTGTACAAAAATATTCATAGCTGCGTTCTTTGTGGTGGCCCAAAACTGGAAAACGAGGGGATGCCCATCAATTGGGGAATGGCTGAACAAACTGTGGTATATGTTGGTGATGGAGTACTATTGTGCTAAAAGGAATAATAAAGTGGAGAAGTTCCATGGAGACTGGAACAACCTCCAGGAAGTGATGCAGAGCGAGAGGAGCAGAACCAGGAGAACATTGTACACAGAGACTAATACACTGTGGTATAATCGAACGTAATGGACTTCTCCATTAGTGGCGGTGTAATGTCCCTGAACAATTTGCAGGGATCTAGGAGAAAAAAACACTATTCATAAGCAAAGGATAAACTATGGGAGTGGAAACACCGAGGAAAAGCAACTGCCTGAATACAGTGGTTGAGGGGACATGACAGAGGAGAGACTCTAAATGAACACTCTAATGCAAATATTATCAACATAGCAATGGGTTCAAATCAAGAAAACATGTAATGCCCAGTGGATTTACGCGTTGGCTATGGGGGGTGGGGGGGAGGAAAAGAAAATAATCTATGTCTTTAATGAATAATGCTTGGAAATGATCAAATAAAATATAATTTAAAAAAATGACAAGTCTACCTAAATTAATCTTTTCAGTGCCAAACCAATCAAATTATTCAAAAATTATTTTCTAGAACAAGAAAAAATAATTACAAAGTTAATCAGGAAAAACAAAAGGTCAACAATATAAAGGGAATTAATGGAAAAAATATAAAGGAAATTAGCCCAGCTGTACCAGGTCTCAAACTATACTACAAAGTAGTAATCATTAAATAAACCTGGTACTTAGAAAGAGAGTTTTGAAGTAATAAGTTAGGTTATCAATACAAAATAGTTAATGACCAAAGTAGTCTAGTCTTTAATAAATTCAAAATCCAAAGAGAAATGTATTACCACCTCACTTGAGTGAGATATCAACTGAGAGACAATCTCATACATAGCAGATTGGTCAATATAACCAAAAAGGAAAGTAATAAGTATCAGAGGGGATGTAGGAAAAAATGGGACAGTAATATAATATTGGGTGAAATGGTGAACTGATACAACCATTCTGGATAGTAAACCAGAATCATGTCCACAGGTCCATAAAATTTTGCATATCCTTTCATGAAGCAACACCACTATTGGTCTGTATCCCAAAGAGATCAGAGAGCGTAGGAAAGAACCCATTTATATAGAAATATTATTAGCACTCTTTTTGTAATAGCAAAGAATTGGAAACTGAGGGGTTGTATGTCGGTTGGAATATGGCTTAAGAAGTTGTGGTGTATGCTTGTAATGTAATACTATTGGTCTATAAGAAATAGAGAACAGAGTGAGTTTAGAAAAATCTGGAAAGACATATATAAACTAATGCAAAATGAGGTGAGATGAACTACCAGAATAGTGTTACAGAAATATTGCATGATGATCAAATGTGAAGGACTAAAGTATTATCAGGAAAACAAGGCTCCAAGATAATCCCAAGAGACATGATAAAATATGCTCTCTACAACCCAAAAATTTAACTGGAATCTGATTACAAATCAAAGCACACCTTTTTTCATTTTATTTATTGCATGATTTTTTTATTGCATGTGTGATATCTGACTTCTGTCATGGCATGAATAATATGGAAATAGGTATAGCATAAAAGCACTGGTATAACCTATATCAGATTATTTACAGCCTTGAGGAAGGGAGGAAGGAGAGAGAGAGAATCTGAATTGTAAAATATCAAAAAACATTTTTCAAAAATTATTTCTACACCATACCCATGGAACTTCCAAAATTTTTTTCACTGATTTAGAAAAAACCATAACAAAGTTCATTTGGAAGAACAAAAGATCAAGGATATCCAGGGAAATAATGAAAAAAATACAAAGGAAGTGGGCCTTGCAGTCCCAGATCTCAGACTAAATTATAAAGCAGCTGTCATCAAAACAATTTGGTACTGGCTAAGAGACAGAAAGGAGGATCAGTGGAATAGACTGGGGGCAAGTGACCTCAGCAAGACAGTATATGACAAACCCAAAGATCCCAGCTTTTGGGACAAAAATCCACTATTTCATAAAAACGGCTGGGAAAATTGGAGGACAGTGTGGGAGAGATTAGGTTTAGATCAACACCTCACACCCTACACCAAGATAAATTCAAAATGGGTGAATGACTTGAACATAAAGAAGGAAACTATAAGAAAATTAGGCAAACACAGAATAGCATACATGTCAGACCTTTGGGAAGGGAAAAACTTCAAAACCAAGCAATAATTAGAAAGAGTTACAAAATGCAAATAAATAATCTGGAATACATCAAATTAAAAAGTTTTTGTACAAACAAAACCAATGTAACCAAAATCAGAAGGGTAGCAACAAATTGGGAAACAATCTTCATAAAAACCTCTGACAAAGGTTTAATTACTCAAATTTACAAAGAACTAAATCAATTGTACAAAAAATCAAGCCATTCTCCAATTGATAAATGGGCAAGGGACATGAACAGGCAGTTCGCAGCCAAAGAAATCAAAACTATTAATAAGCACATGAAAATATGCTCTACATCTCTTATAATCAGAGAGATGCAAATCAAAACAACTCTGAGGTATCACCTCACACCTAGCAGATTGGCTAACATGACACCTATGGAAAGTAATGAATGCTGGAGGGGATGTGGCAAAGTGAGGACACTAATTCATTGCTGGTGGAGTTGTGAATTGATCCAAACATTCTGGAGGGCAATTTGGAACTATGCCCAAAGGGTGATAAAAGACTGTCTGCCCTTTTATTCAGCTCTCACACTGCTGGGTTTGTACACAAAGAGATAAGGAAAAAGACATGTACAAGAATATTCATAGCTGCGCTCTTTGTGGTGGCCAAAAATTGGAAAACGAGGAGATGCCCATCAATTGGGGAATGGCTGAACAAATTGTGGTATATGTTGGTGATGGAATACTATTGTGCTAAAAGGAATAATAAAGTGGAGGAATTCCATGGAGACTGGAACAACCTCCAGGAAGTGATGCAGAGCGAAAGGAGCAGAACCAGGAAAACATTGTGCACAGAGACTGATACATTGTGGTACAATCGAAGGTGATGGACTTCTCCATTAGTGGCAAGGCAATGTCCCTGCACAATCTGCAGGGATCTAAAAAAATACTATCCACAAACAGGATAAACTGTGGGAATAAAAACACCGATGAAAAGCAACTGCTTGACTACAGGGGTTGAGGGGATATGACTGAGGAGAGACTCTAAATGAACACTCTAATGCAAATACCAACAAGAGGGAAATGGGTTCCAGTCAAGAACACGTGATAACCAGTGGATAGTGTTTGGAAATGACCAAATAAAATAATGTTTAAAATTTAAAAAAATTATTTCTACATGTAATTGAATAAAAAAGTAAATTAAAAAGAAAAAAAATCTACCTTTCCCCTTTCTTCCCCCTTTTAATATTTTCCTTTCTTTTTTTCTCTCTCTTTAGCAGATCATTTAGAAGGGAATTAATGATAATAAAAACTAACATTTACAAAGTACTTTCTATGAGCTAGGCACTGTGCTAAGTGCTTTATATTTATTATCTTATTTGATCAACATAGGATATTTTAGGGGAATCCTTTTTAAGTCATTATATAATGTAATTCTATCAGAATGAGTTTGCTTTTGAGTCACGAAAATCTGACAAGCTTTGGTTTTATCTGAAAAAATTCTACAAGGAAATAATCACTTAGAACCTTTCATATAAAATCCAATTTTGAAGAGAAGAACTATATAATTTTAAAATGTCTCAGGTTTGTGAATGTGTATGTTTTTTTGTCTTCTGCTTATATTTTATACTGATCTACTTAACACTTGGTCAAGAATAGTTCTTCATGACTTGAAAAAACAAAATAGGACACAGACACATAGTCTTCCTTTTAAGATGACCTATCCATATGGTGCTCTCTTAATTAGTCTTATCTAGATTAAAAATCCCCAAATCCTTTATCTGATCGTTGTAGAAAAGAATCTGCATCCCTCTCATCATCCTGGTTGCCCTTCACACATCACTCTCCAGTTTGCCATTGCCCTTCATAAAATGAGACACATTAATGAACAGAATTATTCTGGTGTGATCAAACCAGGACACTGTGAGCCGTCCAACTCCCCAAGCTTGAAGACTTTTAGAATGGATAAATCCTTTTTGGATAGCATAACATTCTACACAACTATTTTATCCCCAATAATTCCATTCATTTATTGATTAAAAAGAAAAACAATAACAAAACTTCATTTTCACACCTGTATTATATATTTTTCTCCACATGTTTATAGAGTTAGAACTAGGAGATATCTTAAAAGTTTTTGAATTCAACCCCATCATTTTACAAATGAATTCACTAAGACTGAATTTTAAGCACTGCAAATAATCGTAGAGCTACTAAGTATCTGAGGAGTTTTAAAGTTAAGATTTTCTTGACTTTAAATGCAATGCCCTCTCCACCTGCCTGATTAATTTTCTTCCATCTTCTCTAGTTGTTGTTTTTTCCCTTTAACGTTTAAGTTATTCTTCCATCTGGAATCAAATATGTCTCTCTATTCATGGCTATGTGGAGTGTGTTTCTCTCTTACCTCAATTGGGGTTCTAACTTTCTCTGCCTCCCTAATTGAAGGATGAAATAGGTGTCTCCTTCTGGCTGAGTAATTTTGCTGCTAGAAACTAGAAGAGAAAGAAACCTACACCAAAAGTCAGTCTCAGGGTCTTGGCTCTTCCTCTAATTCCAGCTCTCCAGCCTGTCCCACTCAAACTAACAAGACTATGTCTTTAAAGGTTGCTAGAAGGCATGCAAACCATCATGAATCCAGGCATTGTTCTCTTCTAACTCAATCAGAAAGCTATTCATATTTAGTAAAGGGATAACAGGATGTTAACACTATGTTAATACTTTAACACCTTATCTCGAGTAATTAATTATTTCTTGTTACTATATTAACTGAGTTGGTGAGGGTGTACTTTTCATCATAAATTAACACTTTTTCATGTCATCCTTTGAAATTTAAAATAAATTCTTTTAAAATGTTCAATTTTTCACACACTCACTGTTCTTGCCTCCAAAAAGAGTTCTGTCAAATATATATATGTATATATACATATATATATACATGTTTTTCTTATCTTTGTAAGAAATGGTATATAGAGGTAGAGTATATAAAAATTACTGGACACTGTTTTTTGAGTCAACTTGTTAAATCACTTATCCAATTAATACAGGTTGTCTATACCTCAGTGTTAGTCACTTGGCTTTGAATCACTTTGCAATTTATTTCCAAACTCTCATCATTCCAATGTCATCATTCATATAGTGATTTAAAATCTTTAAGGTGTTTTACATATTTGTTTTCATTCAAGATGCACATATGGTACGGCAGAGAGAGTGGTCCTAATATTTCAGATGAGGAAAAACTGTGTAGTTCTGTGAGGTTAAGTGATTTGCCCAGTTACCCAACTTTTTATTTTTTACTAGAATGTAGGCAGTAATGGTATGGAAGATCCCTTGTGTGTTGAGTACCTGCATCCATTGCTATGCCTTCATTTTGTTTTTGATAAGAGCGTCATTTGCACTTGTCATCTTCCCATTCATAATTCTACCAGAGCCTTTTGGGATTTCATGAGATTATGTCCTTGAGGACTTCATCTACTTCCTTTTGGAAATCATCCCAGGAAGATGACCTGCCCTAATTACTGAGTAAGCCCAAACTCCCACAGCCCCCTCCATCCATCTGACTTTAGACAGACTTAGAGCTGCCTGATGGTCAAAGCAATATCACGATTGCTATGGGACAAGTCATGACAATCAGTTCCTTTATGACTCCATTCACCATGGCAATCAGTCTCTTCCCTGGCTGCCATTCATCTGAAACTATTTGTTGTTACATCATAATGTAAGCTCCTTAAAGTCATGGATTTTATTTTTTCTTGTATTTGAATCTCCAGCACCTAGGAAAATGCTTGGCACAAAGAACATGTTTGATAAATACTCTTCATTTGTTCATTTAATCATTCCTTCTATCTGATCCCATTTCCTCTGCAGTGGGATAGCTCAATATACATCCAAACATTGAGGGTTATAGTGTAAAAAGTAATTAGTTTCTAGTAATAAAATATTATATTTGACGTGGTTTATTAAAAAAACCATGTGCCCATGGCTGATTAGCCTATTCAAAATCCCCTCCCTTAGCTTAGTTTACCACTATACTTCCTACATCATTGCAATGGCAGAGAAGAGAGTGTGGGAGGTGTTACTGCCAGTTAAATACTAATTGTGATCTCGCCCAGGTGGAGACTCAGGTGAGATTATAGGGAATTCTCGGAAATACCAAGGACTTTTGGGGATTCAAGTCTAGGGTTCAAAATCTCCATTTATACAATAGTAAGGTACCAGGTTATTGGTCTGAATATGGAACTTGAACAAAAGGGACAAGAGGGAATTCTAGGAAGAAGAGAGTAGATTCAAAGAAAAATTAGCTGGCTGTAAAAAAAAAAAAACTTTTTAGATCTTAAATGTGTTTCAAAGTATAAAGAATTACATAGACACACTAAATAATAAAAGTTGAGAACTCTTGGAACTGATTCTTACTTTCTTAACAGATCCTAAAAGTCAAGCTGTCAAAGCACAAATGATTTTTGATGTCCCCCCCAACACAAGCGAAAAGAGTTGTCTTCAGTTAGAATAAAAAATATATTAAAGTAAGGTAAACTGGCTGTCCTTCTTGACTGGCATTTTCTCATTTCTAATCTCTATCTCCTAGCTTTCTAGTTTCCTTCAGATGCCAGCTAAAAGTTTCACTTTCTGCAAAGAGATTTTCTTAATTCCCTTGAATTCCTGGGCTCTGAATAAATATGTGCAAGGCTTCCCTAAGCATTGTTTCTAATATTTTCCAAAGTAATAATGAAATTAGACTTAGAATTGGGATTCTACCATCCTATTTTCAATATTTGTATTCTCTTTGTTATAGGATTAGTGTTTCCTTGATACAACTTGTTTTCTCTCACTCACAAATAGGAAAGATTTATCTAAAAGAAGAAAAGAGCTGCTCAATGAAACTGATTATCTTCAGTTTCTCCAATGCGGTTTCCTGATTTTAGAAGGGAATAAAAAGTCTGAATCAAAGTTATCTGGTCCTCTTAGACTTAGCGGTTTCCTGAAGGCCATACAAGTCACCACATCCTTAACCATATTCTGCCCTGGTAATCAGAAACATTTTGATTGAGAGATGGAACATCCCGAAAATCGAAGTGCATATAACTCTAATACATAGCCCAATTGTGGTAAGGCAATTAAATTTCCTTTTAATTGTTGAAAGACTAGAAAGGGTTTAATTTTGTTCTAAAATTGAACCTGAATTAATGGAGTGCTGGTGTTAAAACTTCTTCCACTTCCTTCTCTTGTTGTCTTCAAGTAATTATCAAAATATAACATATTGAAATTTTAATATATGCATTGATATATTTAATGCATTGATAATTTTCATATGAAGATATTAATATATATTCTGAAACCTCAGTGATCATTAACATCACAATTGTGTTTACCCTACTCCTTACAAAGAATTGAAATGACATTTAAATATCATTAAACACCTTTAATCATTATTGTAGTTCTCAGGTTTGATCATTTGTTGTGGTTTTATATATAGTATCTTTGTAAAATTATTAGCCTATGCAAGTAAATTTCTTCTTATTAATGTTTCAATAAAAGAACACCTCATTTCATTATTTAAATGAGCAGATTGTGAAAATAATCTCAAAGGCAGTAAAATATGATTTAATCTCAAGAAAAAGTAATTTTTTTTTAGAAATTCTCAACATGGCAATTTAGAATTATTTGTTAATTGTTAAATTTAAAGTTGTAAGGTATAACCTTTAGCTGTAGTATTAATGCTGTATTGTTTCAATTTCAGGCTCTGCTTTTATTTCCTAATCTAATTACATGATAAAAATACAGCTAAATTAAATGATATTGTGGGCTGCCTTATAGCATAAAATGATAAGACCACAAATTTAGGGCTGGAAGAGAAAAATCTAGCTCTAAACTTTGTCATTTAATACAACTTCCCAATTTTATAGGCAAGGAAATAGACTATCCTCTGTGTATTAACATGATGATCACCTGTGTTTCTTCCAATTCATTTAATGGTAATCTCTCATTTGATGAGGTGCTAAAGATGTCTACAGAGGAATTGAAAAAAAAAAGTTAAGTTCTGAATTGGCTCATTACTGTATCCTGGGAACTTTAAGTTTTGAAATTAAAGAGAAAGGAAGACAGAAAATCATAGCATATCTTTCTTATTCAGTGTTATTGATAAAACCATGTATCCCTCTAGAACAATTATTTCAAGAAGAATCACAAGAACCTTAAAATTATATAGACTTTTGTGTTTTCAGTTAAATTTCTTTTTTTGATTTAACAAAATTATTCTTCTTGACTAGTTATCTCAAATGTCCTTTTGATTTTTCAGTTCTCTGAATTGTGTTAAATTCTCTGAACTCTACCATAACAAAATCCATAATTTCGGACAGCTCTAATATTTCCTTAGCATCCTTAACCATAAAATGATTTCCCTAAGGAGACTTCCAATAGCCATTTTCTCAGTCCTGCTGTCCATTACAATCCCTGAACATAAGGTTTAATGTCTGGGACATAAAATATGAATTGCTATACCTGTGTTCTATACCTAGCTTGCCCTTGAACTTAGTTTTTCTCTCAAATAAACTCCTTCTATGCCTCAGTTTCCTCTACTACTGAAAGTACTTAAATTTTTTCATAATATGTCAATACAATTAAAAAATATTTAACTAGTCAATTTAGAATATTTTCCCTTGGTTGTAAGATTCATGCTCTTTCCCTCCCCTCCTGCCACCCTCTCCAGTAACTGATGCTCAGTCCCACTGGGTTTTTTACATGTGTCCTTGATCAAAACCTATTTCCATTTCAATACAATTTTCAATAAATGTTTTCTAACATTTTGCATTTCATGTTTTCTCCATCCCTCCTATTTTTCCTCCCTCCCTAAGATGGTAATATGATATACATTTCACATGTATTATCAAACAATACATATTTCCATGATCATCATGTTTTGAGAGACACATATCACTTACAGCAGAGAAAAATTCATGGACTAGAAGTGTTTCTACAAATAGATCCTATGAACATTCATAACAATGTTTTATAATTGCACAGACTTCTTCAAATGAAAGAGGTAGTAATAAAATACCATAAGTTCACCAAAAATAAAGTTTCATTCTATAATTCTTACTAATGTCATTTTTCCACTTTATAAAAGACCATTGGTATAACTGGAAAATAACATGACAATTTTATTAAATACATAAATATATTTCACATAGCTGAAATATATTATGTGTTTAAAATAAGACATGCTCACTTTTAGCAAAAAATTAAAAAGAAAAATTCATATATATGATATTGATTATACTTATGGAGCTCTTACTGAAGCTATATTAATAACCTAAAAGCTTCACATGAATAATGAATTCAAACTAAGCAAAAATCTAATAGTGGGAAAGATTAGATGAGCAACTTCATGAAGTTCTCTTTTTCCTTCCTAATAAGAAATTGTTTTTATGCCACATTATCAAATATAACATTCAAACATATATTTTATAAAAGGAAAGAAAACATAAGAAAAGCAAAGTTCCATAAAAGAAGAAAAATAATTGTAAATGATGATACTCATGCATCCTATTCAAAATATGTAATATTTTTATTCTTTTTAAAATGCTAGTTAGAATTTTACTGTGTCTAATCTTATTATTTTTTTCTCAGTATTTGCCAATGTGTTTTCTGTTTACATTTTCTGTTTCTTAAAATGGTTTATTCAGTTTCCTGCTTTTATCAGTTTGATTATAATATAGTGGATAAATATGTAGATATACATTTTTGTAAATTTAATTATTAAAGGCTATTTAAGATTTCTTCCCATCTAAAGTTTTTGGGGGTTTAATGTCTTTTGGAATCAGAATCTGAAGGATTTTGGTAATTATTTTATATATATTTGAATAAAAAAGAAAGTTCTTCATTTGCATATCTTTCTCTTATTTCTATCAAATTCATGATTTTTCTTCATTCAAAGTATATATACTTCTGTCCTTCCTTTACTTCTCTTAGGTAGCAGGACTTCTTTAAAGAAGAAATGTCTCATATAGTCTCATATATCCTATGCTAGTCTAGAACTTTTAGCTGTTGGCAAGAAGAACATTGTATAGAAAATTACTCTTTAAGTAATGAAAACAATCTTTATGAATGGAAAATTCTCATGAAGTAGTTCTATATCATTAGTGAGAATTTGGCAGAACATGGTTTCCAGTTTTTCTCTTTCCCTTCCACATTAAAGAGTACATTCCAACCTTTGAGCGAGATGCCTGTGTATTCTCTGATAATATTTTGTATAGACAGCTCACTTCTTTCAGTTAAAAAGTATATGAATATTTGCCAGACTAAGCAGAAGCCCAGTGGCAGAAGCCATTAATGATGGGAAAGAGAGCTTATGCATATAAAATGGATATATTATATACTTGCATATGGCAACAGTACATTGTGTCATTACAGCAAAACATTTTAGAAACACATTTTCAGGAGAAGCAATTGATATCCTTTGAGTCAGGGCAGCTTGTGTTCAAGTCTAGCCTCTGACATATTCTGTGTTTCTGTGCAAGTCATTGAACTATCCATTCTCAAGGAATTGCTCTTCCAAGAAAATGCCAACCTGTATTAGTAGAGAGATTTTCCTCATCCGTTATTTCTCCAATACTAGGAAATCGAAGGTCCAATCCATATCCATCTCTTTGTCTTTACATTCTTTCCATATGATCTTTTCCTTTTTTTTTGTCCATTTTCCATCTCTGACTACTTTCTTACTTCTATATCTCCATCTTTCTGTCTGTAGAAGTATACATGTACATATATACATAGATATATATTTGGATGTTTTAAAATGTTTTAAAAATGCAATCTTACGATTCTTTTTGATATTTATCATTCTCTACCAATCTACCTTCTCCTTTATCCACACTTCTAAAAATCAGTCAAGAAAATGGTTGAGAAAAAGAAAATTAAGATATTGTCCATACCTGAGATTTTGCAACTGGTTCTATAAATATTGGCACTGTGGCACATAACTTTGAGCCCAGAAGACCTGAGTTTGAATCCTGCTTCATACTTAATTAGCATTTTGACACTTAAAAATTACTTATCTGCTCTGTGCCTCAATTTCTTTCTCTGAAAAATGGGTATAATATTAGCACCCAGTTCATAGGGTTGTTGTGAAGGATAAAGGAGTTAAAATATGTGAATTTTGCAAACCTTAAAGTGTCAGGTAAATGCTATCTCTCACCATCATCACTGTCATCTCATTTGAGAATAAAAGTAATTCTCCAATGTAGCTATCATAACTGTTATTTTCTTGGTTATATTACCAAGGAAACAAATGTTCAGAGAGTCTTAATGATATGCTCATGATTTAAAAATAAGTGCTGGAGGCAGGATTTAAACTCAGGTCTAAGTTTAACACTCAGTAGCATGGCATTTTGTCTTTCTGCTGGGAAATCTTTGAATTTTTAAAAATAGTTCATAACACAAAGCAATTATCAAGTAGACACAATGCTTTTCTGGGGCAAGGGCTATTGGAATATAGATCTTTCCAATTGTAAAGCCAGTCAGTTCTCTATTCATCATGCCATGGTTCCAGTGTCTATTGCCTACCATGAATGAATTACTAATACATTATAAATTATAGTCTATAATAATTTGATGGGTAATACTAGTAAAAAGTAATATACATAATGAAGAACATACTATTTTGGGTAATGCAAATAACATAGGGCAGTTTATATAGTTTTAAGGGGAAATGTAAAATTCAAATGATACTCCCCCTGAACATTTATGATTTAATTGTGGAGTCAGGATAAAAGTAAATAATAATAATAATAGCAAAATAATTAAAATAAATATATCATACATAAAGATGAGGATATCA
This sequence comes from Monodelphis domestica, assembly GCF_027887165.1. NCBI lineage: Eukaryota > Metazoa > Chordata > Mammalia > Didelphimorphia > Didelphidae > Monodelphis > Monodelphis domestica. The sequence continues at coordinate 122,082,220 of NC_077234.1, read as the reverse complement.
CAAAAGGTAGAAAGTAACATAGTAAAAACACAAAACACAAAATTGGGATTTATTACAAAATGAAAGGGATATTTGAGATTAAACACTTCACCAACTAAATCATTTTGGATAAATATTTTGAGTCAAATACCAGTTGTATTCTTTAGGGTTCATGTATCTTATGAATTTCCCATAGGGTTATTCCTCATCTTCATCCTACTATTAAAATATTTATTTTGTGTGGAAAAATAAAATTTAAAAAATAGTTGCCAGATACCACCCTTCCATGTGGATGGAAAGTAGACATTTGGAAAGGATAATTTTAATCTCTATTGTAATAATAAAGTGTATTTCTTACCTCGCCAAGTTAATAAGCATTTATTAAGTAATTGCTATGTGCCAAGAGGGACATCTAGAAGGCACAGAGGACAGAGTGCCAGGCTTGGATTCAGGAATACTTGAGTTCAAAAGCAGCTTCAGAGACCTACTAGCTGTGTGTCCCACGCCAAGTCATTTAACCCCATTTGTCTCAGTTTGCTCATCTATAAAATGAACTGGAGAAGGAAATGGCAATCCACTCCAGTATCTTTGCCAAGAAAACTCCCCAAAGGGTTGTAAACAGTTTTGACACAATTTAAAAAAAATAAACAACAAGATGCCAGAACTGTGGTGCTCTATAATACCAAAAATAAAATTAAATAAAACCACAATTTTTATCGAGAAAGGAGAAGATATAGGGAAGAGAACAAGCATTTATTAAATGTCTACCATTTGCCAGAAATTGTGCTAAGTACTCAATAAATTTTATCACATATGATCTTTCTGTGAATGAGATGCTTTTATGATCCCATGTAATAGTTGCAGAAACTGAGAACAGATGGTGATTCACTAAGGATCACACAGCTAGTAAGTGTCTGAGATCAGATTTGAACCCAGGATTTTTCAACTCCAGGTCCAGGTTCTATCAGCTGCCTCTGGAATTTATATTCTAATATACTATTAATTTTCCCTTCAGAAAGGATATTTTTTTCCCATGTTTTCTAGAATGGTTTCTTTGCCACCCATTTTTTCCCCTCTCCTAATTTAATCTCTGTCTTTTACTGCTGCACTGCCTTACTTCCATACATCTTAATTCCTCTCCTTTCTTTGAATCTCTATCCATTTAAAGTTTGTCATCCTTTGTGGTGCCTACCACCATGTCGGTATGGTGTACCTAAGAGTGCATTGCAGAGAGGTTCTCCGAACCCTGCCTAGGAACCATTATTGACATGGAAGAGAGATCTTGATCACTATCTCCCTTAGTTGTTCTCTCTTATCTCCCCTATTTTTTTCTTTGAAAAAAAAATCTTCCAATATAGAGACAGGAGAGGAAAGAGTCATTTTAGGAAGATAACAGGGATCATGAAGAAACAAAACATAACATCATACTAACCCTGTGGCTAATTCCTCATTGCTCTATGACTGGACTATTTCCTTTTCTGTTTATTCTTTATGACTTCTTTTATACCATTTCTTACATGAAAGCCATTGTTGACAATATACTTGCAGGGTAATCATGGCAGCAGGTGAGTAGTTGGTAAAAAAGAAAAGAACTTGTTTACTAGTTTGCAAGAATCATTTCATCCTGAAAAAGAAATATTCTCCTTTCTGAAAGAGATTTACTAATGCAATTCTTTCTGGACCCTTTTTCCACTGCCTCTTTTTACAACTTTCCTTACAAGAGAATGCCAGTAGCCCACCTGGAACAAAACAAAACAAAACTCAGAACTCATTCACAAACACATATTCATGTGAAAATCAAACAAATGATGATGAGAAAGTAGTCAGAGAATATTAAATTTCTCATTAGGTTCACTGCCTAAGTCACATAAAGCTCTCTTATTTATTCTAGTCACTCTCCACCTGGACTATTAAATATTTTTATGGGCAGACCAGGGAAGATGAAATTATCAAGTTCAGCGACTTACCACTTAGAATCACAGCATGTACAATTAGAATAAATCTGAAATATCATTTCTTCCAATTCCCTCATTTTACAGATAGAGAAACTGAGGCCCAAAGTTGAAGTGAAAAAGATATTTAATCAAAAAGTAGAAGAATTAGAGTGAACATCTAGGACTAATTAGGAAAAAAAAACACTTCTATGTGCTGGTTATATCAGAAGATCTTTTCTTCTTTCTCCATTAATTTCAGCCATCAGTACCCAGCTGAGTACTTTCTTTTTATAAGAATTTCAAAGAAGTTAAAATGAATAGCTCCAAATTTAGGAACTAACACTGTATATTTTATAAGAGGACTCATTGAACCCTTGAGTAGGTCCAATGGGACCCAGTGGGAGCTGGGGTGGGATGGGGCTGGTACTTGAAAGAGTTGTACACTAATAGCATTATAGCACTGGCACACCAGGACAAAAACAACATAATATTATAGAAGTCTTGGAACAGTGAGTCTTGGGAGAAACATCCAAATACTTAAAAAAACCCATCATTCTGTTAAAGTGTGATACCATAAGAACATCTGAGTCATCAAAAGACCTAATCTTATCTAAACTTGGTTTCTAGTAAATCAAATTGAAAGTTTAGAGTGCATTGAGGATGCTCAGCATTTTGGAAGATTTATTCCTATGGAACTTCTTTTTTAGGGCAAAACCTGTATTTTAAGGCAATAGGAACACAATTTCCCTTGGAGCTGCCATGAATATTCTCCAATAACTTCTCAGTTTTATCAATAACATGGAAATGGGTTCTGATCAAGGACACATGTAAAACCCAGTGGAATTATACATCAGCTATGGGAAGGGGTGAGGGGAGAGGAGGGAGGGAAAGAAAATGATTCTTGTAACCAAGGAATAATGTTCTACATTGACTAAATAAAATTTTCAAAATAAATTTCTCAGTTTTGTTGATTCTCCCTGTGCAGCATCCTTCATATTTCATACCCGCCTTTCCACTTGCATGTAAGTGCCTTAAAGTCAGGGGCAATTTCATTTTCTTTTTAGGTTTGGGTTGTTTCTTTTCATATCCCCACATTACAGGAGGAAAGGTGGTATAGTAGGTAAAGAATAAGACTCAGGGTCAAGAAGATCTGAGTTCAGGTCCTATTTCTCAAACATTTTAATTTTGTAACCCTAGGCAAGTCACCTAACCTCTAAAAGCATAGGTTGCAGAAAATGAAGCTTCTTCAGGTGGGAATTTCTTAAACCAGTGTAATCACCCATTTGATCCCTATCTCCAGTACCTCAGAGTGCCTAGCATATAATGAATGCTTATTGATCAAGCAATTCTATATGAATTCTGAAAAAAGAATATTTCCCAAAACAGAAAAATTAGCAAACAGCTTTTAAGCCAAAAAGAGCTAAACCTATAATGTACATTTCATGACGATGCTCTGTCCCATTAATTAGGCTTTATTCTACTTTCATCTAACTTTGTTATTGCTTCTAGAGTAGGGAAAATATGACAATGTTTTGGCTGACTGTCATACTCTGTTAAACCATAATGACATCTACTTTCTAACCTCTTTGTGCCTCCCACCACCAAAAAGTCAAAGAAATAATTTATTTCACCAAATGTTTAGAAATTGCATAATTTATAATGACATTTATACAATTTAAAAATTATATATTATACATTTCTAAATCATGTTTCATTATATATTATATGAATTATATTCCATTATATATTTATAAATTCATTCCTTTATATATTAGCAGTGTCAGTAAACCCAGAAGATATTCCTCTTGTGCTGTTGTTGCTGCCATCACTACCAAGGCAGGAAATAATTGTTCTAGACCTATGACAGCTTGCTGTGGTCTCCTCCTACATCCAGCTGTTGCCTGACTGTTGGATAGCATCCTAGGATCAAAACATTTCAGGGCTGCAAGGGAACTTTTAGCTCTTTTACTCCAAACTCTATATTTTGCTAATGAAGAAATCAAGTGTTAGAGAAGTCATGTGGTCATAGAAGTAGAGCTGGTAATGTGACAAAGTTGGGAATTCTGATTATCCTGATTGATGGTTCTGGACACTTTTCTACCAGGCAATTTCCACTGCTGAAACTGCTTCTCTATGACCTGTGTCTATTGGATTTCATGGGAATAATGGCAAAATTCTCTTGGGATCAGTTTATATAGAGTTGCAGTTACAGCAGTCCCAATTAGCAGATAAACCATCAAGAAAAAGAATACAAGCTGTTGTCAGTAATTATAATCATGTGTGATTCAATTAATTTCAGTGATATAGAAAAATTATTTATGTTGTTTAGAAACAATTATACTGTTTCAATATAACAATGCAATATTCACTCCAGAATGTCATCTGACCACAGGAACTCTCCAAAAATACTGAAGACAGCTACAATGCATCTTAGGTTCCCCTAGGTGCTAGATCCAATCAGAACATTCTTGTTTGGCTTACCACACCCAGGACTTGTTTAGAGTCCGCTCAAGCTTGGGTTTTCAGTTCCCTTCATTTTATTCCTTTGTGAGTTCTGGGTGAAGACTTTTGTCAAAATCGTATATAAACCTTTCAGAAACTGGGGAGAAGGACCCACAACACCTTTATGACTTGTTCTCTTCCACCACATCCTAATAAATATCTTTCTGAATCTATTTCAGATCTTGGAATTCATTCTCATGAACAATGATAATAGTTCAGATTTCTTTATTTTTTTTTATTCAAAGACATTTTCCCAATTACATGGTAAAAGTTTTCCACATGTTTTCCAAAATTAAAAGATCCACTTGTCTTCCCCCCTCTTCTCAGAGATGGCAATTTGATTTGGACTACATATGTATTATCATGCAAAACGTACTTCCATCTTGGTCATTGTTGTAAGAGAATGTTCATATAAAACCAAAATCCCAAAATAAAACTAAAAGTTAATTAATTAATGTGGAAGAGAGTATGCCTTGATCTATACTTGACTCCAACAATTCTTTCTCTGGAGGTGGATAGCATTGTCCCAAGTCCTTCAGAATTCTCCCAGATCATTGTATTAGAGCTCAGATTTATATAGCATTTGCTTTAAGGTTGGCAAAGCACTCTATATACTTTGTCTCATTTGATTCTCACAATCATCCTGTGAATTAGCTGCTAATATTGCCCTCCCTTTACAAGTGAGAAAACGGATGCTGAAAGAGATTGTCTTGTTCAGAAACACATAGCTAAAAAGTTTCTGAGGTAGGATGGGAAGTCTCTTCCTTACTCCAAAGTCAGCATTAAATGCCCTTCTCTGCACTTGTATTGCATTGTCTCTAGCATTTTTTAACATTTGGGTCACCTTCCATATCCTTTTTAAAACAGAGGATGCTCAGAAATAAATCTGCGCTTAGGTATGATCTGCCCAGGACAGAGAGCCATGAGACCATCACTGCAGTCTAGCCATGGTACCTCTTTTGAGAACTTCTGTTCTGTGTCATTGTTATGTGTGTTGCATGCAGCCCCATTACAATGGGGACTAGATTTTTTTTCTATTTTTTTGCATGTCTATACATTGCCTTGTATTGTCATCTTCATGGAGTGGGTGCTCAATATTTTTTGAACCTGGAATTCTTTTGCTTTTCCAAATGTAGCAGAAATTATCTGGCTAGAGGAGGGGATAAAGGACTATTACTAATGGGGTCACAAAGAGCAGTTATACAGTGCAGTGGATGGCATGCACTGGAATCAGGAAAACTGGAGTACAATCTAGCCTCCAACAATTAGTAGCTGTGTGATCCTGGGCAAGCCACTTAACCCTTTTGGAGTGGTCTGCCATTTTCTTCTCCAGTTCATTTTACAGATGAGGAAACTTGGGTAAATATACTTAAGTGACTTGCCTCAGAGCACACAGCTAGTAATTCTCTAACATCCAATTTGATTTAATTTAATTTTTAAATTTATTTTCCAGAGTTACAGGATTCTTTTTCTCTCCCCCCTTTCTTCCCTCCCCGCTTTCAGAGTTGACAAGCAATTCCACTGGGTCTAACACCCAATTTGAACCCAGGTCTTTCTGATTTCTAAGACCAGAACTCTATCCCTTTAATACAACACTGCCTCAAAGCTACTACATTTGAGTGTCACTAACACCTGGGAGTAAATAAGAATCATCAAAAAGTATTTTTACTCCTTTCTCAGTTTCCTTCTTCCAAGGACAACTTAGCATAAACTTGGAATACAGACTCACTGAGCAGAGTATTCATTTCCTGAATATTTCGCCAATGCTCACATGGTGGCAGAACTTTGCTTCCATGATGGGAATAGGGACTACAGTATTGCATGTGACACTATTTATGCCCTAAAAAAATTATCGAATTTTATTTTTTCCCTTCCTGCCTCCCTTTTTTCTTCCTTTTCTCATTGCCCACAGTGGTTTCCTGGGGTAGGTCTGAAGTGCTTCAATATCCATTTCTAGCTAGTAGTATGCATTTTATCATGATGTGATTTTTGTTAATATTACCAAAAATATGAGGTCAGACCCAAAAGTCTCTGTCATTTCTATAGTCTGTGTGACCTGAGGAAAGTCACTTTATATCTCCAGACCTGTTTCCCAAGAGGCAAAATAAAGAGAGTAAAACTCAATGTTCTTTAAAGCCCTCTAGATCTCTAAATCTATCTTTTCAATGGTAGACATTGTAGTAGATATAGTAGTAGAAGTAGTAGTAGTAGTAGATAAGGGGCACACTCCCTCTAAGTGAGGTCACTGGAATTCGTCTTCTCACTCCTCTAATAAGAAAAAAAAAAAGAGGAAACAGAAGCTAGCAGATCCGGAGATCCAGAAATCAGAGCTACATTGGGCCTACATGAATTATAATGGTCCTCTGCTATAAATGGGATATTTATCAAAACCAGGTCTCTGGGTTGCCTTTGAGTTATTTCAGTTCCATTTGAATCTGGAGTTTTCTTGGCAAAAATACTAGGAATGTCTGGCATTTCCTTCTCCAGTTTATGTTACAGATGACCACGTGCAAATGTGGTTAACGGACATGCCTAGGGTCACTTGGCTAATAAATGTCTGAAGCTGGATTTGAACTCACAAAGACTTCTTGAGTCCAGGCCCAGCATTCTATTTGCTACCCTCAGGAGGTTTCAGGAAATATCTGATCAAGTCTCTAAATAGCCTCAAAATTTCCAGACTAAGCAAGATAAGAAGACTTAGACTTAATTTTTTCAAAATAGACAAATACATAAAGAAAAATTTTAAAAAAGGGGAAACGTAGCAGGGCTCAGGTTCCCCCAGTAGAGGAAGGGTTGAATTCCCTGGCATTCCAGTTCCCTTCCAGCTCTATCTTTAATTTTGATGTAATTTTAGTCAAAAACCTGAGGAAGAGAGGAGGAAAAATTATATGTATATAAATATGGCACTAGCAATCTAGCGTTAAAGAAACAAAACTTGGACACCATTGCTCTATTGAATTTTTATCAGCACTATATTGTTTCCAGGACCAGCTACTGAATAAGTTTACAGTGGTAAAATTTAAGGCCTTTGGCCCCAAGCCCAGCATAATCATTCCACTCTAACTGGTTTCAATGGTCCAGGTGATTTCCATACTTTTTTTTGTTGTCATTGACTTTTTTGTGTTCTTGTTATTTTTGGTTAGTTTTTCATCTTTTGTAGAATGCCCTGGATCTTCCTCTCTCAGGGATGCAGACACAGCTGCAAACTGTACTTCTGTTCTAGGTCTTTATTCTACAATCTCATAGGTAGGTGTAGTATTCTCTCCATCCCCTTTGAGGATCTTATTCCATTCTTCAAGGATGTTGGCTTCCTCCCGAAGGGCTCTTTCTTCCTCCTGTAGGGCATTGTTCTCCTCCCTGAGAGCTTTATTTTCCTCCCGAAGAGCCTGCTCTTCCTTCCACAGGGCCTGCTCTTCCAATCGCAGGGCCTTGCCTTCCTTCCACAAGGCCTGCTCCTCCATGTTCAGAGCACTTTTCTGATGTTGGAGGGCCTTGATCTCCTCGTGGAGGGACTTGATCTCTTCTTGAAGTGCTTTTTCCTCATTTTGGAAGGCTCTCTCTTGCTCTTGGAGAGCCTTGATCTGTGCCTGAAGGGCTCTGTTCTGTTCCAAAAAAGCTTTTTTTTCCTTACTCAAGGCATTGCTTTTTTCGTAGAGGGCCTTTGTGTGTTCCCAAACAACTCTTTTATCCTCCCAGAGCATCTGATTTTGCTGTCTAAGGGACTGATTTGACTCCCGAAGTACCTGGTTTTCTATTCGAAAGGTTTTATTTTCTCCTTGGAGAGCCTTGTTTTCTATCCAAAGGAACTTATTCTCCTTGCGGAGGGCTTTATTCTCATCCCGAAAGATCTTGTTATCTCTCCAGAGATTTTTTTTCACCTCATACTGTTGTTGCTGTTGTTCAAGGTGGAGCTGACTTTGCTCAGGAGTAAGAGAGGGAAAAAGGCGGGATAGCTGCCCCTTCACGATCCACTTGGAACCTAAGACAACCATTTTTTCACTTTTATGTGAGAAGGATTAAAATTAAATCCACCTGCCTTTATTCATATACCAAGATCCACCGAAGAGGAAGTTTTGTTGTGTTAAGCAGAAAATGGAAGGACTATATATAATCTTACAGAAAACAGATGTCTTTGGTATGAATCAGATGATAATCTTTGGATTCCAAACTGGTGTCCAGTTTTGGTGGGTTGGCAAGGATGAGTATGATAGCAGTCTAAAAGCAAGGCTCATTCAGTCCCACTGTCAAAGAAATAATGAAAAATGAAACCAAACATATGTTAGTAAATATTTAAACATAGTATACGATGCATAACTCTATGTGGAATAAATTTATACAAATTGCATTTGAGTTACTCTTTGCTAGTACATTGAATTAGTTCTTTTTTTTCAACTATCTTGCTGATAAACTACTAGTTTCCTCTAACCTTGTGGCCTACTTCTTGTTGTAGGATAATAATATATTTTATAAGAATTTTTCTGGCTCCGTAAAGACCAAAGAATTCTCACTTAGGGTAATATATTGTTCTACTGATTTTAATTAGTATTTTGTTAATTATACCCCCCAAAAAGCTGGAAATTTATTACTTACATTTGTGCTGCCTTTGAAATGCCCTGGAAGTCTTAGGCTTTTGAGAGTAGGGAAAAGTCAACAGTTCAGGTCATCTATAGTGATGTCATATACAAGTGCTGACACTGCTGCTAGGGTGAACCTTATCTGTACCACTTGCCTATGTTTGTCCCAGTCCATGGCCACAGGAAAGGGAGGGAACATACAAAAGATAAACTAATTTTTAAAAAATACTGAAAATGGTTTCTTTCCTCTAGTTACTCTTTATCTAATTTGTATGTATCTTATATGGTCTCTTGATTCAAGCGCCATGAAGGCAGGGACTATTTTTGTTTTCTTTGTCTCTAGCACTTAGTTTAGATTCTGGCACATTGTAGGTATTAAATAAATATTTGTTTACTTACTGATTTAGACATGAATGAATATTTTAATGGTTTAAATGCCATACTATTGGTGTTTCTACGCTGTCAAAAGCTTAAAGTAAGCTACTTAATCTTTAAAACCCATCTATGATTCAAGGATTCTCAACCTGTGGTGTGTCAACTTTTTAAACATTGTATTTCAAAATAATTCATTTATTTTGTCATTCTATATGCTTTATCTTATACATTTAAAAGCATTATTGTTAGACTGGGATCCCAGGCTTCACCCTGACACAAAAAAGTGAATAATTCCTGATTATGGGAAATCAATTTTCATTGAAGTTCAGATTTCAAAGGAGAAAGGAAAGACAGGAAGAGAAGGAAGAAAAGAAAGAGGGAAGGAAGGCAGGCAGTGAATGATTTTAATAAAAATAACACATAAGACAATATACCCTAAATTTAATATTACATTTGAAACATTTGCCTAGTTTTTAAATTCTGTTTTCTTGTCTTTTGCTCTTATGTCTATGCCCATGTAGAGTCACAAAATATCAGTTGTAATAGACCTTAGAAGCCAATCAATACAACACATCTGAACAAGTATAATAACCCAGATGACTTTTTATTTGTTTATTTTTTAATTTGGAATCTGCTACCTCCAGGGATAGTCATTCCACTTTTGGGAGCTCTTTTAGGAGCCTTTTTCTCATGCAGATTTCTCAACCAGAAATCTTCAGTTTTGAAACTTTTATCAATTATCCCTAGTTCTGCATTTTTGTGTGCCAAGCAGAAAATAAACATATGTAAATATGTAGATATGGATAAATATGTAGATATATAAACACATATAAATATATATATATATATACCTACCCACATACATATACATATATCTGAGTGTGTCATACCTCTTCCATATTCTAGCCCTTCATATACTTGAAGACACCAAGCAATTCATATTTTTTACAAATAATAAACAAGAAAATTACTTGAAGCAGTGATAGTGAACTTGGGGCACAGGTGCCAAAGATGGCACATAGTGTGCTCTCTATGGGCATATGGCTACCCTTCTTTTCCTCTCCTCCCCCAAAGTTCATTACTATAAAGGGAGAGGGACTTGGTAGGGAACTACTCCCTTCCCCCTCTCCATTGTCCCTGAGGACATTTTTTCACATCCCCCACCTCTCCATCCACCAGTCCACTGGGATTTCTTCCTCCCTCCCTGTAATGGGTCTGGGGTGTGAGGTGGGGGGTAGGGCCCAGCACTCCTCTAAAAAGTTCACTATCACTGACTTAAAGGATTACTTTATATTACTTATTTAAATACTTATTGACAGTTTTATTCCTCACCTTTGTTCTTAAACCCTTGCTTCCATAGAGTAGCATGACCCTAGTGTCATAGATCTGATTCTTGTTAAGACCAATTTATCCTCACAGTTAGGAAGGAAAATTCATTCATTGGGCATTGACTATATTTCTTGATCTAGTAAATTATTCCTCACTATAATCCAGGGTAGTAAAGTGGGAATGTGTTCATATAAACCTAACATTTCTATAAAAGAACAGTCTAAAAATACATATTTTATTGAAAGGAGCAAGGGTTGTCACCATCACCATCTTATATGTAAGAGTTTACATACCTTAGACCTTATGTCATAGAAATAGATAATGATATAATTAAAGTGAAATAATGAAAAAGAATTCAAGAGTATATTGATTCAGAATACATTGGTAAAATATACATTATAATGATGTCAACAAATGTTTTTAGCCTTGCAATGCCTTATGAAACCTGTTACATTTGTATATGATACTATTATTGGTAGAAAATTCTGGAGCAGGTAAATATCAAAGTATTATTTTTTAAATTAATTTGGTCAATTTCAAACATTATTCCCTGGTTACAAAAATCATTTTCTAGTCCTCCCTCCCCTCTCCTCCTGTAACTGAGGTGCAATTCCACTGGGTATTACATGTGTCAGTATCAAAGTATTATGACAACCCATATTTTTAGAGAGTTTCATATGAATTCACTAAGGAATAATAGTACTGGCCAGAAGTTCAGAAGACCTGAGTTTGAATTAAATTTATTACTCTAAGCAAGACACCTAAAATTTCTCTCCTTTAATTTATTCAACTGTAACATGGAGATAATAATAGTATCTACTTCCCATGGTTGGCACAAAATATATATTGAGATAATATTTGTAAATAAATGTAGATTATTATTGTTGTTATTAGATCACTTGACTCAGAAGAACTGGGTTCAAATTGGCCTTTTCCACATATATCTCTGTAAACCTGGAAAAACCATTTAATACCTTTTAAACTTAGCTTCCTCTATAAAATGAGGAGCTTGAACTAGATAATCCCTCAGGTACTATTTAACTGTAGATCTATAATCCTCTAAACAAATTAGTTCACTCTGTTGCTCTTCCAATGACTGTACTTAGTCATTACTAATCTTTCTGACTGATGTGAGGCATTTTAATGTATGTATTATAATCAAACTAATGAAAAATTGGGTAGCCTCAAAATAAGATCCCATATCCAGATCCAGAGTTACTTATTTGAACATGTTACAAACTGCCCTGCTATTGTTTGCATAATTCCCATTTTAGCAGTTTAAGTAATAAAAATCTTATAGCTTTTTTAGAAATATACTATGCAACTGTATAGTAGTCTTATGATAACAACTACGAAAGGAATAATGAGAATAATGCCATAATAAGAAATAAAACATTTAGGAAAGTGCTTCTATTAATGTGAAAAGAGGTTTTTAATTCCTTGACTTACTAAGTCTGAAACAGGCGCAGAATTGTCCTCATCAGTAGTTGAAAGTAAGCCTGGATTTTATCTAAATTGGTGCCATCTTGGTCCTAAGGTTACTACTTAATGGAGTGGCTGTTGCTACTATGGTAGCTAGGAATGCTTACTCAGTTGAAAGAGAAAGAACTCTCTGAGTGTTCTATTTTGGAATTTATTATTTCCTTCAGCTTAAAGATACCTTGCATTTTTCAAGAATGTAGCTTTGTTATTTTAATAAGAAGTTCCTAGACCACCCACAAATTTAAATTTGTACCTGAATGGCATTATGGCTCCAAATACTCATTACTTTAATAGATTAGAAAAAGCTTAGTATTCCTTCCATCCTTCTCCATTACTTAAATAAAAATTCCTTGAACTCTGAAAACAAAAAAGTCCCTAATTTATTTCAAATAATCTATTTTATACACCCCTCCAGGACCTGCATATTTTAACATGGACTACTATCTACCTTTGTGTTTTGTAAAATGAAATGAGAATGTAACGAGAACAAATTTAGTGCTCCCTTAGCTCTTGCTAAAAGATATTAGAAAGTGGGAACAAGAAAAAAATAACTATGTATATAGGCAATAGCATTGCTTTCCCTCTGAGTTTGTCTCCAATTTTTGTTGTTATTTCAGTTTTGTCTGACATTTAAGGTCTTATTTTGGTGATTTCTTTCCAAAGATCCTGGATTGGTTTGTCGTTTCCTTCTTTAGCTCATTTTACAGCTGAGGAATTAGAGCAAACAAGGCTAAGTGGCTTGCCCACAGCTAGAAATGTCTAAGACCAAATTTCAACTCAAGAACCTGAGTCTTCTTGACTTTGGACCCAACACTGTATCCATTGTGATACCTGGCTGCTCTTTATTTCCAATTTAGCCCATGTCTATATAATCTACATATCTATACATTTTGCTTGTTCATAATTGTATGTTGTTTCTCCTCTCACCCCCATTTAATTGTAAGTTCCTTGAGATTAGTGCTTGTCTTTTGCCTTTTTTATGCCATCTAGTGCTTAGCTAAGTATCTAAGCCATAGTAGATGCTTAATAAATAAATGCAAAAAGATTTATGTCAGAGAAAGTGGTGAAATCTTCATCCTGAAACTTACTACCTATGTGGTTTTTTCACAAATCACTTTACCTTTATAAACCTCAGTTTCCTCAGTTACAAATAAAGAATTGAACCTGGTTGATGTCTAATAATCTTCTCTATCTCTAAATACACAATATTGTGATTCTAAGATTGATGTTAAATTATTTGAACAAGAAACTGATCCATTGGGAAGAGGATTGGGACACCAAAGGCCAAGTAAGACTAGTGATATTGACTCATTGTTAAGCCAGAGAACTACTAAAATGAAGGCTCTTACATTAAGTGACATGTTAAAGGGAAGAAAAGCTTATTTTAAGGTGCTTTTCAAAGTTATAGAAACAAAACCCACCCTCAGTCACGTGTTTGTGTAAACTGACTATGTAATTACTTTTATGAAAAAAGTATTCCTCCTTAAAAGAAGTGAAGCATCCAGAATCATTGCCCAACCAGTGAGTAACTCTACTCAGGCTACTTGGCTCTCAGGCAACATTTGCATTTCTGCTGCATCTGCTTTCAGATTCTTCAAATTCCTCTCACAAGGAAGAAAGAGAAGCTATAATTCATGTCAGGGCTCTCAGCCAGAATGGAAATTGCCAAATATCAGCATCAGGTTTTGTGAGAATTAAGTTACCCACGCTTTCCCTTCAGTACATGAAGACTTGTTGGTCGCTGAAAGGTTAGGAAGTTTGAGTCACTATCTCCATCCAGCTGGGAAGATTCAGAGAATTTGGCAGTGAGTATATGAGTCTATGACATGATTTGGACATCTCACATGGAACTAACCTTTTCAAATTTATATTCTTGCTGATTCTGTGCTGTCTTTTATCTACAAGTTTCACAAAACTGATTAGTTGAGCTACTCTAATTGATAGCACCAGGACAAAACTTGGTAGCTAATGTCACCAGCTTCAAAATGTGACTGAAGAAAAAAACAATTTGATTACTGAAGGCATGTAAAAATAGAGGGGAAACTATTTTATAATCTATGCACATCTTTGATAGTTTTCTTTGTCCTCTAGTTTCTAGTGTGTAATTAGCATGTAATTATTAAAATAAAACTCTAATAATAAGGAAAAAGACCTGTATAGGAATATTCATAGCTGCGCTCTTTGTGGTGACAAAAATTGGAAAACGAGGGGATGCCCTTCAATTAGGGAATGGCTGAACAAATTGTGGTATATGTTAGTGATGGAATACTATTGTGCTGAAAGGAATAATAAAGTGGAGGAATTCCATGGAGACTAGAACAACCTCCAGGAATTGATGCAGTGAGAGAAGCAGAAACAGGAGAACATTGTACCCAGAGACTGAGACACTGTGGTACAATCCATTGTAATGGACTTCTTCATTAGTGGCAATGCAGTGATCCTGAACAACCTGGAGAGATCTATGAGAAAGAACACTATGCACATCCAGAGGAAGAACTGTGGGAGTAGAAACACAGAAGAAAAACAATTGCTTGAATACATTGGTCGAGGGGATATGATTGGGAATGTAGACTCTAAATGAACATCCTAGTGAAAACGCCAACAACAAGGAAATAGGTTTTGATCAAGAACACATTTAATACCCAATAAAATTGCATGTCAGCTATGGGAAGGGTGGGGAGAGAGGAGGGAAGGAAATAATATGATTCTTGTAACCCAGGAATAATGTTCTAAATTGACTCAATAAATAAATAAATAAAGATTTTTTAAGAAATAGATAGCTCTACACCAAAATTATTCATGCATTGGATAAATGTGACAACATCACTATGTTGTACTGATAAGGAAGTCTGAAAATACCTAATGACTATTCTGATGTACTAGGTGGATTCTTGAGGATTGTCTAGTTTGAATGTATAATTATGAAAACATAAGAAAAATATTTAAAGGATGAACAGAGAAAAAGTAATAGGAATTCAAAATGTCAGGACTCTAAAATTAACCCCTTGTCTCTCATTTTCTGAGTTATCACATTCCTTAGGTTCAGACCTATCAGCTCCAAGTCCAAACCTGGCTGCTGAGTTACATCTTACCCAATCAAGATGGACTGTGAGCTTGGCATAACAATAGTCCTTTGCATGTTTAAACTCAGGGTCAATACTATTCCTATTTGTGACTGTCAAAACCCTAGAACAGAATCATGGATCAATCCAGACCAACCATGTCAGCTCTGAGATTACTCAGGCAACATGGCGCCATCATGAATAGACTTTCAATCATCAAACAAAACTGATCATCCCCTTTTTTAATGCTGGACAAACTCTTGATTTGTCACTAAGCAAACTTTACCACTGATGGAGCTAGACCTTCTTTGTCTTGTCACAACTCTGTAACAAGGCAGTACCTTGGCATTTCAGATTAGACATGGGTTAGTCTTTCCCCATCATGCCATGACTTGTTCTTACCCTTCAGCAGAATAAAAATTTAAAGCACATGATGTATACTTTGTATTATTCTCATGCCCCATTTGAATGAGTGGTCCACTGTCCAATCCTCCATTTTCCTTTCCCAATAAATATTACATCACAAAAAGAAAAAAGAAAAGAAAAAAAAATTCAACAATAAGACTCTGAATACTTTCTATTTCTGCCATAGGTTGTACAGTAGAGATCAGGTTCCAGTAAGAATTGTCCTTTGGCACTTATCCATTTATCATGTAGGTGACAATCACATATCTTTTGGGCTATCAACAGTGGCATGAGTTTCCTGGAAATTGTCCTTCATTTCCCGAAAAGTGAGCTGAGCTAGAAAACTTAGTAACTGTGTTAGACATTGGCAATATACTGGTTCATCACTCAAATAGATCTGTAATCTCATTCATTTGGGATTTTATGCCAGTGCTGAAGACTTCAACCCATCCTTGCATGTTCCCACTGTGGTACACACATGGATGTCCTCCCAAAATGCACTTAAGAGACCCAGATGATGTGTTAGATGCCTTCTATACTTTCTCCTAAAATATACAAGGATACTAATACATTATTATGTGGAATATTTTGGCTTTATCTATCACCACTTTTTTATTTCTTTTCCTATCAGAGTTCCTTTATGGTTTCTTTAATTCCTGTTCTTTTTCTGAGCTCCTCATCATTTATCTATTGCAGACTTCTTATATCTACTGTGTACCTCACCATTCCCCATTTTGTGATGATAATTTTAATAATTCAGACAGTTATATTGCATATATCCCTCTCATATAGCAACCCTAGTAGAATGTTGTCATTAAAGGATGACATTTTAGTTTCTTGGGAAGTTTAAAGTTAAGTAAAAATTTTCCCCATCTCCTTAGGGTTATATACATGGTTTCCTCTCAACCCCTTCAACAATCATATCAAATCTTTTTCTATTTATTCAACTATAATTTTTTGGCAGGGCCATACTTAGAGATATGCTTCAATACTCTGGGAACACATATTAAGGTATCACAGAAATTGTATGGAAAGCTTTTCTATACCAGCATGAATAGTGAATATATCATAAATTGCTTTTATTAATGGCTTCCATCTATCCTGTAAACATTTTCTGGTAAGTCTGTGACTTTCAACAAATATGTCCTGATGTTTTAATAATAGTCTATTACAGAGGCAATGTGACATAATGGATGGATAACGTCCTCTAAGTCAGAAAGACCCGTGTTCAAATCCTGTACCTCCCATGGAGAATTTATGGTATTTGAGGTAAATTACCATCTTTTAGTGTGCTTGGAATGCTTAGCAGGCAAGGAAGATGCAAACCTACATTGGTAGAAGTTCTTCAACAGATTTCTAAATGTGATACAATACCTGTTTGTATTATAGTCATATGATCCTTCTTTTACCTATATTTAACTTTTCTTCATGCATGTCCATCATGCATCAGTATTTTAGACAATAATTTTATTGATATGTTTGTGGTTTGTATTTGACCTATGTGGACAAGAGAGATACCGTATGCACTGCAAAGACTTGATTTTACAAGGAAACCTCATGCAAGAAGGAAATGGAACTGTATCTCTCTCATCCACACCTATAAACTTGGCATATTTATGTCCTAGTTCCAGAAGGCCAGTTGAGATAATAAGCTTATTATAAGTAAGGAAAATAAATTCTTCCTTTCCAGAGTGCAGTGTTAATTTTTATATTTTTGGGGGACATGAGAAAAAGAACAGCACAAAACAAAACAAACCCCAATAATACTACTACTACAACTACTGATTGTATTATTTTTTTCCCAAATATTACTCAAGTCTGTATCTCCTATTTTAAGGAATATTTCAAAAAATAAAAATATCATTATCAAAACAATTGCATCTACAATAAAAATGTTTATATATGTACAAACACAATGCATATATGTAAATGTATGCATATATACTTATATACATGTTTCTATGCATGTAATATGTGAAGAATATATGATTTTTTTTTCAGTTTAGGTAGCTACCACAGATAAAAACCTATTGATGACTTAGTACATAAAACTGGAAAGTTATCTGAGGCATGGAGAAATTAAGTGACTTGTTCAGGGCCACACAGCTGTAATTTTAACTCAGATGTTCTTAACTTTAAGAACTCAAGCCCTCAAGCAACTACACAAAACAATGCCTGAATGTCTTTCATAGTGCCTGGGAATATCTCTTCTAGCAAGTGGGCTCCTAGAAAGTCACCCCATGTTTGAGCCACTCCGTGATACACAATGACGATGGCCACTCAAAACCATAGATAATAAGCTACCACTAATTTTTTTTTGCCTTTCAATATAGACAATAATATCATTTCAAAGAACATAGCTCTTAATTGAACAACAGCAACACACGAGGACACATTCAGAAAATGAACAGGGTGCCTCTTCCTAAAAGGGAGAGGTTTTCCAAACACCCATTTACACATACCGTGTGGGGGATGAAAGTGAAGGCTATAGAACTTGCATTGAATATACCTCGAAGAACCCAGAATAATAAAGACATTAGGGGGCTTATATGAGAACCTTGAGCCTTTCAGTTCCATCTAAGGATAGAATGATTGGGATAGATCAACAGAAAGAGAAGAAAGAAGGAGAAAAAACAAGAGACGGGGCAGAGATAGACAAAATAGACAGAGATAGACAAAAAAGATATAGTGAAAAACAGAGGCAGAGGCACAGGGATAGAAAGAGAGACAGAGGAAGTCAGAGACATATAGCTAGAGAGAAAGAGACAATGGGAGAAACTCAGACAGAAAGGGCAAGAGAGAGAGAGAGAGAGACAGGAGGAGCACAGAATCAGAGCAGAAAGAGAAGGAAGAGAAGGGAGATGAGCCCCCCTCCAATTTTGACCTAGCTCTGGTTCCAAGAGGTGAACATCAGAAGTCCTATCATAAAATAATATCTTTAGAGCTGGCAAGGATTTTAGAGGCCATCTGGTCTCACTTTCTTTGATAGATTGGAAAATATTAAGTCCCAGAAAGATGGAGACTTTGTCAGAGTAATAATAATATAAGCATGTTTATAGACTTTTTAAGACTTGCAAAACCCTTTAAAATTACATTTTGGCCTCATAAAAAGCCTTTTGAAAGAATTACTTTTATTATCCAAACCCTACATATGATGAAACTGAGGCAAATAAAAGTTAAGTGACTTGTTTAGTGTCTCATAGATTATAAATAACTGAGGTCAGATTAGAATTCAGGTCTTCCTGATTTTCAGTCCAGAGATTTGCCAATAAAATTTCCCTCTAAAATAGGGAGAATACTCTTTGGCTCAACAATGGGATAGTCTTGCCAGTGGTTCTGCGTATGTGTCTCTGCCTGCTTCTCTGTCCCTGTGTCTTTCTGCCTCTCTTCCTTTCTGTATCTGTCCCTCTGTCTCTCTCACTGAGGTTTCCTCAGGATTTTTGTCCTCCTCAGGAAAGTATGATAAGGACCAAGAACAGCAGTGGGTCTCCAGTCACAAGTCAGAGTCAATGAAGGGAGTCAGAGGAGAAAAGAGTGTAAAGAGCGCATGCAGCATTAGCCTACCCTAGACATCTGTTCCAGGCTTGGGAGTAGTCAGAAGGTGGGGAAAAGCTTCAAAGTCATTCCTTGAAGATACTGGCTAGGAGAATAATGGTCCTGCCCTTCAGTCACTCAGTCACAGAGCTTCTTTGTGGAAGGTGAGTGAAATTGCCAACAGACATGAAGATAACCCTTCAGGGGAAGAGTATGGCTGAGGTTCAACAGAGCTGTCTCTAATCCCTGCTCATCCCTCTCTTCTCAGAGGGGGCATTTATCTGAGGGAGAGGGACCTCCAGGTTTAGGGGGTTATTATTTCTATTACTACACTTTTTATTCTATTCCTTTCTCATTGAACCAAGAATGAACATAACATGTAATGAACGTAATATAGACTATGTAACATAATAACAAACATATCATTCATTCACTAACTAGTAAAAGTAAACCTAATGGCAGGGACTCATCCATTTGGAGAGAAGACCGAAAATCTGAATTTCATGGGTGAGGAGGGCTCCAGATGTGAGGGAAGTATTTAGCCACTCAACGCTTAAAAAATCTTGTTCTATGTTGGCCCAGCTTGTTTTTCATGAAATTCTAGACTTGAACATAAATATGATGATGATAAGGATGATATTAAATTCAGGAAAGCTGATTGATTTTAAAATGACTTATAAATTATATTTCCTCAGAAACATGGTTGTGATATGCACTTTAAGTTTGTGATGGTTTTCTTCTGTAGAATATTTATGATAATTAATTTGCACACATTTAACATTATGCCTGGAAGGATGATTAATGGTGGCCAAATTTATAGCACATCACACGTGGACTTATTAGGGTTTAAGTAAAAGGCAACCGTTTTATGATCATCATTTTCTTTCCATTGTTATAAGGGGCATTTTTTAAAACTGTGATTAATATTAAGTATAAAAAAATAACTACAGGCACAACCTAAACTCAAGGCTTAGCCCGTTTGGCATTATGTGACAACATTGTGCTTCATTGTGTTTCTAAGACTTTTGTGCTGAGGTGGCTTATTTTTAGATTATCTAACTCCAGCAGTTTCTCTCCAAGGGTTATGAAATATGTTGTTCCTCCCAAGAGACAGAAAACTAGAACCAAGTTTTATCGTTGTTCTACCTGTCACAGATTAGCAGGGTACCACCGAGAGCAAAGTTGATGGTATTGTACATCTGTGCATTCAACATTCCGTGGCACTAAGCCACCAGCCTCTTTTCTGCATGACCAACTGACTAATTGCTATACTTGGCCTTTTCCATTCTCTTCAATTAATGCAATGCACAATTGCACATAGCAACAGAGTCACCCATACAGAACAGAATCTGGGCCAGAATTAGGCTCTAAATCCCAGAAGCACCTGTTACAAATACAAAGCGTCCAGATGGTCCAGTCTTTGTGGGGAAGTGTCAAGCATTGACTTATCTGTCTTTCTTACTTTTGGTTTAAGGTCATAAACATGATCCTTTGGAAGTGGGAAGCCAAATAAAATTCAGAAAAAATATGCAGGATTAGTGCAGAAACCCCTCAATTTGTTTATCTAAATCTTTATAGCCCAGTGGAGCTCATTGTTATCACTTTCTAAGCATGCAAATGGGATTAGTCCATGATTACATGGCAGGCTTCAGTATAATTAGACGGATTTATTTAAACACAGCTGTAAATCACAAAAATGTGAAATATTTAGTGATTGTAAATTTTGCAGTTCATAAATTCAAACTTAAGGCTCCAATCAGCTGTATTGTTCCAGTTTTGTTTGAGACACTAGAACGTACAAAAATATTACCATACCTTAGCTCTGTTTTTTTATGGTTTTCAATTATTTCTAGTTTATAGCAATGATGCTGCATGTTGATGTGCTTTCCTGTGAACCGCAACAATATATCATGTTTCTGTTCTTTCTTTCCTTCTAGACAACTCCAAATTTAAAATGGCTGTTTTATTCATAGACAGAATTCCCAGGAATAAACATTTTATTTTAAGTGGCCCATGTGGATATGTTGTGATTTTAATAAATAATTTAAAATTGATGTCCAAGTTGCTGAAAGCCTATTTTGCATCTTTTTTCTTTTCATATCTTATTTTTTCCTAGGATGAAATACTTTCAGAAATAATCCTGCATGCCATTTACATGCAGCTGCAAATATACAACCTATAAAAGAGAGAAAGTACATTTGCTAGAAATAACCAGCTGACCGTTTGGGGAAGATCCGTTTATCCTCATATTTTGGTACGAAAAGGAAAAGATAATTCATTTTTGTTTGTTTGCTTAGCTTCCAATTCACTCTAAATTCTTAAGGGATTATTACCACTCAACTCATGTCCCAATAGACCTCTCCCTAATGGCTGAAAGAACATTCTTGACACAGTAAGATTAACAGCTGTTCTTATCCCAAGACATGCTTTCCAATCAACATCAATCTCTCAAAGTTTTTTAAGGGAGATGCATATTTAGGATATTAATGATTGCTTTAGAATAAGCCTGAATAATTATTAAGATTGACTGATTGTGTTAAGTAGTTGCCCAAAAGTATTTAGATAGTGAATATTATAAACTATTATTTTAAAAAATTTGCCAACCCTATATATAATCCTATGTTTGTTAATAACAATTGTTGACATATTGATGAATAATTTGTAGGAAGTTGAATGATTCTACTCCTTAATTTTTAATTTTGAAGGTTTTCTCTATTTTTATTGAAAGTTATTAATAAAAATTATTTTAAGTGTAATATAGATTGGGTAAAATATGCTATTCTTAGATCTGTGTTTAGGCTTCATCAATTCTTTCTCTGCAGATGGGAAGCATTTCTCATCATAATTCCTTCAGACTTGTCTGGGATCATTGTATTGGTGAGAATAGCTAAGACATTCACTCAATCCTCTTACCATATTGGTGTTACTGTGAACAGTGTTCTCCTGGTTCTGCTCACTATACTTTACACAAATTCATATTTTTTTCAGGTTTTTCTGAAAGCATCCTGCTTGTCATTTCTTATAGCTTGATAGCACCATAATAGAGTTTTATATCACAGATTGTTTAGTCATTCCCCAAATGATGGTCATCCCCTCAGTTTTCAATTCTTTGCCACCACAAAAAGAACAACTATAAATATTTTTGTATGAATTGGTATTCTTCCTTTAAAAAATCTTTAGGATACAGATAAAATTCTAGTAGTGATTTTACAAGTTCAGAGGGTATGCAGTTTCATAATCTTTTTGACATAGTTCCATATTGCTTTCCAGAATCATTGGATTAGCTCACAACTCCACCAACAGTGCATTAATGTCCACTTTTACCAAATGCCCTCCACCATTTGTATTTTTCCTTTTCTGTTGTATTAGCAAACCTGATAGGTGTGAGGTGGTGCCTCAATTTTTTTTAATTTGCATTTCTTTAATCAAGTGTGATTTAGACCACTTTCCCACATGCTTTAGTTCTTCATCTGAAAATTTCCTATTCATATCCTTTGACAACTTATAAATTAACATTTTAGTTCTATTCTTATAAATTGACCTAATTCTCTATATATTTGAAAAATGAGTCCCTTATTGGAGAAACTTGCTGTAGAAAAATTTCCTCTAGTTTTCTGCCTGCTTCTAACCTTAGCTGCATTGTTTTAGCTTTGCAAAACTTTTTAAATTTAATGTAATCAAAACCATACTTTTACATCTCATGATTTCCTCTATTTCTTATTTGGTCATAATTTTTCCTTTATCCATAGAAATAACAGGTAAATCATTTCATGCTACCCTAATTTGTTTATGGTATCATTCTTTATGTCTAAACCATGTAACCATTTTGCCCTTATCTTGGTATATGATGTGAGATGTTGGTCTCTGCCTAGTTCATCAAATACTCAATTATTTTGGTCAAATTACAACTATGTATTGTTTACCTATTCTTCTATTCCACTAATCCACCACTCTATTTCTTAGATTATACCAGAGAGTTTTGATGATTGCTGATTGTAAATTTCCTATTTTAAAGAATTTCATGGTCTAATGGAGGAATCCATTTTTTCCTCCATTTCTTCACCTGTAACATGAGGCCATTACACAAGATGACCTTTAGGTCCCTTCCAGTTTAAGGACTATGATCCTAGGATTCTGATATCAAAATATTGTGCTAAGAGATGTGAAGAGTACCAAACAACATGGTGATATTTCTTCTCTTAAGGAGTTTCTTGGCTCTTTGGGTGTAATAATACAAAACCAAATGGATAGTCTAAATGAAAATGAAATGTTTAAATAATTGTAAAGGCAACAATTTAAGAGATTTTAGCAAAAAATTGAATACTTAATTTCTGGGCAACTAGTATGAAACAGAAATATCAAGTTCAGAAAATAAAAGAATGTCATGGCCTAGAATAGTATGATAACATTTCATGGAATATGGGGGCAGTATATAAGGTCAATCTCTGACTCAAAAACATTAAACTTATGATCCTCCCTTAATAAGACTGCTACTTGCGATCAGAGACTTTGCTGTGGTCATTAGAAGTTTTCTTCCCAGTCATTACTGAGGGGTCTCATGAACATCCCTGACAAAAATGGGATTGCTCAGGTTATTGCTCTTTCGTCATCTCTTCTCCCAGCTGTTACTGGGACCAAAGACTTCTTATAGTTAAACATAAATAGAGATTGTGAAATCTCTATTGATAATCTGAGAACTCTCTCTTAAATTGATGTGATCCTGGTATCCCAATTTAGAGCCTGGAATGAGATTTCTGATTTTTTACTCATAATCAGTCTAGTATTCTCACTTATACTTTAACATTTCCCTTTTTTCAGCATAACTAAAATACTTAAATAAGGAAAATAAACATAGTGTTGCATTGTTGCTCTAAACAAGATTCAACACATTATACATGTCAATTTTTCAAGAGTTATACTCAGATAGTTTAAAAGATATCATTGAAGGAATTTACACAAGGAAGAAAAATATGATATGTTGTGACAGAAATATGGATAGCCCATCATCTGGCTTCAATAATCAGATTATTAAAATAGACCTTTGCCTAAATTTGTTACCTGCATGTTAGGTATCTTGTAGATCAAATTTCAATTTTTCCACACAAAGGAGACAGGAAAATTCTTCTATGTGTATGCTAAAAATTAGAAATCAAAGTCATGAATTTTCAGGCATAGCATTATATATTTACTGATATGATTTTCAATGGAAATCAAATTAGTTAAAAACAAATCCTAAATCATACAGATCAGAGAAAAATAACATAATTCTCATTTAGAATAACTACAGTAATAAGTTGTTATAATTTTGCTTTATTTCATTTTGATGAACATCTGGGCCAATTTTTTGAGCCATAATCACTTGGGTAATTGAAATACTCTAAAAGTTTAGTAGAACAGTTTTGATAATTCTGTGTCAAGTGTAGAACTTCATTTGATATGAACTAAATGCCTGTATTTTGGTGCTTTCAAGGATCACTACTTATAGAAATCTTTAAGATCCCTCAACAGAAAAATGAAAATGTCAGTGACATGGATTTGTGAGAGTTTGAAAGAGAAAAAAAATTAGAGTGAAGTCATCAGTACTAGTTCTACTTGATTAAAAAGGAAAATGGACTACTTTATTAAGGACTCAATTGTCACTATCTGTAACCTTCAAGATGTTGGATGCCCAGGTGTATGATAATTTAGAGTGAGGATTCCCTGCATATATGGCTAGGCCATATATATATATATTCTCAAATTTTGTGATGTTATGACTCAAAAATTTTACAGTTAAGAAAGGAGGAAAGAAAGGTGTTCAAAACTCTTAAGAATATTGGTTTTCAAGGTAAGATAATTTTTATCCTGATGGATCTTTTTCAAATGGCCCAATAAAAAGATAAATATTCTTATTAAATGTAATCACATTTTTTAAACATTAAGAATAGTAAAAAATGTTCTTTGTAGGTGTGGGTACAAAAGAAAAATAAAACAACCACTTTAAGTTGTGAAATAAAAATTATGGATTTCTTAGATTATTGTTTTTATTGGTTTTATAAATGAGCTTCTAAATAAATCTGTTAGTTTAGCTCACAGAAGAATACTTGCAAAATAATCAGATACAAAATTTGACTAGAAAGTGAAATTGCTAGAAATCTCATGAAAGTCTTTATTATGTAGAAAGTGTGACTTTTTTTACTTATGACAAGAGATTTAAATTTTAAGACTTCCAGGTTCTTGTACAAGTTGAATTGATTTAAGGACACTTGGTACTTATCTGTATTAGGTACTGAACTTTATTTAGTATAAATAAATATGATTATATTGCAGCTGAGGATTAGTATTTTAGAGTTTTATAAAATCCCTAGTGAAAATATAGGATGATATGGGTTTGTGATAATTAAGAGAAAAAGGAAGGGCAATAGGGTGTCTTCTTCACTATCAGGTTCTATGTGAATATACAGAGCTTCCACACCAATTCCCTCATTTTATCTTACATAGTTATAAACCCTAGATTTTCTAGAAAGAAATTTTGATTTGAGTTGACTTGGTAGTAGCACTTTCTTTGGGCAGCAGTGCTTTCCCCAAGTGATCTTTTATGCTAACAAAGGAGCATGATAATAACCTTTTCTTCACTCTAAACTCATGATTCTTCCTTTACAGAAAAATACAGAGATATGATTCAGGACTAAGTTCTGGTATAAGAACTCAACAAAGCAGACAATGGTTGAGTGTAAATAGGAATGCCATATGTGTATGTTTCCAAGACATATTCCAAGATCAAAGAATATATTTCACCACCCCCTCAAACTTCTTCAGTTCTTGAGAACCTCAATAAGGTCAGAAAAGTTTACGAAATTGACATCTCATTAAAATGCATTAAAATAAATCAATTTTAATGACACTTTGCAACTTCCCAAAGGGAAAATTTCCATTCTCATTCCTTTGTTTAATATACTGCCTAAAATTAATGCAATTCTTATATTTTTATTTAGAATTTAAAAATCTATATTTGCATTAATTCCCATATGCTACAAGTATTAATTTAAAAAAAAAACACTTGAACTGTTAATGAATGTGTAGACACAATCTAAATATCACTGATTTTCTGAATGACTTGTGCATTAGAGCTGGTATTTTACTCAATGTATTCTTGTAGAATGTTAACAAGCTGTAGCATCAATTGCATAACATTGTTAAGAGTTCAGTTTTAGGAGTCAAAAGATCTGAATTTAAATTGCATATTACTATTTACTTCTTTATCACATTGGGCAAATTACTTAACCTCTATGGGTCAATATTTATTTAATTTTTAAGAATAAATTGGACTAGAAGACCTCTAAATTCCCTTCAAACTCTTAATCTGTGATGAGAGAGAAAGAAAAATAGAACAAGGAAGGAGGGAAGGAAGGAAGGAAAGAAAAAAGAAAGAAAAAGAAAAGAATGAGCATTTATTAAGTACATACTCTATATCACAGATTGCCTTAAGGATTAGGATCCTAATACAAAATTCCTTAAGAACTTTATAGTCTAATGGGAGAGTTAGCAATATAGAGAAGTGGTGACCAGAGTGGTTCATTTTGATTTGGAAAGTAAAAAGGATGGTAAATGGGGCCATTGAGTAGTAAATTAATACAATTTATTTGGGGGCAATGGTAAAGTTCATTTGATCATAGAGGTTATAGAGCTGGAGTGGGGAGAATAGAGGCAAGAGAAAGCTATTCACTGCAATAAAAGTAATTAGAGATGAAGTTGTGAAGGTACAAAGAAGGTAGCTGGAGAGTTGAAAGTTATTTAATATATTAATATTATCATTATTAATAATAATGATATAAAACAATAAATAATACTTTAAATTGACATCCCAAGCTAAGAAAATGAAATTTATAAACACCTCATGTCACAAGATGATTTTTTCCTAATTAACCACCAAAAAATCTAATGCTTAAAGAAACAGAAACAGATCTGACTGCTAATATAACTAACATGATGGTGTGAATTTTCTTCTGAGTCAAACTTTGGACTTTTTACAGGATGAGATAGCTAGCAGTTGTAAGTATGTAAATTGAAAATTAAATGTCAATTTTCTTCATGAATTTCTGGAGCACCATTGAGCTTTTTAATCATAATTTCTAAGAAAAAATCTATAGAAATTAGAATGGAGATGTTGCAATGAATGTAAAATAAATTTTGGAAAATTTAACAATTTGCAGCTAAAATTTTAAAAAGGAGTTAGTTTTTTTAAAAAAACAATTCTCTTGGAGTCATTTTTATATAATACTTATCTATATGTGATCTTTAAAATATCTTTATTGGTGATTTCCAAAACCCTATCATCTCTAAAGTCCTCCATGTATATTTGTTGAGATTAAATACTTGTGTAATTAACTTCTCCTCTTCCTCCTTTTCCTCCTGTTCTTCTTGCTCCTCTTTACAGTAATAATAATTATTATTGTTGGTATTTTGTTTTTATTTGGATGTATTGAAAACAGGTAAATACAAATTTGCTTTTTTGAAAGCACATATAGGAAAAAGCTTGTTTCCTTTTAGCTTATTGATGTAAAGAGGAAAGCAAGAGTAGAACTAAGTTTTGTCAAATTATTATGTTTTTGTGTCTTGAATACAACTTTGTCCCTTTGTCTATATGCAAATGTGATTAATTTGATTCATTTTTTCAGTTTTTAGTCTGCATATGTTAGTTATATTTTGTCTATAGTTAATGCAGGCTATAATCCAATTAGAATTTAACTCTTGAAGGTAAGATCAATATCTTGCATATCATGTATCAACTGCAGGGTTGACCAGTGAAAAGAACACTGGTCTTGATTTTTGGAAGACCTGTCCAATGCTTAATTTCATAAGTTTTTTTTTCCTTTTCTCTGTGATCACTGTGATTATCAGTTTCCTCACTTATAAAAAGGAATAATTCTGTAATATTCCCATTGCAAGACTGCTGTGAAGAATAGATAAAAGGATGAACCACTCTATAATTGAAGACCACTATATAAATATAATTTTTAGTTTTAGGTACTCAATTCATATTGTAGAGGGAGCCAAAAATTCCAATGTAAACCAGAAGAAAAGAGAACAAAATAATAAATGAATTTGAGATTTATTATCTGACAGTGAGCATAACTATTTTATTTACATACAAACTATTTTAATATTTACTAGTATGGCCATATATAACTATTTGATATAATTTTTTTGTCTTTATTTAGATTTCATTTAGAACCAGAATGATCTATATTAAATATCTGCTTATATGATTAAGAATATGGCTATGAGACTGATCTTGATATTATTTATTTTTCTTTCTGAGTTGGCATATATTATAATGTTAGTGAGACTCTGGGAAAAATACAAAAATATGCTATTGTTGCATGTATCTATAATATAATAAGGAATATTATAATATAATATAATATTATATTATAATATTAATATAATATAATAAGGAATATTATAATATTAATATAATATAATAAGGAATAATGTTACAAAATCTTCTAGAATTGTTTAAAACAATTTGAAAAGAAGAAATATTTATATTAATATACAATATATCAATAATAACATATTTAATATATATCTATATATTTATTTTAAGATAAAGAAGTAAAAATCACATCTAATTACTTAAAGAAGTCTTTTAATTATCTATCCCAGTCAACAATAAACAAAGCTACTGACATATAGCATGTCTTATTCATTTAAAAATATCAGTTCACAGACAAATCAACTAATATTTACCCAACTAGATAGAGCAAAACCTTGATAGATAATCATTTCAGGTGAAATAACAGATGCTGGTGCATAAGGAGCAAAGAGGATAGACTGAACAGAAAAGAAAGGCTGATTTCTATTAATTATTCATAAATAATCAATACATTTCTGTCTTCATTTAATCTTGTACCTATAAATTAGAGCAGATGATTTATTTGAAAGTTTCTCACTGATAAAAGTGAGGCCAGAAATTTCCATATCTACATGATAGAAAATCATTTGAAGATAATTAATTAGACAATCCTATATTGATTAAGAAGTCAAAGAAAAGTCTTATGAAAAAGAGTGAAAGATCAATTTTTGTAAAGGAAAACAATTTGAGAGAAATACTAATGAAGAAAGGCCAGTTACTCAAAATTTAATGCAAGAACAAACTTCCAGAAATAGCATGTACAGATCTATTTAGTAATATACTCAGAAATTATATATTTGTATAGGCACTTATATATGTATATATGCATATATGTATATATACACCTAGATGTATGCATAGCTAGCCTCACATATATGTATGTTGATGTTTTGCTATATAATTTATTAGTCATATAAAAGTATTATCCATGGATAGGTTAGAAGCCTTGAATACAGAAGATATGGTCCCAAGACCTGATTCTCGGTGTGTGCTCATGTACTAAAAATGTGCATGAATGCACATTACTACATATGTGTACAGACCATTTAGAAATATAATTAGGAATCTTGTGATTATGGAAGCTTTAAAAGATATGAGGAGGTGAACTGGCAAAACCTCCAGGAAGTGATGCAGAGCGAGAAGAGCAGAACCAGGAGAACATTGTACACAGAGACTGATACACTGTGGTACAATCAAATGTATTGGACTTCTCCATTAGTGGCAATGCAATGATCCAGGACAATTCTGAGAGACTTATGAGGAAGAACACTATCCACATCCAGAGAAAGAACTGTGGGAGTAGAAACACATTAGAAAAAACATTTCCTTGATCACGTGTTTACATGGGGATATGATTGGGGACAGAGATTCTTAAACGATCACCCTAGTGTCAACATCAATAATATGGAAATAGGCCTTTATCAATGATACATGTAAAAGCCAGTGGAATTGTGTGTTGGGTATGGGAGAGGGCTGGGAGGAGAGAAGGGAAAGAACACGATTCATATGACTATGGAAAAATATTCTAGATTAATTAATTAAATAAATAAACTTAAAAAAATAAAATGTATGGGTAGAAGGAAGCAATTTGAGCATTTCTTGCCCTTTCGATATGTTTAGTTTCAGCAATTTTCCCATATCTTTTCCTTTTTTTGTTCTATTGCCATGATCTTTGAACTCATCTCAACCTCTTTATTACCACTGATCACTTTAGCTCACTCTTTCCTTCTGCATTTATTTCCACTTCTAACAGTTACCCACTTTTATCTTTTGAAAGGGAGCTATGATCAGCCCGGTATAGCAACCCAATGCATACGGTGCTCATCCTGGAATAAGACAGACCTTACTTAGTTCAAGTCCAACTTTAGACACTTATTAGTCATATAACCTTGGACAGGTCACTTGACCCTGTTTGCCTCAGTTTCCCCATATGTAAAACAAGCTGGAGAAACCCCTTCCATGTCTTTGCCAATAAATGGGTTCACAAAGAGTCAGACACAAGCAAAATAAATAAATAATAACAGCAAACATAGTGGAAACAAATGATGGTAGATTCATGCAGTCAGATAGTCTTCCAATAAATATTTATTAAATACTAATTGCTGGCTAGAAAAGAAGCCGTGATACTGTCCCTGAATCAAGGAACTATCTTTACCATAGGGGAGACAACATGTAAATAATTAGGTATATCATACTTATAAGGGTGACCTTGTTCAAATTACTTCAGTTCTCCAAACTTTAATTTCTTTATCTATAGGATGAGAGAATTGGACTAGATGATCTCTAATAACTCATTTAGATCTGAATTAATTATTCTATGACTGATGCAATAATCAGTCAGGTTCAGACTATTTTTAGTCTGAATTCAGCAATTTTTAACTTTTATTGATTATAAAAGCCTTGAAAGGAGATCCTCTGTACACATTCTCTCTCTCTCTCTCTCTCTCTCTCTCTCTCTCTCTCTCTCTCTCTCTCTCTCTCTCTCTCTCTCTCTCTCTCTCTCTGATTCTGTGTCTGTCCTCTCTGTCTCTGTCTCTCTCTTGGTTTCCTTTTCTGTGTGTCTGTCTCATCCTCTCTGTATCTCTGTCTCTTTTTGTCTCTGTCTCTCTATTTCTCTCTTTGTCTCTGTGTCTGTCTCTTTTGGTCTCCTTTTCTCCATGTCTATCTCTTCCTCTCTGTTTCTCTGTTTGTCTTTCTCTTTCTGCCTCTGTCTCTGTCTGTTTCTCTCTTTGTCTCTGTCCTTGTCTCTCTGTCTGTCTCTCTTGGTCTCCTTTTCTCTTTGTTTATCTCTTCCTCTCTGTTTCTCTGTTTGTCTGTCTCTTTCTCCTCTGTCTCTCTCTGTCTGTTTCTCTCTTTGTCTCTGTCTTTGTTTCTCTGTCTGTCTCTGTTTTTCTGTCTCTGTCTCTCTTGGTCTCCTTTTCTCTGTGTCTATCTCTTCTCTGTTTCTCTGTCTCTTTGTCTTTCTGTCTGTTGCTTTCTGTCTCTGTCTCTGTCTGTTTCTCTCTTTGTCTCTGTCTTTGTCTCTGTGTGTCTCTGTCTCTCTGTCTCTGTCTTTCTGTCTGTCTCTTTGTCTTTCTGTCTGTCTCTTACTGTCTCTGTCTCTGTCTGTTTCTCTCTTTGTCTCTGTCTTTGTCTCTGTGTGTCTCTGTCCCTCTGTCTCTGTCTCTCTTGGTCTCTTTTTCTCTGTGTCTATCTCTTCTCTGTTTCTCTGTCTCTCTGTCTTTGTGTCTGTGTGAGTGTCTCTCTCTCCTATCTAATTCAGTACTGACAACACAGGGTCAGTGTTATGGGCAGGAAGGATACCTTTGGGGTTCGGGAAGGATACCTTTTGCAAGCATGCAAGACTCCAAAACTTAGCTTAAAAACAAAAAAGAGATTTATTAATTTAGAAAGTAATGTTGAGAGTGGCCAGGATGATAGCAAGGTAGAACAGCAAGATGGGGAGCAGTTCCTTGGGATGATAGCATGAAAGGAAAGGCTGTTCCCCGAGATGACATCAGTTCTGGTGATTTTATACTTTTTACAACAGTTAGTCACTCAGGCATGAGGTGGGGTGATCATACTGGGGTCTGCCTGGGGACATAAAGATTCCTTAGTTTTAGGGAACAAACAGATGTCTGATAGGATCGAGGTGTGGTCTGAAGGTGCATCTTTCTGTCCATCTAGAGGACGATCAAAGGAAGATAGTCATCTCAGGACCCTAGGTGGGGTCATTGGGTGTTTTTAGGCTCAGAGTCAGGAGGAGGCAAAACAAGGGAGTTTCCCTGATAATAGTTCGCCTGGGTTTCTGGGGTACAGTGCCCATGTCAGTCAGTACTTGTAAAACTCCATGACGGTGACTGTTTCCCTTTTATCATCTCCTCTCCATTTTTGTTTTCCTTCTCTGGGGACCTCTTTTTCCTTTTCTTTCATTCTCTTGCATGGTTGAAGTGCCTTTATACAGACTCCTGGAGGTGGTAAGCATCCTCAGTACCCCGTTCAGCACAATTTTTGCCTGCAGTAACCTGTGCTCTGGACCTTGATGAATGGGCAGGTGATCCTGTCACTCAGGTCCCAAGTGTTATGGAGTTTGGTTTATTCTAAGCCCAGGCAGTTCTTTATGAATGCTGTTAGTTGAACCCCAACTCTAACCCCCCCAAAATCCTAATGGGGTCACAAGAATCAGATATGACAGAAATGACCGACAACAACAACAAAACGATAGACATTAGGTATTTGCTGGTCGTATATGCCCTCTTCATGGTGTATGGCACTTTCTCATTTTAAGAATGATTTCCTATACATGGTCCCAAAATGTGCTACCTTTCCATGAAACATAATTACTTCACAAGACCTTATTCTTGATGAACTATTAGAGATGCTAATTTTATATTAGTGACTTGAGGAAATAATATTTCATCCTAATGCTAGCAAGTTTTGATTTCCTTGCCGAAAACATCTTATTCGCATTCTTTGACCATTTTTCATTTGGGGAATGATTTGTTTTCTTATAAATGTATCTCATCTTTATTCCTAAAAGATTTTTTACAGCATTTTAATTTAAAAAAAAAAAAAAGGGAATGATAGCATAGGGTAATGCAGTAGAGCCAAATTCAAATTGAAATGAAACACTAACCTGCACATAAGAATCTGCATATTGATTTAGAAAACCACTCATTAACATTATTTGTTTTATTGTATTTTAATTTTGTTAAATATTTCTCATTTGCATTTTAATTTGGTTTGGGTTGCACTCTGGAATTTTGAGATCACAATTTAGCTTGTAGGTAGTAGATAGAATTCTGGCCTTATACTATGTAAACTTTAGATTTGAATCCTAAACAATTTGAATCTTACACAAATTTATTAACTGTGTGATCTCAGACAAATCACTTAACTACTCTGAGTCTCAATCTTGTTATTGGAAAATGAAATTATTAGATGCAATAGTGGGTCTCTTTCATCTCTAAAATCTGTGATTCCCTTATTTATAAACTTAAAACACTTTTCTTGTTGGCATATACTTCAAAATATAATAAACAAAATATTATATACTAGAACTGAATTAATTACTAATTCATGACTTGAAAAGGTTAATTAATGATAGCCTACTTTAGATTTATGAATTATGCATTTATTATTCTTATCCATTTTTACTAGAACTCATATCCGAACAACACCTTTATCTGAATCATGTCTCATAAGTCAGGTAATATGGCTACCTAATTTTAAAGATAAAGAAACTGAGGACCCAAGAGGTTAGATAATTTCCCCAAGATCACACAGGGAGTAAGTAAATGAGAGAGTAACCAGGTCCTTTGCTTCACAAATGTATCACTTTATCACTGGACTATGCTGTCTCCCAAGTGTATTAATCTAAAACTTTGGCATCTTTATTTTTTAAAAAGGATTTACTAGATATTTTATATTCTCTCAAATAGAGGTTAAATAAAAATGTAGTCAATCTAGATGTCTGAAATAATGTAGAAGACACTTTTAAATGTTCGATTGAACTCCAAATTTAACCATGAATTGATTAAGCTGAACAGATGTTTCACTGTAGCATAAATATGGGTCGTGTCAGTAAAATACCATTTTTTATGATTTATTCCCTGTTTTCTTCCCTCTTATTCTTCCTTCCACAAAGCTTAATCATTGTATGTTTATGAGTATACATGTATTAGTGTAGCTTCATGGCTACAAAATTCAGAGACAAATAGAAAGAAGACTGTTTTTTACCTTTCAATACTTTTCTGCCCAAGTGAACTTTGCAGTAGCTCTTTAAAATCAAACCGTTCATTTAGAAAGAAGAGATCAGAATAAGTCAATTGAATGGATAACATAAGCTAAGAATGTTCAACAGTTAATTTTATTGCAAAGGGAAAAAAACTAACTCTCTGATCTCAATTTTTGAGAAAGAACATTTTTAGGTTTGGAATGGTTTCTTCTTTAAAAATATTGAGAACATTTTGATGAGGGGAAATTGGTATAGTGTTTTTGTTTTCTGAAGAGTGAGCCATTAGTTAATTCCTTCTGAAATATTTAAATAGGTGGGTATAAAAGAAAAAAGAAACCTATTCACTATATTCAAAAGAGGTTAAGACCTCATTAAACTGCTGTAGACAAAACATAGAGAATAATATGGGAAATGGGAAAAGGAAGATATTTCCAGGAAGATGCTGGCCAACATTTACTTGATAACTAATTGCCTAAATTGCAGGAAAATTTCAGGTGTCAGAAAACTATTGGAATATTATTCATTCAAATTTAAACATAAAAAGAACCATGCTTACTGGGTAGTTCAATGAGGAAACAGTCTCTAATTAACTGTTACATCAGGAAACATGCAATATTTTCTGATGTTCTTTGTTTCTCAGTGATGTTAGTGTTTTTTTTTAATTGAAATGATTATTTTACACACGCCCAGAAAATTTGGACTAATTAATTAATATTATTTATCTGAAACTATAACTAAAAAACTGAAAAGTATTGCTCAATGCTGAATATTCTGATAGTTTTCTGTCTCCTCCAGTTAGTAATTTGTGGACTGAGAGGCAAATCAAGGATAATTTAGATTGTAATTATTCATTTGAATAAACTCAGAAAGGATATTGAGAATCTCTTTGATAATGAATATCCAATCTGCATTTATTGTGCTTAATAATAGTGGCACATATGTAACATTTTCAACTGTGATTTGCAGACAAAATTGGTAATGAGTGTCTCATTTAATGAGAATGTGTTAGCTTTTCAATGTTTTTCTCCCCCAAATGGTTTCAAAACTAACTTAACAGATGTGTTTTTTCTCCCTTTTTACTTTACTCTTGCTAGTGAATTGTGTGCTCTCTGAGTGTCTATAGTAAGATGATTATAATAGTATATGCTATTTCAGACTGTACGATAGAAACTTGTTGGGTTGCTGAATGTCAGAGCATTTAGCACAGGTGGCTTCTATTGTTAATACTAAGAGCACCAATTACGATTATTTATAGATTGGGTGCAAAGAATGTCTGAGAATACCATCTTTATGAAGTCATTTTAAAATGAAAGAGAAACAATGTTTTTGAAGAATACTACTTTATATTTAATATGAGGGTTCATTTAAAAAAAGAATTTTATCATTGTTTCATTGCAAGTTGTATTGTACAAAAAAAAGATCATATTTCCAGAAAGATGAATATTCAATCTGAATTCTTAAGGAAATAAAAAGCATATAAGTCAATGAATATTCATTTAGCTCTTTAAGTATCAAGTTAATGGCAATCAGTCCAAAAACATTTGCCCAGGGGTCATAACTACTTTATGAAATAGTTGGAAAAGTTTTAATGAACAAAATATTCAGAGGTAGGCATAGCAATGTAACTCTATTCCTCAAATAGAAATTCTATTATCTGCACAGGAGCACACATTTAAGTCAAACTTCCTTTGGATAGGAACAGCATTTAGGAAAAATTATATCATCCCCAAAATGTAAGCGTGGGATAGTTCAGGGTTCCATAGGAAGACATGTAAACAGGAGAAAAAAAAGAAAAAAAAACAAGGAAAATTAGTTGTACAATCTCTGACCAACAAGAATTTACTATCTAAAACAAGCAACACTTTCAGAGATTCAGTCATTTCAACCTGCAGGGAACCACAGGAATTCTCTAGTAATATCTTCCTCATTCCCATTTTACAGACAAAGAAAACTACCTTCTATTTGCCTTGTGCTGGAGCCAGCTTCTATGGGCTTGAGAGAGCCAATTGCTAAATTTTCCATGCAACATTGATATCTCAGAAATTGAAAGTTATACAAATCAGGACTTGATTTGTTGTTTTGATGATTATATAGATAAAGGAAATCGATGGAGAAAAAGTTAGTAATAGATTTGATTTTTAGACTTGGTGTCTTAGATGAACTTTTTTTTTGAGAGTCAACTATAACAGCTTCATAGAGATACCACTGACTCTGCTCCACTCGTATCTGTAACTTTTTGGACCAAAGTGCTCAATCTCCACTCACCACTCTTTGATTTGTATTGTCTTAGTAATTAGAATGCAAGATTCTGGAGGGCAAGAATCTTCATACTTGCACGTCTCCCTCACATTAGCTTGATAATAAATTATATTGCACACATCATAAGCAATTAATAAATGTATTTTCATTCATTTATAGGAGAAAGTAACATTATCAAGGTCATAAACATAAGTAAAAATTGAACCCAGGTCTTGTGACTATATCCTCCTGCCCTACATAGGTGCAGGAAATAAAAAAGGAAAGAAAAAGCATTAAATTAATACATATGCATCAGTGGCACAAAATGAAACAAGTTTTTCATGGCCAGTACTTAGGTGAGCACAGGTGGGAAACAGAAAGTGTAGGGAACACTTACCTGAGAGCCTTATGACATCTCCTGCTGTTTTACTTGGCTGTGAAGCAGCCAAATTGTCTCTTCACTTCTTTTCTCTCCTTCCTCCCAACGCCTGCTGTGACCTCCAGAAATAAAATTAAAGAAAACCAACTGGGAACTAATGGATTCTTTGGAGACTTGGTGAGGATGACTTTAGGTGGAAAGCTTTGATGTGAAGATAAAGTGAGACAGAAGCCAAATGAGATTTGCAAATCCTAACATCACATGAGAGTAAGAGCTTGAAGGGAAATTGATTTCATATAGTCCAAACCTTGTAATTTACAGATGAGGGAAATGAGGTACAAGGAATTTATACTAAATGGTAATATAGCACCCATGTTAGTTGTCCTAACCCTGAAAGTGGTGTGTGTGTGTGTGTGTGTGTGTGTGTGTGTGTGTGTGTGTGTGTGTGTGTGTGTGTGTTATGAGCCCATGATTATATTTTGGGGGAATAATATACAGAAATTATGATGTCAAGAGTCAAGGTTGGGCTTGGGTGGTTGTACTCTACTGTACTCATATGAAGGTTATTGATCGCATTTTGTGCCAGAACCA
Organism: Monodelphis domestica; assembly: GCF_027887165.1. Classification (NCBI taxonomy): domain Eukaryota; kingdom Metazoa; phylum Chordata; class Mammalia; order Didelphimorphia; family Didelphidae; genus Monodelphis; species Monodelphis domestica. The sequence continues at coordinate 122,044,723 of NC_077234.1, read as the reverse complement.
GTCTGAAATCTTCTCCCCCATTCCTTTTCACTCTTTCTCCATAGCTCCATTCTGGACCCTGTCACCATGTCACCTGTCTCCTGGTGCCACCAGCTCTTTCAGCCTGGGTGGGTTCAAGTCTATTCTCTGCACTTTGCCTGTGACTTACCTAGAAACTCATCAAATTTCCTTTCGTGTCTCCACCATGATCTCAACTGGTATGACCCCAGCTAATCGCCTTTGTAGTTACAGATCTGATGTATCAAGTCCCTGAGAATGCCTGTGCCTACACTCATATGCCACCCAGAAGCTGGCACACCTGCATATTGGGAAGTATATGCCCTAAAAAATGCATCTGGGGAAATGAGATGCTGCATCCCTGAGAATATGTGTCTCTCTCTTCCTCTAAGAACAGACTTATTATGCGTTATGGGATGCCCACTGGGAATAAACAAAAGGAAAATAGTTTAGAAAATCCTTCTCTTCCAAGCAAAGTACATAGCAGCAGAAGGTTCTCTTGAGACAAAATATCAATGTGTCCATTGAATATCAATAGAGTTGGCAAATTTGTTCAACATCCAAGAAGGAAATGATTGGTCAGTTTGAACAAAATAGTTTATTTAGCAACAACACATGGACGCATTTCAATATTCTTGGCCATTGTCTGGGTTAGCTGAAGAAAACAAAGTTCAGATTAGACCCTGAGGAAAAATATAAATGCATGCTTTAAAAAAATTCTAAATGTGGAATTCTGACTATAGCTACAGTTGTCAAAGTAAATCTTAAAACAAAACAAAACATAAAACAAAACACTTGAATAAATGACTCACTCTTTTTCAAAGAATTTTATGTGTCTTTATTACCTTTTTTTTATAAACTCCTATAAAAAGGGCTGATAAAAATGTACACCAATAAAAGGAACCTATTAGGCCATCAAAATGTCTCTTCCATGCACGAATATAAAAATCTTTTGACATCTGATCCACAGGGAAAGTTGGATGACAGAAGTGGATAATCATTTCTTGTCCAGGAAGCAATGCATGTTTTCAGCTTTTAAAGATTTTTCTTTTAGAAGCTCTGTGTAGAATAGCTATGAGGATGGAATGAAATAACCTATTGTCATACATTTCAGTGCTCAAAAAAGTAAAATTATGCTGAATGAAATAATCATGGAGAGAACAAATGTTTCTCACACATTTTTGTATTTATGAACAAAATGATATATGGCCTTCTATGTATGAACACCCATCTGCTTATTTTCATGTCTTTTTCATTGATTAAATTATTTTAATGAATTTACTGAATAATTACTTCCTTTGTAGATGTTTCTTCATGAAAATAGTTTCTTTTATATATACTTTAAATTTTTATTTTGCATTGATCTGTATTTCAATGAATCTGTGATCTCATCACTATTGATATTCTCTCTGATTAAAGTCATTTCCCATGCACATTTCAGTCTGAGGGATTCTTGTTCATATCCTTCTATATATCCTCCTTAGGAGTGGTAGGAGCAATGTCCAAACCTCTGTCCACACACATTAGGCTAGTTTGTTTTTTTTTTCCTTAAAAAGTTTTGAGACATTTCTTGACACTTGGTTGGCTAAAAATATGTACCAGAGGTGTGTTTTTTTTCTTCCCTTGTACCTGGGAATTCATCACCTGGTTGCTGGGAATCCCCTTCCTCTACTATCCCAGACCACTCCCTGGATTGGCCCCTTCGAACTCCTTCTCTACCTCTTTTCACTAATAAATTTAATTATAACCATTAGTCAGCGATTTTTTTTTTGGTATGAGGCCAATATGTTTCCATGGGTATGTCCTTGCTTAATAAAGATTTCCTACATCTTAAAGGCATTGTATCTCTGGGTTATCTTCTTGTTTAGGGAAAATGGAATGGAGGTCTCTGGAAAGGTCTGTGCTTGTCACAGTACTCCAGGGTGTAGCCCCTCTTTGGTGGAAGAAAGACCTAAGTTCCAAAGAGTCTGTGCCTCAGTTTACAACCCTATGCACAGGATGGCCTTCCTTTAAATTTCTTCCATCTATTATAACTCATTCCCACAATGAATAACAGAATTATTTTTGAAGTAATTCATCTCTTGATGACATCTTTTATGTTTCTGTTGTTGCCCAATTCTTTCTTAATAACATATTTCAGCCAACTCACATCCACCATGAGACAATTAGCTTTTGATAATGGTAAATTTCATGATTAATAATCAGATAGATTCACTAGAGGAATATTGGAGTTAGAAAGGTCGATTTTTGTTTTAGGAATATGATAGGGATCATTAGATACATTGCACTATAAGTCCATCCCAACCTCCTTCACTTCATTGAGTCTTGACTGGTTCATTATCCATCTCAACTTCCTCTCTAGGATGGCTGCCCTGAAGGAGATCTGTGGGTTGTCTTTGCAACTTGATATTAGAGTCTAGATTCTGAAATCCTAAAGAACAGACATTTTTTCATCCACTAGATCACTTCCACGATCCCCAAATTCCTACCTTTATGAACAAATACAGTTAAGTTGAACACTGCATGATTAAATAACATTTAGCAGGGTTAGACATGTTTCTAACCTTTATAACAATGATCATAATCTCACACACAAGCATAATTTTTTGGAGGACTTTTCTAGCTAAAATAAACTCCTCTTAGGATCTTAGATCTAGAGCTGTGAGAAACCTCAAAGGCCATCTAGTCCAGTCAAATAATCAATAGACATTTTTAAATGCTTTCAGGCAACATATTGGGCACTAGGGGTACAAATTCACAAAAATTTAAAGCATTCCTCCTCACAAAGTATATATTCTAACAGGGAAGACATCAAGTACCTATATACAGGCTGTCTCAGAGGTCATAGTGCATGTTTGTTTGTTTTTTTTTAATTTTTTAAAGTTAATTTTTTTTAATTTTTTAGTGCAGGTTTAGAATACCATATGCATACATACATCCATATTACCATACATGAATAAGTACATGTCTGAATATATACACAATCTAGTTTGTATCTGTGGTGAATATCTATATGCATACAGAATAATTAGAAAGATGATGAAAGCCAATGAATCAGAGGGGTGAAATTTAATATCTGTCAAAAATGTATACATGACACATTTTTACTTTTAATCTGAATTATTAACATTTTTCCTATCACTTTCTTATTTTAGGAAAGGCCCTTTTATTCCTATGCTTTCTAGTGTTTTCAATAGGAATGAGTGTTATATTTCATCAAAAGGCTTTTTCTGCATCTATTGAGATAATCATGTGATTTTTGTCAGTTTGCTTGTTAATATGGTTAATTACGTGGATGGTTTTCCTAATATTGAAACATCCTTTCATTCCTGGTATGAATCCTACCTGATCATAGTGAATAACCCTCATGATCACTTGCTGGAGTCTTTTTGCTAGTATCCTATTTAATATTTTTGCATCTATATTTATTAAGGAGATTGGTCTATAGTTTTCTTTCTTTGTTTTTGACCTGCCTGGCTTTGGAATCAGTACCATATTTGTGTCATAAAAGGAATTTGGTAGAACTCCTTCTTTGCTTATTCAGTCATATAGTTTGTATAGTATTGGGAGTAGGTGTTCTTTGAATTTTTGATAGAATTCATTTGTGAATCCATCTGGTCCTGGGGATTTTTTCTTAGAGAGTTCTTTGATGGCTTGTTCAATTTCCTTTTCTGATATTTGATTGTTTAGGTAATCTATTTCTTTTTCTGTCTGTTTAGGCAATTTATATTTTTGTAAGTATTTGTCCATATCACCTAGATTTCCATATTTATTGCCATATAATTGGGCATAATAATTTTTAATGATTGCCTTAATTTCCTCTTCATTAGAGGTGAGGTCTCCCTTTTCACCTTGGATACTGTCAATTTGGTTTTCTTCTTTTCTTTTTTAAATTAGATTGACCATTACAATGTCTATTTTATTTGTTTTTTTTTTCAAAATACTAGCTTCTAGTCTTATTTATCAAATCAATAGTTCTTTGACTTTCACTTTTATTAATTTCTCCTTTGATTTTTAGGATCTCTAATTTAGTCTTCATCTGAGGATTTTTAATTTGTTTACTTTCTAGATTTTTAATTTGCTTGCCCAATTCATTGACCTCTGCCCTCCCTAATTTGTTAACATTTTCTATCACTTTCTTAACTCTAGACAATCAACAAAACAACTCAATCACTGACTTGTACCCTTCACCAATTTCTGAGGTATAAAAATTTTCATCAGACATTTAGCAATAGGTTTGAAACTAACTATGAGCTGGTCAGTGCACACTTCTGCAATAAATCCAAAGGCATATAACATGTTTTGGCTATAAGGAGGTGGGAACAGTTGGAATTGCTATTTATAGCTAATGTAGAATGAAGAAGTAGGTCACGTATTTAAAGTGGCTGAGTATTTGGGAAGCAAAAATTGGAAGGAATATTACTCTGAATATTTAATTCCCTTAGTATATAAGGTAAAGCTAGAAGATGTGGTAGAAAGGAAAATGGTGAGTCAGTTGTTGACTTCCTTAAGAAAAGAGGGAGAATGACCTGTGAGCTAATACTTGTCAGCCACAATGTTTTAAAAAAGTGGAAAATTTAATTGCATGAGCTTCTAAAGTGGGTCTCTATAACTAACTCCATTATTTAACAGATGAGGAAAGGGAGAATCAGAAAGTTTAAATTACTTTTCCTAAAGTCATATAGATAGTAACCATCAGAAATGAGATTTGAACTCTAAACTTCTGCCTTTAGATCTAAAGTTCTTTCTACTTTATCACACTGTTTCTTTTTGGGATTCTGAACTATTTTTCTTCTAACACAGATATATTGAGACTTGGCAAAAATATTTGTCCTATTTTATACTTTAATAATAATCAGGGGGAAAGTTATCTCTGAATCAGTAAAGAAGTCATGTGCAATTTTATACATATTCAGGAGAGATCTTGTAAGAAGAAAGCCTGTCAAGTGGGAGCTCAAGAACCATCTCCACCATGAAATGTTTTTTGACTTCCCTAGGAAGTTGTCCTTCCCTCCAAAAATTTCCTTGTGTCATGATTATGCTCTATTTGCTTAAGTGTGTATATATATATATATATATATATACACACACACACACATATATATGTGTGTATATATATATATATATTCTCTTAATGGAGTATGAGCTCTTTAAGGATGAGGGCTTGTTTTATTTTTGCCTTTGTACTCTCAGGATACCAGGCAATTAATAAGAACCTAAGAAATCTTGCATAATAATGAATTGATTTGGTTAATACTATCTCTACTTTCTGTTTTAGACAGGAAAGTTTGATTATAGATAATTTTTAAAAGACTTTAAATCCAAATAAATTTTCATTTGAACCCAGGGATACTAGGGATCATGAATTTTAGAGTATAGTATATAGAGCATAGAGGTCTTATGTTCAGATCTATTCTATAGTATATTCAATTTGGTAGATTAACTTGGGGCAGATAGATTAATTAGGATTTTATTTGATAGTTCAAATTAGTGATTATGAGGGCCTAAACTAAGTTAGTGGTGACATAAGTAGAGACAGAGATAGAAGCAAGATATATTATAGAGGTAAAAGGAATTACTAGCATCTTGAGGGATTAAGAGTGTCCTCACAGAGCAGGTGGTATTTCATCTGAGTTTTGGGAGACAGCTGGGTTTCTAGGAGGCATAGGAGAGGAAGAAACATATTTTAGGCATGGGAGATAGTCTATGAAAAAGGCAAAGAATTAGCAAATGGGAACTGGAATGGAATGGGTATGGAAAAGCAAGGCTGGTTTGGCTGGATAATCAGAGGCAGAAGTAACGAGGGTACTACTGAAATATGAGTAATAAAGCGGAAATAAATTCCATGATGATGACATTCATGGATGATAAGTTTTATTCTGCGTAATACATGATGGAGATAGTAATGAAATTGAAACCAAGTAGAGTAACTGGTAGCAAAAGAAAGCATAGTATGTGAAATAATTACTAGAAAGGTAAATTGAAGCCAGATAGTAGAAGGAATCTAATTTTTATTTTATGATTTAGGAAATAGGATGCTACCTAGAAGTTCTTAATTGGGATTTTTAAGTTATCCTTTTTAGAAAAGATCAATATTTGAAATCAAGGACTAGAAAATAATATAGTTAGATAGATTTGGAATGAATTAAATCACTGGATGAAAAATAGTTACTAGTTGATGGATCAATGTCAACCAACAAATAGGTATTTATTGGAGTTTCGAAGAGATTTGTTCTTAGTTCAGATTTTTACCAATGCTTTAGATAAAGGGGATGGAAATGAAAAGGAATAAACATTTATATAACAACTGTCATTTTCCAAGAACTATTCTAAGTACTTTTATAAATATTATTTTATTTGATGCACACAACCCTGTGAGGTAGGTGTTGTTGTCATATAATTTTTTTCAATTGAAGAAACTGAGTCAAACATAGGTTAAATGAGTTTTAAAATTAATTAAAGCAAGACCATTGTGAACTTACATTCTCTACATTTCTTTTTCAATTAAAATGGTAAAGATACAGTTTACTGTGGGTTTTGACCCAGAAAGATTATGAAGACAATTACATAGATGAGCAAAAATTTTAGAAATATTTACATAGATATGGCCAACCAGGTCTTAGTTCCAGGGCAATGGCTAAACATAGCACTTCTGAGAGTACTTGGATACTTCTATATAAAAATATGTTTCCTTGTTTTGGCATCACATTGAATCTCAAAGTAATGGTCAAAAGCACTGAAAAGACTAGCTTTTGTAGGCTCAGCTTATCAGAAGACAACAGCAGTAGCAGACCTATTCTACTTTATATTAGGAAAATTCCCTATGTTGGTGATGCCTCACCATCAACTTGTCCTCTTCTCCAGGTTGCTAAGACAATGAATGATTTAGTGCCTAAGACAAGGAGAGCTTTACTTGGTGTTGAAAATGTTGACCTTTGTCTTGACTGAAAGCTTTCATTTGGGATATCTAGCATGATTATTTTTATATTCTTAGCCTAGAAGAACCTTAAAATGGCTTCCTTCCCTCAAGACCACATAGTTTTTGGCTTAGAATGCATTTGAAGAATGAGAGGTTCCTTTTCAGCAGTTAAGGATGAAAAGGAAAACCAAATGGGCACCATACAGACATTTAAGCACATAAACAAAGACACTAAAAACCGATCTACAATAAATTATGTCTGTATATGTGTACTTGGATACAAGCTAATGAAAATATTTCTAGTCTTAAAGTATCTCTAAGTGAGATAGATTTCTTTATTGTTGCATATCAAATAATGAATATAAAGACAAATAGTTCCAACTTTTATTTGGCAGGATTTCTTTCAACTATGTTCTGGTTTAACAGGTGGTGCCTATAAGTAAATAGCTAAAAGTATCTTTTCTCAACAAATGAGCACACAGAAGGGTAACAACAGACAACTGTAAACAATTGATCAGGAAATTAATTCACTTCATCTTACCATTTTAAGGTTTCATACATTAAGTAAATTTAAATGGGGAGATGAGATATTTGTTACTACATCAGGCTTGTATATGATTATTAAGAGTAGTATTCTTCTTAGGTTCATTATTAGCTGTCTGTATTTATGAGTTAAAATGCACATATTTATACATACATGTGCAAATTCATGTATATATTTTCTAATAGCAAGTCACACTACCTTTTTTTAGCATTTACAAAAAAAGACTGATAGCACTTTTGATTGAAAAATCCCAATTATAGATAGATATTTTTATACTTCATAGAATTCATCAAAGCAACCACTGCCTCAGTGACCAAAGACTTATTCCAAAACTGTCACCTTCCTTTTGAACTGGACTCATACGATGACCACAAAGATCTTATCTTTTAAATTTCTCCTTGCCCCTATGTTCCTCTGAGGTACTTGCAGAACAATTTCCTTTAGAATGGACTAAAATTATCAGTCTGACTGTAAGAGCACAATTGAAAGTTTTTAATCCAAATCTTCAAAGTTAGGAAACCTCTTAGTGCAAGAAAATCGTAATTGAGTGCAAAGGGATCTCTTTATCCCAGATGGGAATCTTAAAATGAAACTTTTGCAGAAGGGGAGGGGGATGCTATAACTTCTCTCTAAGCAATCGAGTCTGTCAGGGAGGTGAATTCTTTCACAAGAGTAACAGGGTGTGGGTGGTGGGGTGCTGATGATTAGAAAAGAAAGCCAATTAAATATTAAAAAAAGAAATGGCCACAAGAAAAATTAGATCAATTAATCAGTCAGTCCATGAATATTTATAACATTAGTTAAGCAACTATTAAGTGCCAGTAAGTGTGTTGGGCAATCAAGGATACAAAGGACCAAATGAAATAGTCTTTGCCTTCAAGGAATACCAAGAAAGAGGAGGGTAAATAATTAAAATTTCTTTCTCCTAATTTATGCTTGTATGAAAAATTATAGAAGGATACTGGTGTTTGTAAAATCAAATCCAAAATGGAGAGGAGGCAGAGGGAAAGGAGAGGGGAAGAATGTCACTTTTACAATAAGTAACAGTATTCTCACAGGCTTCATACTTTAGTAGATTTAGTAGATAAGAGTCTGAGTCAGGAAGATATGGATTTTAATAATGCCTTAGACACTTTTAAACTGTGTAATCAGGTGTGAGTCACCTAATCTTTCCATATCACAGTTTATTTGACTATAAAATGAGATGATTTACTCAATGACCTAGAGGGTCTAATATAATTCTCTAAGTATTCCATTTATTTTAATATTTCATATTTCACTACAAACCATTATTGATTAGAGAAATGCAAATTAAAACACCTCTCAAAGTACCATCTTACACCCATCAGATGGGCTAACATGACAAAAATGGAAAACGCTGGAGGAGATGTGAAAAACAATCAGGATACTAAGACACTGCTGGGAGAGCTGGAAATTGATACAAACATTCTGGAGATCAATCTGGATGGCCATAGGGCCATCATTACATCAAACTGTGCATGGCTTTTGACCCAGCAATTCCACTACAAGAGTCTAAATCCCAAAGAGATTAAAGATAGTAGAAAAGAACCTACTTATACAGAAATATTTATAACAGCTATTGTTGTGGAGGCAAAGAACTGGAAACTGAAGGAAGGTCTTTCACATGAGGAATGGCTGAACAAGTTGTGGTGTATACCTGAAATTGAATACTATTTTGCCATAAGAAATGGCAAAAAAAGATGATCAAAAAAATCTAGAAAGACATATAAAGTGATGCCAAATGAAATGTGCAGGACAAGGAGAAATCAACAATAATGTATGATAATCAACTGAGAGACTGATGACAAAAAAAAAAAAGATTTCTACCACCATAGAAAGAACAGATGGGGAATGAAAGCAAATTGAAAACTACCATTCTTTTTCTTCCTTCCTCCATGAATTTTTCTCTAGTATAAGCAATATGGTGCTCCTTTCAGAAGATGACAAACATGGAAATATGTATTATGTAATTATATATATATATATATATATATATAAAACCTATATCATATTACCTGCCTTCTTGGGAAGGAGGGGAAAAAGTAGGAGAGGAGAGAACATGGAGTACAAAAATGTCCAAAAATGAATATTAAGGTATTTTATTGACATATAATCAAGAAAAATGTATTGTAATAAAATATTTTATATTTCAACATTAAATCTTTTTCTATTGGTTCATATTGGTTTATGTTTGCTTCTATGAACCTGTTCTGAGGCACATGTACATATGTCTTCAAATGTGTATGTTCACCAGTGTTATTTTGATTTGGAGTTTCTCCATAAATGTGCAAAGTACAAAAAAAACTTGAAAAGTACCAATTATTTACTACCCTCTGATTATATGTGTATATTTTTTATGAAAAGAAGGAATATTTATTTGAATTGTGGAATTCTGAAAGTTAAAGTTATATTATAAAGTTATCTCCTTAGACCTGGATCATGTGTGGAAGACAACTTTAGTCTAAAAAATATAAAGATTGATACATTGGTGGATTAGTATCATTTTGCAATATATATATATATATATATATATATTTGGTAAACAATTAGGGCAGTAGGCAGGCATTGGGGAAAGTGGTATCAATATATTTTTGTATCCTCATTATCAGTTTGTGATATTTATGTGTATATGTATCTGTGCATGTGTGTATTTTATATATATGAAATAAAAGATGTACAAAGATATACATTCTTTGTGTGTTTGTATCATCAGTATTTTTTCTATTTCAATTTATATGTATGACATTAGGAAACTTAATTTTGTCAGCTACACATTTTATATCCTTGAATTTTCGCTTTGACAAGATGATAATTGGAGCTATTTCTGTGATGTTTGAATATACAACATTGAGGTGAGAGCTTTGTGTGCTGGAGTACAGAAAGAAGCAGGTCAATTAAAGAGCAGCAGACACTAGTTATTAGACCCATTTTCTTAGTTTCTAGGGCTATTGATCTATTAAGTATGTCCAGGGAGATATATGTCCTGGAAGAAACTGACGCTGATAGTTTCTAGCTCTAGGTAAGAGCTAAATAAGACAAAGATAAGAAAATATTTCTGATACCACCTCCCCTTCTGCCTATATTCCTTCCTGTTGTTTATAGATTGAACCATATCAGTTAAAAATAATGACTTTTAGTTGTTCATTTTAATGTGACCCTTTCTAGAGCAGTCACTCTATTCTCTGCAGAAAGAAGAATTTTTTATTTGTTGGATGCTAACTAATATGAAGATTTGAATTGTAACTGTAACAAATATTTTCAAATCCAGAAGTATTAATTTCTAAAGCTTTATTATGGAACTTTTTGGGTAATTATTATTAATAATAATAATAATAATAACTATATGGACTATTAATCAGGTACCCAAGGATTTGCAATCTTATTAACTTGAGTGTGGTCTCTCATGATGCAGTTCGTAGACTATACATCCCTGCTATCCAGTGTCTTTTCTCAGTGACTTTACCTAAGTGTGTTGCAAGGGTCAAACTGAATTACTGGCATCATGAGGATATCAGTGAAGCATTCTGGTTGTTTATTTATTATCTCTGGTTTTCCATGCAGCTATCACATTTTCTTTTTCTTTTAAATATTTCCCTGAAGAATTTCCCTATTCCTGTTCAAATTTGATGTTCCGTGTTTGTTATATGTTGCAGTCTGCCCATCCCTTTGAGTTTTTCTGTTGCCCTCTGCAGAAGAGCTAGTTTTAATTCCTCAGAACTCATTCTTTAGCAGGATAAACCAGCATTAGGGAATCTAGTTCTCAGGCTCTGGAATACAAAGGACATAGAGTTAACACTAGCAGATGCCCATCAGTGTTAAAGGATGAGTGTCAGAAGTTCCAAAATGACAGCAAACAGAGATAGTGAGTCTTGGATTAGAGATAGTGAGTGTGAGACCCAATTATGTTTTTGGTTTTGTTGTTGTTGTTTGTGAAGTGCAAAGACATTTAGTTACCTCAGAGACCATGAGAGCTGGCTGGTGGGATGAACCTCTAGTTGATGGGATTCCAATGCAATGGAGTATCTCAGGACTGGGAGATCTGGTTTCCATGGTTACCGACCCTGTTGAGGTTAATCCTGGTCATTGTCCAAGGTTGATAACTTTTTGAGCTCTTCTATATTCCTATTAATTCAGTCAGTAGATACAATTGCTCTTTGATTGTCTGGCTTGTCAATATAGGCACTAGCCAGTCAAAATAAAGAGCTAGCCCAATTCCACAATCCCTTACCAGAATCATTTTTTGATTATATATATAATAAACCAATAATATTAAAATATAGTTATTAAAAGTTAAAAGTTTACTGACTCCAGGTTAAGTTGCCTGTTTTATAGTTTTCCTTAATCAGAACGCAACTCACTCTTGGGACTGATCTACCTTTCCACTCCCTGCTTTGACCTTTCTTGCTTCATCTGCTCATTTACTTTCAAGATATTTTTCAAGTGTTTTGTCTTCTATTAGAATGTAAATTCCTTGGGAGTAGGGACCACCTTTTCTGTTTGTTTATATTTTGATTCCCAGTGCCTAGCAGATAGTAAAATCTCAACAACTGCTAACTAGCCAACAGAACTTCAATAGCTTCCTTCCTTTTCACTTGTCCACAAGTGAATCATGCATGGCATTGGGTATCAGGCAATTCTAAGGTAGACAGAGGATAGAGAAATAACATATATCAAATATACAGAAAATGTAAACTTCTTAAGGGGACTTGGGTATTCCATTCTCTCAAACTCAGTTTCTTTTTTTTTCAGTTTTTTTTTGAACTGCAACATGAAGGTATATATAGGAGGGAAATAATTGGAAGATATCACAGGAGAGGAAGTTTATATCTAATTCATAGTGTTTTCAATGCTTGTCAAAAGAGCAGGGAATTTATTTGTTAGGAATAGGAATATTTAAAAGTTTTTGAATGATCATAATAATATATATTTTTGCCTGAAGGCATGGGATTGGCTGAGATGGTCTCCTTAGGTCTCTCCCTTCAGCTCTGATATTTATGATTGTTGGATTTTCTATTGGATATTTCCTATAGTTTCTTAGGGAAAATTGATTATATTTAAATCAGCCATTTTTGAGCTTGGTACTTTATACCCCATCATCTCTATTTCCTCCATTTATAATGACAAACATTATTTCATCTGCTCTGACCCAAATTGTAAGTAACAGCCTCTTCTGGCAGACCCAATAGCCTAAGTAAACATTTTCATGATCTCTTTAGCTATTCTTCACATTTTGTATTTCTATCATGACAGTTTCATTTAAACCTCATACAGTCTTTGGAAAATGGAACAAAGTTATCTTCTTTTATTTTAAATGACATGACAGGACTAACAACATAAATATGTTCTTGCCTGGAGAATTATATTTTCAATGATATACCAGAGAAAATCAAACTTAAATTAAAAAAATTAAGATGCTATAAACACAAGCTTTTCTCTAATTACCTTTCTTTTAGAATTCCAAGTTTTTCTCATTAGTTCCCCCGTCTCTACAATGTTCTACTCTACAATGAAGAGAATATTCCTGTTAGAATACATGGGATTTTTATCTCTATTGTGTGTACATTGGAAACTAACAGTTCCATTGGCATATTGGCATGTGTTTGTATTTGAGTTAAATCACAGAAGGTATTAAAAGCTAGTTAAAATAACGGCAGAGCAAGAATGTTTTTGTTTTTGTTTTTAGGAATAAGGAGCCTTTGAAAAATTTTAGGCAAGGAATAAAGTCTTATCTATCAGCCAGAAAGAAGTATGTGTATGGAGGGAGAAAAGTTGTGTGTGTGTGATATTGTCCTCATAAAGCAGAGGTTTTCTTGTGGCGCAAGTGGCCTACAAAAAAAAAAAATATTCTCCCTCAGGCAGAATTTTTTAGCAAATTTTCTATTTGAATTTGACTCCACTGCTGCCAAGTATACTTTTATATGGACCAGTTTGGTGCTGAAAGAGGGAAAAAGTAGATTTGCTTAAAGAAAACTGTAATCATCAATTAGAAAAGATTATAAAACATTGCTTCTTCCATATATTAACATTTGAATCTCCTGAGAGAAGTAGAGAAAGAAAACAAAAGACTTCGGATTAATTTTTAGAAAATCTGTTAAAGTAGATGTGTATAGAAATAATTTTCAAATGAAAATGAGGGCAGTCTGGGAAATAAAATAATTTATGCTATATACATAAATATGTAAATCACTGCAATGGTTATGGGATGATGCTTTATTTTTATGAATAATTTGATGCTTTAAAGAGGTAGAGAAAACTTTTATTTATGAAAAACTTAACAATGCAAATATAAAGAAACCCTTTTTTTTTTCCAGAACTCAAAATGTGATATTGAAAAAGTGATTAATTTCATAGAGTTGCAGGGTATTATGGTTCTTCTACTTATTTGAATATAATGAATATAACTATTTAAAACTTGAGGGAATAGACATAAAAATAAATGAAAAATCATATAACTATTTAGTGGTGATGGGATAGCACAATCATGTGTAGGTGAATTGTTTGGAGCCTCAACCTGAAATTACTTTCCCATGAGATCCAATCTAATTAGACAATGCAGCATCTTGGGGAAAAAAACTGGCTTTCCTAATCTGTGTGTTCCATTGTAAAACTATCTCAACAGAGTGACAACAAACCCTGTCTGTAAATTATGGGGATGTCTACTCTTCACCTGTAAAGACTTGATGCCTCCACATCCCCAAGGAATGGGCAGATGAATATGATTTGTTTCAGCAACCACGAAGGAAGTTGAAGCAGACACTAGGGTAGGCTTAGAGCTTGGTCATGAATGGAAGATGCCAAGTTCATCCACTGCAGCCCAGGCCATCACGGATTATGCTGGCTTTTGACCTGCCACCAGTCTTCCATGCCTAGAAGAGAGAGTGAGCCTAATGACTTGGTTCAACTCTGCCTCAAAGTACAATTCACATGGAGATCTAGACATCAGTCTGTGTTGTCACTGGCCCTCTTCAGAAAGGATAAAAACCACATGAACCATAGTTACTTAGGTAGATGAGCTTTGTAGTTTTCAGATTTAAAGAGTGTTGCTATCTAAATTAAGGGGTGGTACTTTAACTCTGTCCTTTAAAACATGATTCAAATTGGAAAGAATTTGTAAATGTTTCATAAGTTTTAGAATAGAGAAGAAAAGGTTTGATGTTGATTAGATAAAAAAATAAGGAAAAAAGTGACTTTGGATAGTGTAGATGTTTCCTTACTTATAAAATCTTAAGCCCCTGCTTTGGCTATGGCTATGTGCTAGGCACTCTCTAAGTCCTGGGGATAAAAAGGAAGGCAATAGACTTTCCTTATTTCAAAGAACTAATAATGTAATGAGGGTGAAAATATGGAAATAGCTATATACAAACCTATTGTGTAAAGTACAAATAAGAGATAATTAATAGAAGGAAGGCAATAGCAGTAAGGGGCATCAAGAAAAGCTGCTAGTAAAAGATGAGATTTTTGCTAGATTTGAAGGAAGCCAGGGAAGCCAGAAGGTAAAGAGAAGCCAGAGCCTAAGGCACAGGAGAGTCAGTGAAGATACACAGATGGGAGATGGAGTGTCTCCTGTGATGGGCAGAAAGGAAGCCAACATCACTGTATTGTAGAGAATGGAAGGGTGTTCTTACCAGAAAGACAGAAGAGGGTAAGGCTATAAAGAACTTTGAACACCAAACCCAGGATTTTATATATGATGATAGGGAACAATTAGAGTTTAATTAGGGAGGTAACATGATCTAGATTGACCTTTAGGAAAATTTATTTGATATCAGAGAGGGAAAAGGACCAGAGTATAAAGTCTTGAGGCAGGAAGACCAGTTAGCAGGCTACGTCACTAGTCTGTGCATGAGGTGATGAGGTTGTCATGTACCAGAGAAGCTTATACAAAAATCAGAAGGACTTGGCAATAGATAGTGCATGGGATGAATGGTAAGAAAAAGAAGTAGAATTGAGTGTGACAGACACCAAAGTTACAACAAGCCTGAGTGACTGGGAGAATGCTGTTTGCTCTCCACACTAATAAGAAAGTTCAGAAGAAAGGAGGATTTGAGAAGAAAATGACCTCAATTTTGGATGTATTGATTTTAACGAGTCTATGGGACATTCATTTCAAGGTTCATAACAAACAGTTGGACATATAAGAATGGTGGTTAAGAGAAATGTTAAAGCTGGATGAATAAATTTGAGAACTATCAGATAAGAGATGATAATTGAATCTATGAAAACTAATGAATTCATCCCATGAAGGGAGAAGAGAACTCTGTCCAGGAAAGAGGTTTTTTATAGTTAATGGTCATGACCTAGATAAAGATCTATCAGAGGACAGACACAAATAATCAGGAAAAGAGGAGGAAAATCAGGAGAGTGTAGTACAAAAATCTAGAAGGGCACAAGAAGAGGGTGATCACAATCTTAAAAGTCAAGAAGGAAAACGACTAAGAAAGAAGCTATTAGATTTGATCATTAAGAGATCACTGGTAACTTTGGAGAGCAATTTCAGTTGAATACTGAAGTCAGAAGCTAGACAAAAGGGTACTTTAGTCAATGTAGGAGGATAAGAAGTAGTAGGGGAAGAAGTGAATGAATGGAAAGGTAATGGTGACATCAATTATTTCTTTCTTCCTCTTCATCTCACATCATTGAAATAGCTTTTGCCACTGTTTCTTCCTTCACCTCTGTCTCCCATAATGAAGTGGCCCTTCTTGTTAAGGCAAATATTTCAATATATACATATAATTCCATTCCATCCAGTCTTTTGCATCCTCATTCCTACTTGCTCACTTTCTCACTTTCTGTCAGTCCACTGCTTCCCTTGAGAAGACAGATCAAGAAAGAATTTAGCCACAAAAAGGCAGGGAATATATGGGAAGATAGCTAGTAGGTGTGGCCAAAATCAAGTGAGGGTTTTTTAAAATGGGGAAGAATTGGATATGTTTTCAGACAATGAGGAACATATATGTATATATATGTTAAATATATATAAACCTTCATACTTATGTCTGTACATATTTATGTACATATATTCATATTTATATAATTTGTTATTTAAGTTGTTGTATCTTTAAGGATGGGGAGTTCCCAGGCCCATGCTAATTAATATAATCAAAGTGATCCCATGAATTTGCATTCAATCCATCAATCAATCAATCAAAAGTAAACTGGGTGTGTAGAGAGCCAGAGCCAGAAATTCAGGGTCACAGTTCAGTTTTAAGTTTTAATTGTTTAAAAAAAAGCACCAAAACTTTTAGAACTCTATCTATCTATCTATCTATCTATCTATCTATCTATCTATCTATCTATCTAATCTGTCTCTCTGTCTCTTATCTATCTTTATCTATCTAAAACAATGTGTATACTGATAGTTTAACTTCATGAATTGTACTGTTTTAAATTCATATCTTAGTTAATAAAATTGATATTCTCCATCCATTTCTTTTTTTGTATATGGCTCATGAGATGTACCTCTTTAGAATAATAAATCTCATTATAGAGACTTTATGTTATTCTGAAGACTGATGTGATGAACATAATTTTATCCACAAACAAGAAAATCTGGATTATTTCACCTTCTATTAGGAATCCCTTTTCCACATGTAGTCTGTATTAATTCCTGTATTTAAGACCTTTAGTGAGCCTACATATCCCTGTTTCATTCCTTACTTGATATTTATATTTAGTTAGCTAATTAATGTTATTTCAGTTGTACCTGTAATAGTGACAGTTTCCCAGTCAGATTCTGATGGATATGATCAAAGAAATCCCAGATATTGACACTGAATCAGTGAAAAGTAAGGTAGGTATAAATTCATCTTTAATTAATTAAGATAATAAAATTATAGGAAAAAATAATTATCTCACATAGAAAATATTTTGTGATTGGCCAAAAGAAAGAGACACCTCTCTTGGCCTAATTATAACACTTAAAATTCATTTAGATGACACATGTAAAACCCAGGGGAATTGCGCTGGAGTAGGGTTGGGGGAGGGGAGGGAAAGAACATAAATTATGTAACCATGGAAAATTTTTTTCTGAATTAATCATTTAAATAATATTTTTTAAGATGCATTTATAAATAGTGTTCATGGGGGCAGCTGGGTGGCTCAGTGGATTGAGAGCCAGGCCTAGAGATGGGAGGTCCTAGGTTCAAATCTGGCCTCAGACATTTCCCAGCTGTGTGACCCTGGGCAAGTCAATTAACCCCCATTGCCTAGCCCTTACCACTCTTCTGCCTTGGAGCCAATACATAGTATTGACTCCAAGATGGAAGGTAAGGGTTTTTAAAAAAAAAAGAAACAGTGTTCAGCAACAGGCAAAGCCAATGATGCTGGAATACCATGGTGAAGAACCCTTAAGAAAGAATTTCATTGTGTGATGGGAGAGCTTTTGAGATTCTCCTTCCATTGACAAAGTGATTACTGTGATTTTTAAAATGTTAAAAAAAAGGCATTTCCATTGGCATTATATATTGTGGGGTTTTCCTTAATGGACTTCCCTGACCAGCAGTAGGGACCATAAGTAGCAGGGGCTGATGACAGCATAAATTTAGGCCTGAGTGGCACTCTACAGGACAAACTAAACATAGCAAGAAAAGGCAATTTCTGCACTCAAAATGGGCACTTATACTCAGAGACCAGAAAAAAAAAAAGCTATACTCAATGGAACTTAATGAGGAAGTTTTGCACCAACGGAGAAAAAAAATTCTAGTGACTAGGAACTGTTAGTTTACCCTTAATCTACATGAGATCTATATATTCGAAGACAGTTTCCTCAATAATTTTTTTTTGTTTCGTGTGCATAATTTCCTGGTTTTAGAAAGCTATTTCTATAACAATTGTCTTTGTTATACTTGCTTAGTAAATAACACTTATAAAGCTTATTATGTCTGGCTGATAATTATTAGGAAGCATATTAGATGGGGGCTCATGTATTATCTAAGGAGTCGCAATCTTTTAATGTTACAACCTAGAAAATTGATGGAACAGTAGTCTCTGGAGAACCAGTATGCCAATGTAAATGGAAATTTGAGAATTCACCTGGGAAGTATTGCTACATCTTCATTAAAGAAGCTGAAGTGAAATAACATACGCATGGAAGAAATATTCTTGAGAGATAACCTTCAAGGCTATATATTGCTCTACCAATTCATACTTTTAAAAATAATAGAAAATATGTATTATAATCTTATTTCACTATATATTCTAATTCTTTCTATTTCCATCAAGATATAGTATGCTAGAAAAAGTATTTGCAAACTCCTAACAATTCATTTCTAATATTAACACAAAATACACTTAATTTATTTGTAGAATATTGTTACATATTTTATAACAATAAAAATTTAGCTTATAGACCTTTAATTACTATTACTACCTACATTACCTTTTCAAGGAAATATCATATCAGTGATTTATATTAAAACCTTTTACATTTTCCCCTCTTACTAATATTTTGAAAATTTATCAAATATATGTGTAAAACATTTAAAACTATTTATTTATAAATTCTAGTCATCTGTTCTCCAAATTTAAATCTTCCAATATGATAAATTAAATGCAAAGTTACATATTTTTCTTTCAGCTCTTAACCCAGCAGATATTATGTAGTGCTTCTCAAAAATTAATTAATTAAATTAGATCTATTTTCTTAGAATGGAGTTATAAAAAATTTTATCCCAATAGTATATCTTAATATATCAGAGGAGATAAGAAAAAAAGGTTATTATAAGCATGAACAGCAATGAATAGTAAGACTAAACAGTTTGCAAGGAAGGATAAGATGTAAAGCAGTGGAGAAAATATGAAAATTACCATCTATAATGATTTGGACACATTTTATATAAAGAGAAATCCTTCTACCTAAATCAACTGGTCCTGAGAGCCATCAGCATGCTACAACAAAGTAAAATAATTCAGATTTCATTCTCATAATGAGGACTGCCATTAAGTAAAAGTAAAATATTATTTAGTGTATTTTAAGAAGGAATGGAAATGTACTTAAATTTGGAACACTTTCTATTCAAAGTGGTTAAAATTAAAATATTTTTGCACTTTGAATGAATATGCTTCTGTTGTCAAGAAAATTCACTTATACGGAAGCTTTCGTTCTCTGGCAATAGTGGATAAAGGCGATATCACCATATGTCCAAAATCTCAAGGTAATCAGTCCTTGATAGATTACTTGTAAAATTTCCAGTATGTTCTTAACTGACAAACTGCCTGTGAGTCAGTTAGTTGGAGACTCTACCATATCACAGATGGAAGAAAACAGGAAGATTATAATAAGAAGCTGAAATACCTATTATAACTAAGTTGTGAAATTCAGCTCTTTGGTTTAATTTTCAAAAACAGCTTTCCACACAGAGACCAATTAGAGATGTGAAATTGTGTACAGGTTTGTACGTCACATTGTGAAAGCAATGTTTCCTAAAAAGTGTATGTTAATTGATTTTTCTTCAGATTGTATTTTATTTGCACCAGGTGGCTTACATTTAAATGAAACCTGAACTGAATCCTTCTGCAAAACCACAGATCCTTTTGCATTACAAAAGGCACCCCTTCGTTAGGAGATGCTTTGCTGTTTGAAAATTTTTACAAAGAACTGCCGTTCATCATAAAGATTCCATGAAGGTTTGAGGAAAGCATGCTTGAAGTAAAAGAAAAGGAAATATTCTACCTAAGTGAAAATCCTAAAAATCATTGATAATCTTCCATAATAGAGTGAATTTAGGTTGACCAGTAAACTGAACAAATGTCATTTTCTATGTAATCCATCAAGTCCATTAATGTGTTTATTTCTATTTCAGGAAAGGAGAAACTATTTATTATATTCCATTTATGATTTCTACTCATATTTAGCTCTTTCTATTACAAGGATGACCATGTATATACAGGCTGAGGAACTCCTACCTAGAGAGCACATATAAATTAATAATTACGATAGGACCTAAAAAAAAGAATCTGTGTTTTCCTTTTACTTTTTAAAGTTTTATTTATTATAAGACAGAATTCTGAATATTTCAAATCCTTTTTGGGTTTTAAAAAAATAATAGCTGAACATATGGTCTATTATCTATTAATTCATTTGAGATCTGTCTCTGTGTATATCATGACAACATTTTTAATTTGATAATTTAATTATGTATTCTATTTTCTATTCAAAATCAGGGAATCAGAGAATTACAAAGTTAGATAGATCCTTAGAATCAATTGGGCCAATCTTTTCCTGAAACATGTATCACCTTTAAAACATCTTAAAAGTGGCCATTCAACTTCTATTTCAAAACTTCCAGTGACTCGATACCGCCTGAAAAGTTAAGTCTATTTCTGAATAATTTTAATTGTTAGAAAATGTTTGGTTTATATTCAATTTAAATCTACTGTTCTGTAATGACTATTCATCACTTGGAATAACAGATATTCTCTGTACTCTGGGAATCAAAAAGAATAAAGATCCAGTCTCTTTCCAACACAAGTTTTTAAATATTTGCAAGCAAGCATCATGTTCCTCCTTAGGTAATTTCCTTTGGGAGAATTGTCCCCAGACCTTTTAGCTATACCTCATGTGGTCTAGTTGTAAATACTTTTGGTTTGCCCCAGTGCAGAAACTTTTCAGCTTATCAATGTCATTTCTATAATATGATACTCCAAACTGATCATAATATTCTAGATGTAGTCTAACCAGGGCAAAATTTGGTTTTCAAAAACAGCTTTTCATGTAAAGGCTGATTAGATATCTAAAATTTTACATAGATTTGAACCCTACTAATTTTTAGAGGAATTATTTATTAAAATAAAAGTCTTTAAATATGTTTTTAATAGTATTTTAATTGCACAAGAGAAGTCTACTCTATAAAAGAAACCTGAAGGAAGACTTATTTCTGAAAAGAATCTATTTGCATTTTTAAAAAGCCATCCCTATGTTAATTGGGACTATGGGCTATCTTGATTACCTTACTCATTCCAGATGCTATATTTTTATTATTTCAAAAGAAAATTACATAAGAATTTGCTTTCAGGGTCCATTGAAGACTCTGATTATTTATAGTCCATAGGTGCATCTAGGGGACCCATTGGATAAAGTGCCAGGCTTGAAGTCAGAGAGACTTATCATCCTGAGTTTAAACATGGCCTCAGACATTTAGCAGTGTGATCCTAGGCTAGTTGTTCATCCCCATTTATCTCAGTTCCTCATCTGAAAAATGAACCAGAAAAAGAAATAACAAAACACTACCGAATCTTTGCCAAGCAAACCTCAAATGGGGTCACTGAGAGTCAGACAGGGATAAAAAGACTGAACAACTGAATTGCATCTACTTTACAAGCATACTATTATCAAGTTCTATTATCCATTTTCTACCCTAAGACAATTGATTTCCCCAATCATCTAAACCTGAAAATAAGACTTGCATTAATAAAAATTGACTCTTTTAACATTTCTTCCCACAACTAGAAGAGATGCTCACCCTTCTATGTTTAGTTAATTCCTTGGTTCTACCACATCCATTTAGAGGTAGAGTGATTTAATATTATTAGGTCACACACTACTATTTCGCTTCTCTAGTTTTCAAATCAAAGCTCCACATATCACTTTGAGACCTAATTTTCAGGATTATAAATAGAGACTTCCTATAGGAACTCAACATGGAAAACATCCATATTGGACTTCTTAGAATGAACAGAGTAGCATCTAACAAATTATATTTTTCATATCTACTTTATTATAGTATTTAAAAAGACTGGATTTCAAAATACATTTACCATTAACTTCATTTGAATGTGATTTACAGATCAATCCAAAATTGGTCTGGAATTTGAACCTAAAATTTATGTATATTGATACACATATATAGCTAATATTAATGGCATATTATTTAATGTAAATTTATTATAGTCCTATTAATCTGACTTATCTGAAACATTAATTGATTCACACATTTATGAATATATGCTGTTCTAGTGACTATGAATTCCTTTCCTTGTTAAATAAAATGGAAAATAAGCTTAAGCTCATCTGCTTCATCACAGACAGCTCTTCACATGAGCTGAAACCAAATATTTGCCATCTTTAATTGCTTCACAGTGAGGTATTACCAAGAACACCTTCTTTTAGAACCATTAATTCCCTGCTTCAAACTGCAGTCGCAAAGACATATTTGCCAGTAAACATAATGAATATACAGTAGAAGGTATTTTGCAGTAAAATTAACAAAATGGAGTGAGAGTTTATGATTAGAAATGCGTATTCGCTCATTTGTACAAACAAGTTGATCTGTGTTCTGAAAACTTTATAGGTTGGGGAATAAAATAGAACAAGTTGACCTTTAGACAACAGCTGCCTTATTAAGATGAACAAAGCCTTCCATTCCTGGCTGGATCTATAGCAATGTATGTTCTATATTTCTCTTTGAATTTTAGACTGCCGAGCTCATGAAAAAAATTACACATCACAGTAGTAACCATTCTTTTTAAACTTCTTAATAATTTGTGTTGTGTTTCCAGCATTAATAAAGTAGGAAGCTGTTATTAGAGCTTCTAACCCTAAATTACCGCCTCACAAATTGTTAGCCTGTTCTTTGTTGTTATGGATTTCAGCTTTGGTATCATTGATCACAAAATTTTATTAGATTGGTGAGGATTTTTTCCTACCATCAGCAGCAATAGATGAGTTCAGGATTATTTATTGGCTTGGTTTTATAAGATACTTTATAATCTCTTACTGTCTCTCTTTTTTTTTATAAATGGTCTATACAGACAAGTGGTGGGACTAGAGAAACTTCACCATCCAGTTCCAATAGGGAAGACAACATGCAAACAAATATATAAAAAACAAGTTTTATACAGTATAAATAGGAAATAATTAACTGAGAAAAGGCACTGGAATTCAGAGAGGTTGAGGAAGACTTACTGTACAAGGTGGGATTTTGGTAGGGATTTAAAGGAAGCCAGTAGCCAGGAGGGAGGAGGGAGAGTGTGGTAAGCATGGGGGTTATCCAGAGAAAATGTCTGGAGAGCAGAGAGGTGGAATGTCTCATTCATGGAACAGTCTGGAGGATATTAAATCATAAATGTTGGCAAGTAAGGTGTAAGAGAACTGGAAAGGCAGGAGCAAGCTAGATTATGCAGGGCTTTGACTGCCAAAGAGAACTTTTTGTTCTTGTTTCTTGAGGCAATAGAGAGTTAGTGGAGTTTATTTTTTTTCCATTTGAATAAGTTTATTTAGTCAATTTAGAACATTATTCCTTGGTTACAAGAATCACATTATTTCCCTCCCTCCCCTTCACCCACCCTTCCTGCAGCCTACATGCAATTTCATTGGGTATTACATGTGTCCTTGATCAGAACCTATTTCCATGTTGTTGATGTTTGCACTAGGATGTTCATTTAGAGTCTACATCCCCAACCATATCCCTTTGACCCATGTATTCAAGCAGGTATTTTTCTTCTGTGTTTTTACTCTAGTGGAGTTTATTAAGTGGGGTCTGTGGAAGTATAATATGGTCTAGCCATAATATGGTCACTTTATGAAAATTATTTTAATGGCGAACTGGAAGATCGATTGGAGTGGAGGAGACTTGAGTCAGGCAGACTCACCAGTAGGTGAGTACTTGAGGTATGAGGTGATGAGGGTCTCCATTGGAGAAGTGGCAGTGTCAGAGGAGAGAAAGGGTTGTATTTGAGAGATATTGCTTTGGTGAATTTGGCAGTCCTTGGTAAGAGGTTGGATAAGGAGAATGAGAACAAACAAAGGAATGAATAAAAGAGTAAAATAAAATGCTGATTCTTATATTTTTGAATGAGGGATAAAGCAATAGGAAGGAAACATTTCTGGATATGAAACTAGGGAGATAAAGTCATCAAAACAACATGAAAGGTACTAAAAAAAGATGCACACACACAGATCAAGGACCAGTGCTCTGGTAAATGTGGATAATTCCTCCACTTATGCAATTAAGTACTTTGACTACAACTCTGGTCCATAATATAGATCCTAGAGGAAAAGAGTAGTTAAATGATTTTACAGATAAATGTCTCTGGTCACACAGAGACAAACTGATTCTCCAATTTGTTCAGTTCATAATCTCTTGTAGAAATTACTTATATTTACTTTTATATTTTATATTTACTTATATCTGTGTATACATGGTTTCTTTCCAGTTAAATACAAGTCCTTCAAAGTAAGAGATAGTTTTATACTATTTTTTTCCTGTAAGTTCTTTGTACCTCTAGTGCCTAGAACAGTGCATAAGCCACAGTAGCATAGTAGAACAGCATAAAGCCACACTTTACATAATTTTTTTTTGTCAAATAAATGGATGGATGGATGAAAAAAGAATAATATCTATGAAAGAAACTGCTGACTAATATTCATAGTATAGCACTCCAGAAAATGGAAAATAGAGCAGATATTGTAGCTAATGAACAGCAGGAGGAAGAGAAACAGTTATCCCACAGATTGGCAGAGCTCTAGTCCCTCTTTTGAAGGAGAAAAGTTTTTAAAGTTAAGTGTTTAGACTGTATAGGTTTCTATTGTGTGGACACCCCACTCATGAAATTTACAAACATTCTTTCTTCTCACTAGTTTATAGATTTTATGGAGTATATATTCAATTTTATGGGGAGGAGAATGCTTTATTTCATTTATATTGCTGCTTAATTAAATATTCTTCTCATGAATTTAGTATGTCTTACAACTCTAAGGCTTTTTTCTTATGTAGAACACATTAGTAGAGACACGTAAAATGATGTTAGGGAAACATTCTCCCTCACAAAATACCAATTGTAGAACTTAGGACAGCTAATTAAGGATCCAGAGAAATAAGGGTTGGATGAGATCTCAGAGGTCCTCCCCAGATTTTCCAACCCTTGCTAAAACAACCCAAACTTTCCCTGAACTAGAATCTTCTCTGGTTTTGTTAACAAGAGTTTAGTAATTCTTCAATGCAAAACCTCCAGTATGAATAAACTCAGTACTTCCCAAAGGATGACATTTCATTTTGGAAAATTGTCAGAAAGTTTTTCCTTCTATCAAGCCTCTATCTTATTTTCCATAGTTTGATCTTCAAGTTCTTCCCTCTCTTTCCAAGTGGAATTAGTAATTACTATCATCAGTAATGATAGTTGTCCTCCTCCTTCTCCTCCTTCTCCTTCTAGTCATCAGTATCATCTTTTACATATGCACCACTTTAAAATAGGCAAATACTTCTGCATGCATTATCTCTGTCGAATGAACCTCATAATAGCTAGCTGAGGTAAGCAATACAAGTATTAATATCTCCATTTTATAGATAAAGATAAGTGAAAAACAGGTAAGTGATTTGCCCATGGTCACATGGTATTTGATATTAGAGTTAGAATTTGAACCCAGCACCATTTGATTCCAAGACCAGAACTGGATATATTATCATATCACCTCTTTTTTTCTCTTCTCTAGACAACTTATGGTCAGTTCCTTCAGCTTATTGCATTATGGCATTCCCTCTAGTCCTCTTCTAGCCTGATCATCCTCTTTAGGGCTCATTCTAGCTTGTTAACATAGAGGCAGCTGGTAGAGCATTAATATTGGGCTTAGATTCAGGAGGCTTGAGTTCAAATACAGTCTGTGAGACTCTGGACGAATTGTTTAACCTGTTTCCTCAACTATAAAATCAGGACAGCACCTACCTCACATTTTTATAAATGCTTTTTTTTCCTTTTCTCTTCCCTTTATGAAATGTGGCTTTCAAAACTGAAAATTGATAAGAGCCTAGTAATCCTCTATCAATACAATTTAGGAAGCTATTAACTTTCTGGAGGTAGAGGACATAGTTTCAGTTTAGAAAAATACTTTATAAATCCCCTTTTTAGAGAAATTTTGCTAAAGAATAATGGAAACCATCATTCTGGAATTAGAGAACCTTACTGAAAGCTGATTTCTGTTTTTACTATTTCTGTAACAAAAGACCTCAGTTTCCTCATCTGCAAAATGATAGTATAAAAGCACAATGAATCAATACAACTTAAAAATAATAATAATAAAATGAGTATTTGGATTAGATGACCTTTGAGGTCCCTTCAAACACTCAATCTGTAATACCAAGATCAGTGCTCCCTTCATCCACTTAAATCCTATTGAAATTGATTTTTTAACTCACATTGGACTTCACCCTCACATCAATTAAATTTCATCTTGTTATATTTGCCCATTCCTTCTAGTCAGCAGCAATCCACTCATACACTTCCAGTGCTGAGTCTCCATAGATTTAACAACTATCCTCTCTATGTCTTCAATACAATCATTAAAACTTTCTGAACAGCCCAAACCTAAAATTAAATCCCTCAAGACTTCCACTATAGATGTACTTCTAAGATGTTATCATATTATTGATAACTTCTCTTTGGTTCTGTTCACCCAACTAATTTTAAGTCCTTTCCTACTTTCAATTAAACTCAATGCATTTTGGGGCAAAGAGAGTTTTTTTTAATCAAAATATTTTGCAGAAATTTAGGTTTGTAGATAAATTTAAGACATTTATTTGTAACATTCACTCAAATAATCAAGTTAGTTATACTACAAAAAAATAAACATTCTGGAATTATTAAACTTATTAATGATCATTAATAATTCTTTCTAAATGTTTATAGACTCTTTAATAATGTGTCCTAGACTTCTGTTAGGCACCAATGTTAATTTCAGTGATATATACATATCATATATGATGTGTATATGTGTCGTATCATATATATGATACCTACAGACAGAAGAGAAGAGAAGACAAGACGTTATATGGAGAGGTCATTCCCCAGCTGATACCTGGGAAAACAGTAGAGATCACTAAGGCCTGCAGTCTTTCTTGATTTCTGCATTAATGCCCTTAGCTGAAATTGTTTCTGGGATAGAAGTCATACATGCTACAGAAAGACATCTAGGTCTATCATGCTCCTTCTTAAGGCTTCCCCCAGGTAAAAGATTGTATACATGTATACAAACATTGCTTGAGGCTATAAAATATGTATATCTGTATATATATTTACATCGTCACATATATATATTTGCACACCTATATCTATATATGTTTATCTTCTTCTTGAGAGGAAAAGAGGCTGTTACTTTTCAGACATCCCAACCTACCAGCACAGATAATGATATACAATGGAAGAAGAAAGAGGAAACTTAATTCAGATGGACAATACAGTTGAGTAAGAAAAATAAGGATGAAGGATAAAGCATAAGAATGTGGAAAAGTGAGGAAGGGCTGAGGTGATGGCTGACTTTAGTTTTGGCAAGTAAAATATCATGGGTAACTATAAAGAATAGTTT
Organism: Monodelphis domestica; assembly: GCF_027887165.1. NCBI lineage: Eukaryota > Metazoa > Chordata > Mammalia > Didelphimorphia > Didelphidae > Monodelphis > Monodelphis domestica. The sequence goes on along the minus strand of NC_077234.1, from coordinate 122,016,949 downwards.
CAGCTGAATGATGATATCATAACAAGACTGCAGAAGGTTTAGATCAGAGTGAGAGGAGAGGAAGTAGAGGCACCAAATAGAAAGTTGTTTGTTTTTGTTATTTTTTTTCGTGGAGATAAGCCACAAAAGGGAGGAGAGATGGAGGATGAGAACTAATATAACTATGGTAGAATCAAATAAGGATTTTAATTTTTTAGGAATAGGGGCTCCATGATTGGGCTCCATTAGTAGGTGGCAGGGAAGCAGTCAGTGAATAGGGGGAAATTAAAGATTAATGAGAGAATTGATATGATAGAAGAGGTAATCTGCTGGAAATTATTTAGAGTGAGATCACACAGAGGTACTAATAATGGTGAGTAAAAAGGTTAGTTACCTCTTGGTAAGAGACAAGTGAAGGAGAAGACAGTGAGGGAAGGCATCTGGGTGAGTGAAGAAGTAACTCTGCCAAGGACTTCAATTTTTGAAGTGAAATATGAGTCAAGATCTTCATCTCAGAGGGGATGCTATAGGAACCTGGAAGAGGGATGAAAAGGTTTGAAATAGTCACTGTGGTTAGTAGGAGAGCAACTCAATTAAGGGAGTATAAAAATAATTTCCTTTCTGCAATGAAGGTCCATTTGAAATTATGAAATCCACATTTATTGTGGACCTAGTTAACAGGATTTTATAATTTTCTCCAAGGATAAAAATGGGTTTTCTGAGAAGTCTCAGGAGTGATGAAGAAGAGGTAGGAAGAGAATATTCCAGGATCTGGCTTCTGGAAAGTAATGAAACATAATGCAAGAGTGTAACATACAAATGTTCTCTAATGGGTATGCTTAATTTTAGAATTCCCACACATGTTCCCAATCTCTTACCAAAGCACTTACCATTCCAGAAGCAGGCTTGCAATCCTTTCATGTGGAGAATTACATCAGTCCTGCCTCCCCCCTCCTGCTGCTTCCACTGGAATTCATAGAAAATTCATCTTCACAAAATTTAGGCTCTTGTGGTTCAGATGTTGCTGTAAAGGAAGCTGAATTTAATTTTGTTTCCTAGTTAAATCTTCTAAGTTTTTTTTTTTTCCCCAAATGACATAGCTAGGTTGTTTGCTACTTGAAGGAAGGGTCTATATACTCCATTTTATTTTTGAGAGACTGGCAGAGAGAGGTACAGAGACAGAAACAGAGGTAAATAGTCAGAGATAGACTTAGAAACAGAGATAGAGACACACAGAGAGACAGAGGGGAACGAGACGGACCATGACAGAGATGGATAGACAGAAACAAATGTAATGGGGATGAATGGTTACACAATTGAAGGAGACCTTCAGTTTCAATCATTCAATCTGATTTTGATTGAATAAACCACTTATGGAATAATGTGTCACACTCACACAAACCCCTTCACATTAATGTTATCATTTATGATTGTTTCTCTAAATCTGAATACCTCAGCAAATAGTATTAATAACACTTATCATTAAGAGTTCTGAAGGTGCATTATAGACACTAATTCATTTAACTCAAGCCTAGGGAAGTCGGTATTTTTAACACTCATGTGCTCTATACTTACCATTGAGTAGTAAGGATTAGTTATATGTCAATTGCATATATATGTGTGTGTATGTATATATATGTAAAAGTATCTGTGTGTATAAATGTACATATATGAATTAGCTCTTTTGTAAATTGTTCATGCCTCATAATTATTTTTGAAACTACCCAACATTTACTCAGCAAGTGCTATTAGAATGCATATTGTTCCACATAGTATATTTGTGCAAAGAAAACATGGTTAGACAAGTAATCCCACTTTAAATAATCCAAGTAAATCGTGAACAAACTTTTATTAAGTGTATACCATGTAGAAGCATTGTGCTAAGAACTGGTGAAGATCTATATTATGTCTATAATCATGTTCAAATGCATGAAATTCATCATCAATACATGAAAGGGTCACAAAACAGAGTCCTAACTAAAGCCTTACCAGGGAGGTTCCTGTTAAAGGGCATGAGGTGGAAAGAGATCAAGTAAGATTTCATGAAAGGGATGAAATTTGAGGGTTTTTTAATAGAATAGAAAAAAAGAAATTTGTAAATAGATAGAGGGAAGGAAAATATTTCAAGTAAAAAAGAGCAATTTGAACAAAGGCAAAGAGACTATTATAACATAAAATGTTTACATAGGGTGTTTGGAGAGAAATAATATGAGATAAGCTAGAAAGACTGTTTACCTGGCAAGGCAGGATTTATTTGGGCTTAGAGAAGACACCTGGCCTGAATGCAGACTAGACTAGTTAAATATAGTGTGGCTTGTTCTTGAGTAGTAGCATATTTGTATTTTAGATAACATAGGGAAATATTTCTCCAATTTGTGACTATGAAATTTCTAAGCAATGAGACGATACAAAATATAGGCAGTATTTGATTGACAAAAGTTTTAGAAGTCATTATTGGATTTTTTTGTCAGTGTTTAGGTCATTAAATATCTTAAGAAGTAAGTTCAATTAACGTATAGGAAATTGATCTCAAAGAAGAAGTATGTTGGAGCAATTTCATATTTCCCGAGTATTTGCCATTTTTGGGAGGAAGATGGTGGTAGGAGTGTGAGTGGTGAGTGGGAGGGGGCAATCATTAAACATTTATCATCACATCCCTTTCTTAAGCCAGGAAGACCTGTATTCAAGTCCTGTTTCTGACCCACTGCTTGTGGGCAAGTCACATCAGCTTTGAGTACTCTCATATATTTTTTTATAGATAAGACCACATGATGCTGACAAGTTAATGATTTTCACTAATAGTGGGACCTCTTCAATGAAAGTTCTCTATATCTATGGAATAATTGGTATAGTCAAAGCAGCGACAGGAAAAAAAAAAGCTAAAAAGACTAGGAAAGAATTTCATAATTCATTCTCTTTTATATTATATTTTATATATTTTTCCATATTGTTTGTAGATAAAAATTTAATAATCCTTTTCTGACATTTTGCAATCCGTATTCACTTTGTCCCTCATATACCTCCCCTCTCCCCAAGAGTAACACAATATGATATAAGTTGTACATGTACATATTTCAATGCTCATTATGTTGTGAAAGAAGACACATATCATTTACAATAGAGAAAAATTAATGGAGGAAATAAGGAATGCTTTGCTTTAATAAAAACAACGCTGAGGTACCACCTCACACCTAGCAGATTGGCTAACATGGCAGCAAAGGAAGGAAATGAATGCTGGAGGGGATGTGGCAAAGTAGGGACATTAATGCATTGCTGGTGGAGTTGTGAATTGATCCAACCATTCTGGAGGGCAATTTGGAACTATGCCCAAAGGGCGATAAAAGACTGCCTGCCCTTTGATCCAGCCATAGCACTGCTGGGTTTGTACCCCCAAAGAGATAATAAGGAAAAAGACTTGTACAAGAATATTCATAGCTGTGCTCTTTATGGTGGCCAAAAATTGGAAAATGAGGGAATGCCCTTCAACTGGGGAATGACTGGACAAATTGTGGTACATGTTGGTGCTGAAAGAAATAATGAAGTGGATGAATTCCATGGAGACTGGAATGACCTCCAGGAACTGATGCAGAGTGCAAGGAGCAGAACCAGGAGAACAGATACTGATACGCTGTGGTACAATTGAATGTAATAGACCTTTATACAGGCTTCAATGCAATGATCCAGGACAATCCAGAGGAACTTATGAGAAAGAATACTATCCACACCCAAAGAAAGAACTGTGGGAGTAGAAATGCAGAGGAAAAACATATGATTGATCATGTGGTTTAATGGGGATATGACTGGGGCTTTGCCCTTAAAAGATCACTCTGTTGCAGATATGTATAACATGGAAATAGGTTTTGAACCATGATACATGTATAACCCAGTGGAATTGCTTGTCAGTTCCAGGAGGGAGGAGCAAAGAGGGGTGAGAAAAATCATCACTCATGTAACCATGGAAAAAATATTCTAAATGGATAAATAAATAATTTATAAAAGAATGCTATGCTTCAATCTGCATCCAGACTTTCAGTTCCTTTTATGGTGATGGATAACCTTTTTCATCATAAGTCCCTTGGAGTTTTCTTGGATCCTTATGTTGCTGATAACAGTTAAGTTCATCACTATACATAATTATTGTTACTGGGTAGTTCAAAATTTTCTTTTCATGTTGTTATACTAGTTTTGAATCAGGATTTCTAGGAAAATATTTATACACTACTCTCATCTAGCTTTGAGATTTATTGATGGGTTTTTATCAACAATAGGACACCCTATTATCCAAAATAACTTGGAAAGCTCAATATCTTGTTTCAGTTTTACAAAATTAAGCTGTCCACATGATCACAGCTTAGGAATCCAATCTTTGGCAAAGTGTAGATAATATTATGTGTCTAAGATGCCTAGAACTTTTTCTGTTTTATAATCAGGAGGTCAAATGAAACACTTTTTACAGAAACACTAAATTGAGGTAAAAAAAACCTCTTTGAATAAGCTAGTCATGAATAAATGAAATAAAGATGACCCAGGAGATAGTAGAATGTCTTTGGTGTCAGAGACAACATCCATGGATTCAAAGATCTACTATCAAAATCTATCAACATTCTATCTAGGTAGAATGGTTGAAAGATCACTTGGAGTGGAGAAGATTTCAGTTTTGAATCCAGCCCAAGACATTTGCTATGTGTCTATGGTAGACACTTTACTTATTTTATATGTAGTTTCTTTATTTATTGAAGAGCTAAAGTAGAAGTATTTACATCATAAGACTGTTGTAATTTGAAGATGAAATAATATGGGTGATACTTTCAAAACAAAAAGCACCAAATAAATGTTTTGTTGTTGTTGTGATGGTGGTTGTTCATGATACCAATTTCCAATTCTCTTCATTTAGAGTGAGAAAATTTAGTCTAACCAGTCTAAATCAAACCAAATAAGTTATTTGGCTAAAACTTTATTCAGGTAAGGACTATTTAAAAAAGAAATAATGTTTGAATACTCAAGGAATGTAGTTCTGCAAAACCCATCCATCTATTAACCTAATATGTCAGCACCTTTCATTTTTAAAAATAATGTTAAACATAAGTCATAACTATTATTAATCAGTTCTATCAAAGAAAACAAAAACAAAAAGAACAAAAAAGCAAGAAATGAAATAAAATTATGAGGCATGAGGTAATTCTGTAAGAATTTTTTAAAGTGAGACAGTCTTTAATTAAGTGCCTACTTTGCATTTTGACCAATAACCTGAATAATGTCACAAGGGTCGTTTGTAATGGTTTTTATAGTCTGCATATAATGTATCTATCAGTGGGATTATTGTGAAATGGCATTGGTAGGTACTGGTCATGTCATATGGGATATATTATATTATATATATATATATATATATATATATATATATATATATATATATATATATATAGTAGTCTCTCGGTGACCGAGAAGGACAATTGTCTTTGTGCAATTTCATCTACAGTGTACCCTCATGTGACTTTGGAGTCCAAAGGCTGAGGCGCACAGTTTGTGGCACACGGGGCATGGGACGCCAGTTGTTACGGGAGGTGCGGTTGTGGCCTGGTGTCCGCGTTCACGCGCAGCGGCAAGACGTCGAAGTCGCTCATCTTCAAAGGTGGTGGCGGCATGGTTAATGTGGGTTCGCCAGCTGCAGAGGCAGTAAGTTCTAGTTGCTTTGGTGTAATGCCAGCCCACTTCAAGTTGGACTTTAGCTGATCCTTGAATCTTTTCTTTGGTTGGCCTTGTTTCCTGAGTCCAGCTGACAGCTCACCACAGAATGCCTGTCTTGGTATTCGCTGTGGGTCCATGCGGATGACGTGTCCAGACCATCGTAGCTGGGTTCTGAGGACCAGGACTTCGATGCTGGTGGAGTTGGCTCTGTCGAGGACTTCCTGGTTGGTGATTCGGTCCTGCCATCAGATCCTCATGATTGACCAGAGAGAGCATTGATGGAATTGCTCCAGCTGTTTCATGTGCTTCCAGTACAGTGTCCATGTCTCACAACCGTACAGGAGCGAGCTGAGGACCTCTGCATTATACACTTTGAGCTTCGTCGCAATGCTTATACCGCTGTGTTGGAGGACTTTGCAGCGCAGCCGCCCAAGTGTCTGGCTGGCCTTTTGGATCCTGGCATTAATCTCATGGTCTAAGGACCCGTCGTTGGCGATGGTGCTGTCCAGGTACTTGAAAGTGTTTACGTTAGAAAGCCGCGTGCCATCGATTGTAATGCACGGCTGGTTCGTTGGCCTCCCTGGTGTAGGTTGGAACAGCACCTCTGTTTTGCTGAGGCTGATAGTCAGGCCAAACAGTTTTGTTGCGGTGGAGAACCTGTCCACAATGGTTTGGAGATGATTTTCTTGGTGGGCCATGAGAGCACAGTCATCTGCGAAGAGAGCTTCCAGGATGAGTCTCTCTGTTGTCTTTGTTTTTGCAGTCAGGCGGCGAAGGTCGAATAGTGAGGCATCCAGTCGGTATTTGATGTAGTCGCCCAGGTCTAGATCCATCACAGCATGTCGTAATACTTGGGTGAAGTACAGGTTGAATAGTACCGGAGCGAGGACACAGCCTTGTTTCACGCCATTGGAGATGATGAAGCAATCGGAAGTCTCTCCAACAGATAGGACTTCCCCTGTCATGTCGACATGAAAGAGCTGGATCAGTTTGACAAATTTTGCTGGGCAACCGAGCTTGCTGAGGATCACCCACAATGTGTCCCTGTTCACTGTGTCAAACACCTTTGTCAGGTCTATGAAGACAATGTAGAGACTTAGGTTCTGCTCAAGGCATTTTTCCTGCATTTGCCTCACCATGAAGACCATGTCAATGGTGCTGTGATCTGGTCGGAAGCCACATTGTGATTCAGGCAGGTTCTGCTCTGAAACAGATGACGGGAGTCTGTTGAGTATAACACGGGCAAGGATCTTTCCTGCAGTGGAGAGTAGTGAGATGCCTCTGTAGTTGTCACAGGCTGCTCGTGAGCCTTTGTTCTTGTATAGGGCTATGATGGAGGCATCTCTGAGATCTGGGGGCATGTCTTCCTCTTCCCATATGCTGGTCAGCACTATGTGGAATGCCTGGAGCGCCTTTCCATTTAAGGCCTTGTACACCTCGGTTGGGATCCCATCTTTACCGGGTGCCTTGCCTGCACTCATTTGTTTGATGGCTTTTTGGACTTCCTCTATTGAAGGAGGGACATCAAGTTGTTCAATGGAGCAGTTTTGGGGGATCTGGTCAAGGGTGCTTTGGTCGACTGAAGAGGGTCGGTTCAGAAGCTGACTGAAGTGTTCTTTCCACCTGTTGCTGATGCCTTTTTTATCTTTTATAAGAGTGTCACCGTCAGAGGATAGCAAGGGAGTGGTGGTGGGTTTTGATGGCCCATAGACAGTCTTGAGGGCACTGAAAAATTGTTTGTAGTTTATCATATCAGCAAACCGCTGGATTTCTTCTGCCTTTTTTTCCCACCATAGGTCTTGCATCTTCCTGATCTCACGCTGTGCCGTGGCTTGGAGAGACTTGAATCTGTTCTTTGGGTTATTTTGCCACTCCATAAAGGCTTTGTTCTTCTTTCTCAATAGGTCTTCAATAGCAGTGTTGTTCTCATCGAACCAGTCCTGGTGGTTGTGTTGTTTGGGGCCTAGGACTGTCTTTGATGTTTCCTTCACTGCATCTCTGAACTGGTTCCATTTCTCGGTTGAGCTTCCAATGAGTGGTCCTTTGGCAGACAGCTTGTTGTCCAGGCAGGACTGGAATGTTTGCAAATAAGATGGATCTCTAAGACGACTCATGTTGTAAAATGCATGAACTGTCTGGGTGCGTTTTGGATGGCGAGGCGCAATACACATTTGAAGAGTCGCTCTAACCAATCGGTGGTCTGTCCAGCATTCAGCTCCTTTCATGGCTCTGGTGATCTTTACATCCTGGATGTCTCGCCAGCATACAATGAGATGCCACTGTTTTGATCGTGGGTGCATCTACGTTGTTTTATATTTGTTCGCCATTCTGAACACAGTGTTCATGATGGTGAGTTCGAACTCTGAGCATTTGCTGAGTAGCAGTAGGCCGTTGTTGTTCATTTTGCCCACGCCGTGTTTGCCGAGCACTCCTTTCCATCTTTCATGGTCCTGGCCAACGAGGGCGTTGAAGTCTCCCGGTAGTATCAGCTTGTCATTTGTGGGCACTAAGTGCAGGACGGCACTGAGGTCAGAGTAGAACTGCTCAATGGTCTCCTCTGTGCTGGTCAGTGTTGGGGCATATGTGCTGATGATTGTGGCATACCGGTCTTTGCTGAGAGGCAAACGGATCTTCATCTCTCGCTGATGCCCACAGGCAAGTCTGGCAGCTGTTTGAGCAAACTGGTCTTGTGGCCAGGCCAACACCGAGGATTCTGTCTTCATTTGAGGCTCATTTCCAGAAGAAGGTGTATCCAGTGGTTGGTTCGCTGAGTGATCCCTCTTCTGGTAAGCGTGTTTTGCTTAAGGCTGCGATGTCGATGTTATATCGCGCCAGTTCTTTACCGATTAGAGTTGTTCTTCTCTCAGGTCTTGGGTATTCTCTCTATCAAGTAATGTCCTGATGTTCCATGCTCCTAGTAGGAGTTTCTTTGTATTTTTTCTTTTAATTCGACCGCTTAACGGGGATGACCCGCCAGCCGCGGTATGCTGACCGGGTGTTTGTAGGGCAGGCAATGTTTGGGACACCTTTTCTAGTCCTCTCCCTTGATTAGGGTGAGCAGTGCTGTCCTAGAGAGGGCTGCTCAGTCGCCCAGGATGCTGCCGAACGTTCTTGCTGCCCACAGGGCCGAGCGACCACTGGTCCGTGGGCCGCCTAAGTGCAGGATCGTGACTACAACTGCCAGTGGTCACCTCCACCTGTTGTGTCGTCACTCCCCCATCGCTGCAGGTCTTGAAGAGGGTGGATGAGGTTAGGATAGATGAGTGTGCACAAAGATACTTGTGCGTGAAGGAGATTTAAGTGGAAAAGTCGATGCACAGAGACAGTCCCACTCTCTCTCGGCATTGGAAGCGTGGGTCCAGTGGCACGAAAAAAATTGTTATGTCTGGAGACTCCCTCAGCTGCATTGGATGGCCATGTTGTCCTTATATATATATTGTATTATATATATATATATATATATATATATATATATATATATATATATATATATATATATACAGTATTATATGAAACTGATAATTACAGACTGTGGACCAATCTGCTTACTCTTTTTTATGTTATCATATATCATTCTGATCCTCATAGCCATGGGGTTAACTTATCTGCTGATTTAATTAAGAAAGTCCAAATTTGCCCTACTAATCTGAGTCATTCTAATATCCCTCAAAAATAGCATGGAAATAACCAATTTTTACATAAAAGAAAAAATCTAGATGGAGATATGGCTTGATTATGTTAGAATTTTCACAGGGTATTTTAGAGAACTGCCTCCATTTTAACCAGAGAAACAGATTTATTCAAATCAGATGGATGATTCTCTGACTGAGTCATTTTGGAAATATTTGTATCAAAGCTACAAATTTGCTATTAAATGATTGTACTAGCTAAGATAATTCCAAGATCATCTCTTAGAAGAATAACTATTCAGTCAACCTGCAAGATGAGCTAGATAGTAATATTTCCTTGTGCTGATATATCTAGAACTTTAAACATTCTTACATCCATTTAGGAAGGAATCATTTGGATTCTAAGGATTTCCTTTACATGTGTCAATTCTTTAAGGAGTTGTAATTTCATCAGTAGTATTGCTGTTTTCAATGACATAGGGTATAATCTCTCAAGATTTTAGTATACAACATTTTTGAATTTTCACTGAAAAAAATCATCTCCTGTTTGGCAGCTAGAGGTGATGAGGCTCATAATTACTAAAGTTATCAGATAACATTATTGGCTCTATGCTCAAAACATTTTCAAATTGGGTATACTTTCCAGGACTGGTAGTAAATCATGAAGATCAGAGTTTAATCTCCCTTTTAGTTGTGTGATCCAGTTCAAGCAATTTAATCTTTTTTATTCTCACATTTCTCAACTGAAAATGGGGAAAATAACAGCCTTAATTTTCCTGGGTCTTTGTGAATATCAAGTGATATATGTAAAGTGCTTTGAAAATCTTAAATCACTACATACATGTTTGCTATGTGATATGTTATTACTGTTGTTGTTATTAGAGATAGGGATAAGGCTAAGATCTATGATCTCATTGGTACAAGGAAATGATAGTTGAGAAAACTCCCTCTAGTAATACAAGGTCTTCAGCTTCTCTGCACCTTGTTGTCACTAGAAGTTGTTTTGAAATAAAACCCCCAATCACCAAGTGGAATATTGTACACTGTGATTACCTTATGTGATTAAGGAATAGTTTAACCATATTTTTCAGTTCACAGAATTAATGTTTTCATTTTTCCCTTCTCCCTTCAAAATACGAACTTTCCTTGTAACCCTAACTTCTACCATGTGACAATCTGGCATTACAGGTACTTGCCCAACCAATTTTCTGGAAGTAACCCAATCCATCAAAAGCATATTTTTACTTTAGACATTTGGGATGTTCAGTAAACAAGATTGGCTCAGAAATGTGTGCTAGCTTTAGCATTTGCTCAGCAATGTACTCTTTTCTTATTCCCTAAACCATTAAGAATATCTTTGTTATATGAATATATCTATATAGATTAAATCCTAGCCATAACAAGCCATGATAACATCCTTCAATGATTATTTTTATTTACTGCATTTCCTTCTTTGTCCAATAATTCATTTTTACCCATTTTTTTTCTTGCTTCCTTCCTTGCTTCCTTGCTTCCTTGCTTCCTTGCTTCCTTGCTTCCTTGCTTCCTTGCTTCCTTGCTTCCTTCTTCCTTTCTTTCTTTCTTTCTTTCTTTCTTTCTTTCTTTCTTTCTTTCTTTCTTCTTCCTTCCTTCCTTCCTTCCTTCCTTCCTTCCTTCCTTCCTTCCTTCCTTCCTTCCTTCTTCTTCCTTCTTTCTTTCTTTCTTTCTTGTCTTTCTTTCTTTCTTCTCTTTCTTTCTTTCTTTCTTTCTTTCTTTCTTTCTTTCTTTCTTTCTTTCTTTCTTTCTTTCTTTCTTTCTTTCTTTCTTTCTTTCTTTCTTTCTTTCTTTCTTTCTTTCTTTCTTTCTTTCTTTCTTTCTTTCTTTCTTTCTTTCTTCCTTCTTCTTTCTTTCTTTCTTTCTTTCTTTCTTCTCTTTCTTTCTTTCTTTCTTTCTTTCTTTCTTTCTTTCTTTCTTTCTTTCTTTCTTTCTTTCTTTCTTTCTTTCTTTCTTTCTTTCTTTCTTTCTTCTTTCTTTCTTTCTTTCTTTCTTTCTTTCTTTCTTTCTTTCTTTCTTTCTTTCTTTCTTTCTTTCTTTCTTTCTTTCTTTCTTTCTTCCTTTCTCCCTTACCTTCTGTCAGAATCAATACTATGTATTGGTTCCAAGGCAGAAGAGTGGTAAGGGCTAAGCAATGGAGGTCAAGTGACTTGCCCAAGTTCACACAGCTAGTAAGTGTCTGAGGCCATATTTGAACCTAGGACTTCCCATCTCTGGGCTTAGCTCTCAATCCCCTGGGCCACTCAGTTGCCCCCTACCCATTTATTTCTTAGATATTAATAGAAAGTATATCTGCACGGTGGTACTATTATACAAATTCACTTTAAATGGTTGCAAAACTCATGTAAATTTTTATTATTTAAATGAAAAGATGGGGGATATGTTTATCTAATCTAAAGTGTCAAGGTCAGAAGTATGTATATTTTGTTTGACAATGTATTTGTGTACTTATAATTTCAACACTGGTATATTGTGCCTGCTCAGTCAGACTTATACATAGTTCTTGAGAGTAAGAAATCATTTGTCTTTATCCAGTGTGATCCAATGGAGAATGGCAATGTATCTATTGAATATAAAAAATTTCAATCACTATGAAGGCATATGCATTCCAGGATTCTGTCATGGAGTATGATTCATAGAATCATGGGATTATAGAAAGTTAAAAATAGAAATGATCACAAACAACATTTAATTCAATTTATTAATTTTGCAAGAAAATGAAATACAGAGAAGCTAAATGAATTTGTTGGACTTGTCTGGATCCTAGATAAAATATCCTTGAAGAATTTTTAGCCATTTTTATTCTGATGCCATGTTACCAAGATATCTTTTAATAATTAAAGTCTATTCCATATTCAAAATCCTTCCAAACATCATTTATTATTATATTGCATAGAAATAAACTCTATTCAATCAGCTGACACTGAACTTTTTCATATGATGGACTTAACTAAGTGTATTTTGGAGGGGTGAGGAATGGAAATGACATGGAATTTTGGTCCCTTAACAAAACTGGTCATCGATGAGATTTGTATTGAGCATATAATAAACTAATTTTGAATGGAGGTTATATAATACTCTGAGCCTGGAAGCTCTAAGTGAATAAATAACATGTTTTATCTAAAGTATATGTCGATACTAATCACCTATCATGGTGCTGGTCCCATAGACACCTAGTACGTGTTTATTGAATATTTTTAAATGCACTCATCAATGCTTTAATACTTAGAAAAAGGAAAATATGAAAATAATTATAGCAGAGTATTGATATACTATATGTATGTAGTGTTACATGGGAATCACTTTAAAAGACTGATATATATTAATTTAAGGTCGCCAAGGAATTCAGCTATGTAATTCCTAAATGAAAACTCAAGTTTGCAGTCAATCTTTTATGGAGTTTAATTACAATAGGAGGAAGAAAGGAATTAGAGATAGAGAGAGAAAAAAAGGGAGAGAAAGGAATAGGGCTTAAATACCCCTTCTGTTTAGGCTGGGCCAAAAGGCCCAAGCCCTTAGATAGCTGGGGCAAAGAAGGGAGATCAGTCCCTATTACTCATGTGACTAAAATGGAGAAACAGTGTCAGAGGCCCCCACCTTCAGCTTCCTTCAGAGCAAGCTTCTCAGAGTACACTGCCACCACTCCGATCAACTCCTCAACCACCCCCGAGTCTCCAGACCCCCCTGATTTTTAAGGAAACCATCCAAGTTGCCTCCCCTCAGTTCTCACATCTACCAATCACTGTCCATCAATTTCCCTGTGCCAATGGAGGCTCTAGCTTAACCCAGGACCGCCCAGAGGCTTTGCACATGTCTGTTGAAGGTCATATTTTCAAATGATTAAATCTTTGCTCCTTTGCTACAGCCCTTTCTAAATCCTGTTAACCTGAGTAGGGTAGAGATTGGAATAATTAAATTTTGATCTAGGCTGCAGCCTTTACTCAATCCTGTTAGGACTGAATAGGGTGGAGATTGATTCCAAGTATCTCCATTGTATCAATTCTAAAATCAATCATGACTCAAAGAAATTCCTGTTCTATGCTTAAGCATAGGTCAAAGTCCTTTCCATTGTTCAGCAAAAGGTTTCTGTCCTAAAGTAATCTTAAGAAGGGAAGAGAAGGAACCTCCCATGCCAATGGGGTTCCCATTCCAATAGACTATCAGTAAGAAATTTTCCAAGGATGAAATATCCCAATGGTGAAATTTCCAACATTTATAAGTCTAAGGAATTTTGAGGTTTACAGTAGTGACTTGTGAATCAATTCAAACCATACTATATTTGTGTTCAGGGATTATTTTTGTCACTTACATTAACTAGCATATGTTAGTGTTAGCAAAAGAAGAAACTAATCTGGCATTGTTCCCTGAAATAGAATTCCAGATATTGTTATAGTCATAGCTTTCTCCTAACAAGATATTCATAAATATCTGCCTTATTCTTAAATATTTCATTAAGACATACTTAAGTTCCTAATTAAAAAACGTCAAGTCAACACAGATATTTTTTATGATCACCTATGTGTAAAGCATTGTAATAAAAGAAAGAATTATGCCGGTTAAATCAAATAGGCAGTGCTCCTGATGTCATCTGATTTGATTTGATTCTTCTTCCATAGAGAAAATAGAAATATCTAGAATGATTGAACCCACTGAGGACAGACATTAATATCAAAGGCATTCCATGAGTCCTCTAATCTCTCCATATTTGACCTACTGAGGATGATGTTTCCACATGTTGCTGGAATGTACTCAGTTTAAGTTGGTACATTTCTGGAAAAGAAAATTCTTTATCTTCCTAAAAAATAAAATTGTGCAAACCTTAAATATCCTGGGGTTACAATGAATCAGTTAAAAAAAACTTTGGGTAGCACTGACTGCCTAGAATGAATTCTTACTAACTTAGAACAAGCATTGATATTAAAATTCAATTCATAGTGAGGTAGTCAGGGTTTGTGTAATCTTTAGTATCTTTTGTATACTAAATTCATTTGAATACTCTCTAATAAATCAACTACATGAGGCTTTCTCAGAGTTGTTTGAAACCAAGGACCTCACTGGTGAATCCATTCTACTTATTTCCTTGAGGAAGGACACAAATCTATCCTCTTATGAAGAAAAAAATTCTGATATTCAAATGAATCAGTAACCACAAAGATTTGAAAATTTCCTCCAGTAATGGTGATTGCAACACATCCACAACTCTCCAGTCTTAGAGATCATTACACAGATAATCAGTGACAGACTATGATGAAGTTTCTTTGTGATTCGAGTCAGGAAGTGCCTACCCTAGGCATGTGAACCCTTTTCTGGGCAGAAGAGATGTATAAGAACAAATTATTCTAATAATCAGGCCATGTAGACATAGAAATATGTGCTTGGTTAGCTACTGAAGAAACCACAATCATCCTTTATATCTTGAATCATCACCAGTTAACTTGACTTTTGTCTTGCCAATGGACTTTGATGATTCTGGAAGAGAAATAAAGCTGACAACTTTCTACAATTCTTCCTCAAATAAGTTCAATTTATGTGTGGGTCAGAACATCAACACTTAGGTCATTTTGGGTCCTCTTTGTCTATGAAGGACAATGACCAACCAACCAAGATAAGAATATGTGGTTCTTGACTTCTGGTCAGTTGAACTCAACAAACATTTTCTAAACAAACATCTATTGTGTAGAAAGCACTATGAAAGTGGGATATGAGGACAGAAACAAAACAATTTTTGCCCTGAAGGATTTTAAATGCTATTGTAGCAAACAGTATTATGTACAAAGAGGTATATATATATATATACATATATACGTGTGTGTGTATCATAAAAATAAGTTTAACTTTATTTTGCAGAAAAGAAAGAGCACAAATTGAAGGGTTTGTGTAGGAAGTGATCTTTAACCCAGATCTTTAAAGAAACTATGAATTCTTTGAGGTAGAGGTGAAGAAGAAGATTTTAGGACTAAAGGAAACAGTATGAGAAAAAAGTCAGGAACAGGATATATCTGGTGCCAAAGAAAAAGAAGATAGAACAAGCTGAAATCAAGAGATCAAGAAGAATAGCCATTCATCATTAGTCTAAAACTTAGAGTGAGAGCTCTCTTTATTTACATAATACTATTTTTTTATCCAAATTTGCTTCTGATCGTAATTCATTGTATTATTATTGCTACTACCATACCTCCAAAGTAACCCATATTTATATAAACCTTTACGTATTACAAAGTGTTCTCCTTGCAACAACCTTTCTGGAAACAGGAAAAATTTGATCATTAATGCATATATCATTGCTATTGACAAAAAGACTTTGTTGATTGGTGTATTATTATCATTTTCTGATGAATAAACAGGCTGAAGCTATTTGCTATTTGCTCAGTTTTATATGACCAAAGAAATGGGACATCTGGGACTTGAATTCAATTTTATTATATTTTATTTTTTCACACACCAAGACTAAGGTCATTTTCATACTATGTTATGTTGCATCTCTAATCAAATTTTGTTATTGTAAGGAGTCTAGAGTAAATGAAAAGGTACCAACAATGTTTCAACACTTTTATTTTTCCCATTGTGAATTCATTGTATCTTTATCACAAATGATTTAGCTTTGGAAATATAACCAGAAGCTGAAAAAGAAGAAAAACCAGCCATTTGGGAAGGGGGTCTTTGGCAGCATTAATAGTATCATGTGTATAAATGGAATTGTATCCCTATTGCCCGAAAGATCAATAATCAGTATAAATAGGAGCTTCATCTATCCCTGAATGAAAGAGAACAATAAGAAAAAGAACAGAAAATGAATCAAACCAGGAAAAAGACTCAAGGAGCATTTTTAAATATAAAAATTTTCTTTGTCATTTGTGAAAGTGACAGGATGTTGTTACCTCCCAAAAGGAGACATTTATCTGTATTTTATACTACCAATACTCTTTTCCTTTGGTTTCTTCATAATTTATAAGCTTCTTTTTGGAAATTAAGCATAGGTATCCTGTTGCCTTGGAAGCAAATGGAAAACTGATTTAAAAAAAATTGAGTAGCTATTTTTAAATTGTAGTGTTTGTCCTTTGGTTTCTGAAACACGTGCCTCCCCTGAAACATTTTTCCAAAGAAGAACATTATCCTTCCACAATTTGTGCTAATCTAAGGAAGCATTTACCAAAAAGCTTTTGCTGCGTCTTTTGGACATATGTATGCAAATACTTTCTCTTTTTTTAGGGGTGGGGGAATGTGTAAATTTTTTCTTATATTATATGTCTTTGTCTAAACATGCTTCGTGGCTAATTTTAAAAGTTATCACCTCTCTGAAAACTAGCTATTATCTATCTTTCTCTCTCTTGTCTATCATCCATCTTTCTATCCATTATCATCTAGTAATCTAGGCATTACAACAGTATTTCTGTTTATTTTTCAGAAAGTTGTCCAAACCCCTTTATTGTATATGTGCTTGCTTGTGTACTCACATGTGTGTGTATGAGCGCTAAAATCTTAGTGCTGTAGGAAACATTCTAAGATTATATAAATTAAAAAAATAAAGACTATAGTCCTTGGCATTGGTAGAGGGAGTTCCTTTTCTCTTCATAGCTAGACAGGCAAATTGATAGAAGGATATGTGTATGTATACATATAAATATGTCTGTGTACACACACACACACACACAAATGTACATGTGAATGTATCTCCCTTTAGTTATCTGCTGATCTAACTATCAAGAGAGGGAATGATCTGGACCTTTGGTTTATTATTGTAGTGAACTAGCTAGTTAGGAAATTCTCTCAATTATTGTAGATTGCAGTATTTTTTTCATTTACTTGCATACAAACAGATGACCTAGGGTGAGCTACCTCATTCCCATAATGTCCGGCAAAATTGAAAAATAATAAATTAAAAAACTTCCATAATCTTCTTTGGTCAAGGGAATTTCCTTTATAAAACACACACACCTGTTATATAAGATCAAAGATTTAGAACTAGGAAGGACCTTAAAAGTCGTTAATACTTATATCTCTTTTTGTTGAAGAAGAAACTGAGGCTGAGAGAAGTGAAATAACTGGCCAGGATCACATAGCTACTAAATGAGGCAGGACTTAAACTCCTGCAGGCTTCTTCTCTACTGAACATATAGTTTAAGTGAATTCCCTAGATCACTGAGATTTTAAGTAATTTGTCCCGGATCACCTAGGAAGTACACATCAAAGGTCAGGTTTAATCTTCTGTTCTTTCTATCTCTATGGGCAACTTTTTATTCATCACACCAAACTGCTTCTCTATATATCTATCAATTGATAGATGATAGAAATATATGTCCCTGAACAATCTATCTGTTAAACATTTCTAAATTTAAAAACTAGAATAAAAGATATTTTTAATAAGAACAGTATGCTTATACATCAGTCAAGGTTACTACTTGTTAGGAAGTCTAGTTTTAGAAAAGTCCTAATAGTATCAGATGAAATAAAGCAGTGTTAATTTAGTTTTCTTCCTGGACTGTCATTCATTCTTAAGCTCTCTTTATACTTTTTTGTTGTTTCTTTTTTTCCCTACTGAAATTATGGAGAGAGCACTTTTGGTAGGAAATGGAACTCTTAGAGTGAACATGTTTTGATATTTCTAGTCTAAGCTTCAGTAGATCAAATTTAATTAGAAATCAAATATGCTAATATTTTAAATCAAGATTTCTCCCCATTTTACAGAAACAAGTTCTTAATAAACATAGGAATAGTAAAATTAATTGTTAGACTGATGTTAATATGTTTAATAGTTGTTCTTTTCATTATTTTCATATGTATTCAACAATCTTCTTTGTATTTATATTAAGCTCAGTCTCAAACAGGGGGAGAAAACTATCCATTAGTCATTCATCATATTTGCCAATATCATGGAAGATATCCTCCCCCCCCAAATCAAATAAAAATAACAGAGTAAGGATTTCCTTTAGATACCAATGTTCTTCAAATCTCACTTTCAGATGCCATTAGGCTAAATCCATCAATCCCTGGAAAGCTATGAAACTTGCTCACTGAGATCTCTACCAAATTGAGAAAAGTTTGGGCTAAGCCTTTATGTAGGCAAAACAAAATGTATTAATTTAGTAGCAATCAAAAACATTTATTACATGAATATCACATTTAATGCTCTGAGGATTCAGAGACAAACCAAAAATTATTCTTGCCCTTAAGAAGCTTACATTTTACTAAGATTTTTACATTTTCCTAGATAAATAAACAAGTAAATTAACAAGGATAAATACATTGGAGGGGACAGAGAGCACTAAAAACTTGCTTGTTCACCCTTTCTTTTAAAGAAGAACAATGACATGCCTATCAATTAGAATGAAGTGAGGCATAATTGCACAAATTCAGCAGTCTCACTCTTTCTTGCAGAGTCATCAAATTTCAGTGGCAAGACAAAAGTGAAGATGACTGATGTTCTGTGATATAGAAGATGACCTTGTCATTTCTGATGCCTGATCAAGCTAACCAACTACTCCAGCCACCTTCAGAGCTTTAGGAATAATTTTTTCTCATTCTAATGGGGGAACTCTGCACATGCTTGGGGTAGACATCCCCCTAACTCCCCAACCAGTTTGAGGTCTATCAATTATCCTTGACTTGGGGTATTAGCCTGTCCACAGATACAATTTCACCAGGATGTAGCCACTGAGCATGCTACAGCTATTTGAAGCTACAGGTGGGAGTTGGGTGAAAGTTGATCATCAAAGGAGGATGAGCAACCATGAAAAGGGCATGGACCTCACATCAGAGGTAGTAGTCCTCCCTCAGCAACCCTTAAACCCCTCAAAAAATTAAAAACAGGGAAGGACAGGTCTTAATGAATGAAGAGGCACAAAAGCTCATTCTTGAAGGAAGGTAAGGATTCTAAGAGGAAAAGATAAGAAATAACTGTATCCTAGACTTTGTGGGACAGTTTTTGAATAGATGTAGAGCTAGCTCTGTGACTCTGGGCAAGTCATTTAACCCTCATTGCCTCTCTCTTACCACTTTTTCATCTTAGAACTAACACACACTATTAGTTCTAAGATAGATGGTAAGTTTTAAAAAAGAAAAAGGAAAGACATGAAGGTGAAATGCAGAGTAGAAGAAATGGCAGATTAACAAGTTTGAATGAAGTAGAGAGTATATGAAAAGAAATAATGTGAAATCATAATAGAAAGTTAGACTAGAGCTACAGTTTTATTTTTTTAAGTTCTTGTGTTGCAACAGACTGCTACTTAAGGAAGATTATTTTGACATTAATATGAAGGCTGGATTGGAGAATGGAAAGGAATGGAAATAGAAAGAAATTATTTGCAGCCTATTGAAACAGTTCAGTCTAGAGGTGGTGACATTCTGAGCTTAGGTGGCAGAAAGAAAAGGATTGAAGTGACAAATGTGAAGATAAAATTGGCAAGACATCAACTACTTGGTTGTGTCAGATGAGAAAGAATGAAGAGCTACAAACATAATCCAGACAATAAGATGTAGCTATATAGGCAGCCAGTTGAATAAATCAACACACACACATATGCTACAGATGGATGGTGAGTTCCATTCAGAATTAAAAAGAAGAATGATATAGAATTCAATTGAGTTTGGAAATTGTATAGTTTCAAGAAAATTTTCTTAGTTGTGCAAACCATGGCTCAGACATGTAATAGCAGAATTTCAGAAAGAATAAAGAAATGAATTACCTAAAGGTCAATGTATTCACAAGTAGGCTGAAATGCCTTATTTTCAACTTAAATCTTTTGTGCTATAAGTGGCATGAGATACATTACCAAAAGTATGCATTAATAGAAAAGGTATAAGGTCCACAATGCTTTAAGAATGATTAACTATTAATACATGAAGACCTCATATAGTTTTTTGATATGGTCATAAGATGAAAAGAAATAGAAAAGTCATTAGTTTATTGGGTAAAGCTCCAAAGTCTCAGCTTCATATAAATATATACATACAAATGCAAACTTGAAATTCATAATTTTTATTTTTATTAACAGATTCAAAACTATCATAATTTAAAAATTATTTACCAAGTTATGTGTGATTTTCATTTGTACACATTTTAATAAATTCTGAATAACCAGGCAGTCACAGGTACAAAAAAGTCCAAAAGTTAAAGTCAGAACTTTAAACTCTTTATATTTTTATCTCTCTAAATTTGAGCCTGTTTTCCTTTATACTATATACCCATGGGATAGAGCTTTTCATGCACCTGTTAGCAGAAGAGAGGTCTTTTGCACCTACTATTCTTACTATAGCATCTTCATAAATTTACCTTTCTAAAGCTATCTGGCTGCCTAAATGATATCAACTCATGATCATGGGAGGAAACATGCTTTAGTGGGAAATGTATGAATTAAATCATAGAATACCATTGGACATATTTTCAGGGCTATTACTAAAGTCTGTGGTGAGGAGGAAGCTATAGTAGCTTAGTTCTGGGAGCTTAATTTACAAGTGCAAAATTGTAGCCATATTTAATGTTTAAATAGCACATGTAAGTGTTTTTTTTTTCAATACACTTAAAACAGTTATACCCTAAAGTTCATCTATATGGGTTAGATGTGATTTCATTTGACCATCTAAAAAATTTCAAAATGACTAGCCATTCACAGATATAAAAATGGTCTGAAATACCAGTTCAGAATTTCTAGATTATTTTTATTTTACCTTCTTTTTATTGATCAGTGTCATAATGGAAACACATACACAAAAGACCATAATAGGTTTCACCAAGGAACAAATCTCAATCAGTTTATGTAATAAGAGCAATCTTATTGAATCAAGTCTTTGACTGCTTAGCCTGCTATTTTATTCTCATGTCCTCATCTATTACTGCCAACAAAAAAGTTTAATTTTTTAAAGGAAAAAACTCATGAGATTGAAAAATTAATATTTTCAGAATTAACTAAAATTTCCAGGTGACATTTAGTGGAATAAATAACTATCCCCTAATTCTCTATCTTCTCTTTTTGATTGCCTGCCAAATCTGATTCTAATCCCACATCCTGAAACATTGATGAACAATGGATAACATTCCTCATTCCCCTCTTCAAAAATTCTTTTCGACATTTTTAGCATCATCTTCAAATCTTCAACTCTTTCCCTGCTTTTACCTTCCTCAAACTGATACAAAGTCAAACTACATTTTCTTTTCATCGCTCTTACAATTGATATAAAAATATTAATATCCCATCAGATCCTACCCAACTCAATTCCTGGGTTTAAGTATAATGATTGATTTGGCAACAGAACTTAATATTATAGTGTAAGGGGGGAAAAACACTCTCTCTGAAGTTCCATAAATAATTCTAATTGCAGTATCAGCACATAGTAATGCTTTCAATAACAAGCTATAATTTACCAGAGATTTTTCCCAAACACATGTCTTCAGAGATATTTTAAAGGAAGATGTTTGAAAAATCGATAAATATCTCCTCAGCTTTATTTCAGAGGGTCTTTAATGTCGGGCCATGTCAGTAATGGACAATGCTTGCAGAAACATAATTGCAGTGTAATTGTAGTAATATATGCTTAAACTATAAAAGCTTTTGCCTTTTGATCTATGCTTTAGTTAATTACCACAAAATACTTTCAGATTGACCAAAATGTTTAGTGTGTTACCATGACAGGACATAGATTTTTTAAAAACTTAGTTATTAGTCTGTCACTGCTGTTAAAGCAATATGTGATTTATCTGGTTTCTGTCATAATGGGGGAAGGAGAACCATGCAGCACAACATAGGAATTCAAACCTCAAAAGAACCAATTCCATATTGATGAGGTTTCTGCTATTTACTAAATAGAATCAGTGAAACCACTGGAATAGAAATTTCCAAATAAGTTAAAAAAAACAAAATTATAAAGAAATACTGATGTGTATTCATTCTCTATATTTTCCCATAACTTTTAAAAAAGGTTGACCTTTTGTATTTATTTACAACTCTTTACACTGTATGTTGTTTTATTTTGCCTTTTTAAAAAATTTAACAGGATTTATTCCGTTATCCCAGCCCTTCTTTCCCCTTCCTGCACCATAGAAGGTATCACCAGAACAAAAAAAAGAAAAGAAAAGAAAAGAAAAAATACATATATATATATGTATTTATGGTGTCTTTCCTGTTTGTATTTTTCAGTTAATTCTCTGGAGATGGACATTCACAAGTTATTCTTCAAATATTAATTCTTTACCTTTATATAATATTCTCTTTCCCTAACTTTTTATGAATATAACTTCTTTCCTGTCACTGAAACTGAAAGTCGATATTGAAATATTGGTGAAGGTTTAAGGGCCCCCAAATTGTCTCTCTTATATGAAAAAATGGTAGATTGACATGACTATCGAGCTGTAGTTTCCTGAGAAACTGTGTGAGGTGCATGTGTGTGTGTGAGTGTGTGTGTGTGTTCCTGGCCAGGATAAATTGAGTGGGATATAAAAACACATTCTGAATCTGTCAGACATAGAGATAGATAAGGAACAAATTAAACTAGTATACATAACTGGATTTAGTGTAACAACATGTGTCTGCTTTTGAAAAATGGAATATACAGTAGCTTAATAATATCAGTCAAAGGAAGGTCACTATCCTGAATAGATTTGGCTCTGAAATTGGAAAACGCATACAAGGCAGAATGACAAGTGTTGTGACTTAGAGGCCCATTATGGAGAGATTCCAGTGAGCTGAGCAAGAAAATTTCACGATTTCATGAGAAATCTTGATATTTCTCCTTGCTCTTATTTAACACTCCTGAGAATCCAGCCACCTGGTAGGATCCTATTAGCTTGGTGCTCTCTTTGCTTACTACTTATGCTTAGGATTGTATTGTGAGGTTTTTCCCCCCTGCTTTGTTTTGTTTATTTTGGTGAGAAGTGGGGAGTGGTTGGGGAAAGAGAATTTCCTACATTTCTGGTTCTGAAAATTGAACTTCAGCAGGAAAAGGTCAGCAAATCTCATCTAGGTTTGGTTAATTCATGAACTTCTTGGCTGTAGGGGTTAGAGTATATCTCAGTTGAATTGCAGTAATTTACATTTAATTATTTTTAGACAGGCTGACTCTGTAGACAGAAACATTTATTATCTCTCTTTTCCTTTCTTTCTCTCTGTCTCTTCCTCTCCATCTCTTTCTCTCCCTCCTTCTCTATCTCTATCTCTCTCTGTCTCTCTCTCTCTGTCTCTTTCTCTCTGTCTCTCTCTCTCCATCTCTGTCTCTCTCTCCCTCCCTCCCTCCCTCTCTCTCTCTCTCAATCTCTCTCTCTCTCTCTCTCTCTCTCTCTCTCTCTCTCTCTCTCTCTCTCTCTCTCTCTCTCTCTCCCTCCCTCCCTCCCTCTCTCTCTCTGCCTCTCTCTCCATCTCTCTCCCTCCCTCCCTCCCTCCCTCCCTCTTTCTCTCTCTGTCTCTCTCTGCCTCTCTCTCCATCTCTCCCTCCCTCCCTCCCTCCCTCCCTCTCTCTCTCTCTCTCTCTCTCTCTCTCTCTCTCTCTCTCTCTCTCTCTCTCTCTCTCTCTCTCTCTCCCTCCCTCCCTCTCTCTCTCCCTCTCCCTCTCTCTTTCTCTCCTCAGAGATAATCTCAGAACCTTAAATATAATATTCATTAATAAGTGTTTTATTGTCTTGTTATTGGACACATATACACAACAGAGATATTTTACCAGAATGTAAATGTACTCGTGCATGGTCAAATGGACACAGCTCTATATTTCCACACACCCTACAACATACAAACACATACATGTATAATTATCTGCATGTAAGAGGGAAAGGGTGAAGTGGGAGATAAAGTTTCAGTCTTTCCATATACTTTTAAATTGACTTTTTTGAGGCTTAGGACCTGGATATAAAAATAGAAAAGTGTAAGACATGACTTCTGTTACCTTGGGAAATGGAATATTTTGTCCTACATCATTAGAAAATACATTTTTATTTAGATAATTTTCTAGAAAGTATATATGTATATATTTTAATAGTTTGCAATTTTAAACCATGTTAATTTTGAAATGAATTCCTTTAGAAGGCAGGTGTTGAATATGTGAATATCCATCTCCAATGCATAAAGTAAGCTTTCAAAAATATTGATGATGATGAAGTTATAAACAGATGTTCCATCCAACTTGTTGAATAAATTTGACAGTTTCACTAGTGTGAATGCTTTATACTAATGCAAGACTACAACACTCACAAATAAATAATATAATCAGTTCATTTGAGGCTTGCAGCATTATATTTTTTTCTGATAGACATTTGTAGACAATGGAGAATTCATGTTATGCTTAAGATTTCATTGTGAGTTTCTTTCATGAAGCACAAAGTAAGTAGGAAAGTTAAAGAATAGCTCAACTAATTAAGCACAAAGAAGAAATCTTGGGGAAAACTAAGTGAATTAACAAATTTATGTTGTCTTGGATAATAAACATAGTGCCTTATCTTTTCATAGTATTTTCAATTTGTAAAAAATGACTTCTAATTCTTCATTTAATTTTTAAAAACATTTTTAACTTTTTTTCCCCTCTCTGAACCCCAAACCCTGCAAAATAAGGTAAATAATCAGATATAGGTTATTCCAGCATTTTCATTTAATATATATTTTTATATTCTTTATATCATGAGAGAAGAGTCATATTACACATGCAATAAAAAACTCATTAAGGAAATAAAGGAGACTATGGTATGCTTGATCTGCAATCTGGTTCCAATAATTCCTTCTTCGGCTATGATTAGCTTTTTTCATCATGAGCCCCTTGTGGATATCTTGAAAATTATTTTGCTGATAGTAATTTAATTATTCTTAGTTGATCATTGTAAAGTATTTCTGTAAGTATATATACTGTTTATATCAGTCTTCCCACATTTTCCTGAACTTCTTCTGTTTGTCATTTCTTATAGTGCAATATTATTTTATGACAACCATATTCCACATTTTGTTCAGCCATTCCCCAAATTATGGACAATTTCTCATTTTCCAATTCTTTGCTACTACAAAAATAGCTGCAAATTAAAAAAAAAATTACAGATAGGTCCTTTTCCCTTGTGTCTAATCTATTTAGGATATAGCCAGTAACAGTATTGCTGGGTGAAAGGGTATACATAAGTTTTGTTTTTGTGGGGACAGGACACCTTGGTAGCTCAACGGATTGAGAGTCAGGTCTAAAGACAGGAGGTCCTAGGTTCAAATCTGGCCTCAGACACTTCCCAGTTGGGTGATCCTATGCAAGTCACTTCACCCCCATTTCCTAGCTATTGCCTCTCTTCTGCCTTGGAACCAATTTGCAGCATTGATTCCAAGGCAGAAGGTAAGGGTTTAAAAAAAAAGTTTAATACATGGGTAACAAAACCAAAATTCTTTCATAATCAAGATTTTATTAATTCTTATTTGGTCATCAGTACATATACACTATAACTATAATTTGTTCAGTTTAAAAATGCTAGAAAATAATCAAAAATTTATTTAGTCGTAGTCTAAACTGGTTTTCCAGTGATTTTCTTACTTTAAGTTTGAAGGCAACTCTCTCTAAAGAGGTTATCAAATACCAATATCCTAAATATGGATAGATAATTAAGTCTTTTACAAACCAAAATTCTACTAATTCTGTATTTGATAAAACTATACCCAATATACACATTTTCCAGTCCTTCACAGTACATTAACAAAGTTACTGAAAAAAAATTGTGACACCATTACCAAAGATGACAATGTCACAGATAGCACACAATTTTGAAAGGAGGATTCAACACTAGGGAGCAGTTTTATTTAGGAAAAAAAATGTACCAAAAGACAAGATGGAAAGAGATGAATTAAAATAAAATCTTTAAAATTCATGGTTAAAATTCCAAATGCTAACCCTAAATTCCTATGTTTCATTTAATGATGTAAAAACTGCCTATGGGATGTTAAACCTATACACAAGAAAGTGAACAGCTTCTAATCAACATTCTTTTAATTTCTGTTCAAAATAAAACAAAACAAAACACCAAATCAACCATCAGTATGTGATTTCACCTCCTAAAATAGGATTCTAAATAAAATCACTTTAGATTGGCTTACATTTATCTAAATGTTTTAAAAAATTAATGTGATGAGGTGAGATTGACTCCTTAAAATGTATGTGTAGAGCTACTAAAATTTAACATTTACAAAATGGTTGATAAAAATATTCCTCTGAATTTTCAAGAAGGAATGTAATGGGGACAATTGTCAAAAGACTTGATATAAGATGTTATTCAGATCTGATTTCTTTCTTTCCTGCTGAATCAGAGACTGGGACCTCTTCATTTTTAGTTTCTCCATTTTATTCAGGTAAGTCATCTTTATTCTCTTCTTGGTCAGTCATTTCTGCTTGTTTTCCTTTTGTTTCTCCCCCCCCCACCCCCTTTTTTTTGTCCTCAGATTT
Organism: Monodelphis domestica; assembly: GCF_027887165.1. Classification (NCBI taxonomy): domain Eukaryota; kingdom Metazoa; phylum Chordata; class Mammalia; order Didelphimorphia; family Didelphidae; genus Monodelphis; species Monodelphis domestica. The sequence goes on along the minus strand of NC_077234.1, from coordinate 121,990,241 downwards.
ATTCTTCCCTTGTGTCATTTGGGCTTAGATTCAACTTTTGCAAAGACTGGTTTAGCTGACAATCTTGCTGATCTCTTCTTGGGCTCCTCCCTTACTATTTCATTAACTGTCAAATTTATTGGCATATACTTGGGTAAAATAACTTCCAATAATTGCTTTAATTTCTTCTTCATGCATTGTGATTTTACCTTTTTTTTCTTTTTTGATACTGGTAATTTGATTTTCTTCTTAATTTAAAAAATAAACTTATTGAATGACTCATTTATTTTATTTATTTATTTTTCATGAAACCAGATCCTCTTCTTATTTATCAGTTCAATGATTTTCTTACTTTCAATTTTGTTAATCTCTTTTTTGATTTTAAAGATTGCTAATTTGGTCTTTAACTGGGGATTTTTAATTAGTTCTTTTCCTAAAATTTTTAGTTGTATGCCCATTTCATTGATCTGTTCTTCTATTTTATTGATGCAATCATTTAGAGATATTTACCTCTCAGTGTAGTTTTGGCTGCATGCCATTAATTTTAGTCTCCTCATTCTCATTTAAAAAAATGAAATTGTTTATTTTTGTGATTTATTATTTGACTTATTTATTCTTTAAGATATTATATAGTTTCCAATTATTTTTTAGTATTCCTTTCTGCTATCCTTTGTTTAATGCATTTTTATTGCATTATGATCTAAAAATGATGCATTTGATATTTCTGCTTTTCTATATTTGGTCATGAGGTAAATTTTATGCACTTTTCTATGGTTATTTTTTAAAACTATTTAATGTACTATTGAGAGAAATGCACATTTCTTCCATTTCTTATTCAGTTTTCTCCACATGTCTATGATATCTAACTTTTCTAAAGTTATATTTACCTCTTTAATGTTTTTCTTGTTTTTTTTTGGGGGGGGTTACTTTTATCTGCTTCTGAAATGGAAAGTTAAAGTCCTCCTTTAGTAACATTTTACTATTTTTTCCAGTAACTTGAATAACTTTTTCTTCGCAAATTTGAATGCTGTCATTTGGTCATAGATGCTTAGTAGTGACATAGTTTCAAACTCTATGATGGTTTTTTTAATCAAGATTAAATTTCCTTCCTTATATCTTTTGATTATATCAATTTTTAATTTTTCTTTTGACTGAGATCAAGATTGCTTCCCCCGATTTTTTTGATACCAGAGGAAGAGTAGATTCTGTTTCATCCCTTTATTTTCATTCTGTGTGTTTTTCCTGATTTAAATGTGTTTCTTATAAACAACATATTGTTATTCTGATTTTCAACCCATGCTCTTATCCTTTTCTGTTCTATGGATGAGTTTAGCCCATTCACATTCACAATTATAATGACTAATTGTGTATTTCTCTCCCACTTATTTCCCACTTTTTTTCCTTTCTCTTTATCCTTTTAGACTTTCCCTGTTCACAGATATTTTGCTTCCAACCACCATCTCTCCCAATTCTCACTCCTTTTTGTCTGTCCTCCCTACTCTTATTCTCCTTTCCTTCTTACTTCCCTAAAGAGTGATGTATGTTTCTCTAGCTGACTGAGTGTGAATATTATTTCCACTTTGATCTCATTCTGATTAGAGTAAGGTTCATGCATTGTTGGTCCACTAACATCCCCCACCCCTTTCTCTTTTACTGTATTGACTCATGTGTCTTTTCATGAGACCTTCCATCTCTCCTTTTTTTCTTTTCCCAGTGTGCTCCTCTTTCCCTTTTTTTAAAAATTCCCAGCCTATCCTATGTAGCCTATCCTTCCTTCTTTCTATGTATAATCCTTCTTATTGCCCAAGTAGTGATAATGCTCTTAAGTATCTTTAATACTTTAGGTTTCATGAGTTTTTAAAGTACCTTAAGTGTCTCAAATATCATAGATGTCTTAGGTATCTCAACTATCACCTTCCTGGGGTCTGAATGTTGAATGTTGAATTGTGTTGAATACTGAATTAATTGAATTGAATGAATATATTATTGAATTAATTCAACCTTATGAAACTCTTAAGTTTTCATTTTATCCTTTTTTTAGTCTCTTGAATATCCAGTTTACACATCAGATTTCCTTTTGAGCTCTTATTTTTTTGGGGGGGTATCAGAAAAGTGTGGAAATTCTCTATTTAATTAAATATCAATTTTTTTCCACCCTGAAGGACTTTGTTCAGTTTGGCTTGGTATATATTTTTTGGTTGTAGTACTACAACCTTGGCCTTTCATAATACATATTATATTCTTTCTGAATCTTTAATATAGAACTGTGAGGTCTTGTGTAACCTTGACTACAACTCCACGGTATTCAAATTATTTCCTTCTGCCTCATTGAAGTACTTTTCTCTTAGGCTGGGAGTTCTGTAATTTGGTTATAAGAGTCCTGGGATATTTTATTTTCTGGTCTCTTTCAGGAGGTGATTGGTAGATACTTTCATTTTTTATTTTTCCCTCTCATTGGAGGATATGAGAATAGTTTTCCCTGATAATTTCTTATACTATGGTATTAAAACTTTTTAAAAACATTATTTATTTCAGATATTTGGATGGTTTTTAGATCATCTGTTCTGGATCTGTTTTCCTAGTCAGTTGTTTTTTGAGTGAGATATTTCATATTTTCTTCAGATTTTATTACATTATTTTTATTTTTTTCTTATTATTTCCTGATATTATTTGGGTTTATTAGTTTTTATTTGCCCAATTCTAATTTTAGGAAGTTATTTTCTTCCTTGAGTTTTTTTGTGTTTCCTTCTCCATTTGGCCAATCTTACTTTTTAGTCCAATCTAGTCGTTATGGGATTGTTTTCTTTAGTATACTTCTGCCTCTCCATTTTCTTTGGCTTATGTTTTTTTAAACTCTTACCTTCCGTCTTGGAGCCAATACTGTGTATTGGCTCCAAGACAGAAGAGTGGTAAGGGCTAGGCAATGGGGGTCAAGTGACTTGCCCAGAGTCACACAGCTAGGAAGTGTCTGAGGCCAGATTTGAACCTAGGACCTCCTGTCTCTAGGCTTGGCTCTCAATCCCCTGAGCTACCCAGCTTCCCCCTTCTTTGACTTATTTTAGGTTTTAGGGAATTGGTTTTTTGGTGAATTTTTCCCATCTTTAAGTATGTCAATTCTCTTATATTTTTATGTGTTTTCAAGTTTTTCCAAGGGTTCTTTTGAGGCCTAACATCCTTTCACACTTTCCTGTGAGGCTTTACAAAATTTCCTTTTTGGCATTATTGTCCTCTTCTGAGTGAATTTGTATTTTAATCTTCCCTATCACTGAAGTCAGGTTTTATTTCTTTTTCTCCTTTTTCTAATTAGTTTTTTTCCCCCAATTGCCTTATCTGTTGATTTTCTTCTCTATTGCTGGGGTAGAAGGAGCATATTTCCAAACTTTCAGAGTACTCTTTTTTGGTGCTCCCAGTAGGCTCAACTGACTTTCCCAAAGTGTGTTTGCTGAAGAGGTGGCCCTGCTGGTTTGTTGTCAGTAGGCTTGAGAATGTTTTATTCAGCTTCATTCTTTTCCTGGTGCTGCCAGTTTCTCTCTTGCCCTATGGGCTGAGCTGACCCCTCTTCTGCTGCTTTGCTCCTTATTCAAAGTGACTTGAGCTAGGCCAGTCCCTGGTCTCCCACTTTGTTTCCTCAGGTCCTCTAGAGCTTCACTATCTCAGGCTTCATCAAGGTGCCTTGGCTATGGGTCTTCTTTGCCTTTCCTACTCAGGCCAAAGGGCTTGGGCTAAGCCATTCCCCCACTTTGTAGCTTCACTGCCTCAGGCTGCATGGAAGACTTGATCTTCTGTTCCCTTTGCCTTTATTCCCATGCCAATTGGCTTGGGCTGAGCTCCTTCAGGCTCTACTGTTTAATTGCCTCTGGCTGAGTAGCTGTGTGTTGGGCTGGTCCACATTCTGTAGGTTCCCACAGATATTATGCTCCCTAGGTTACTCTCTCTTCTTACCCCACTGACACTTGTTCCTCCCTGCTTTCCTTTGTTTTGAGTTTATTTATTTTCCTTTTCTGTGTATGTGGAGGGTACAGATGAGCTGATTATCCTTTATTCCACCATCTTATCTCCCAGCATGCAACTCCTAATTCATTTGATTCATCTGTAAATTTCAATGTCTGAGATGGATAAAGGATTATAATAATCTTTTTTATTAAAACATGGAGAAAGAGGATCAAAGGGGTTAGAAGAATTTTCTAAGGTCAAACCAATTAAATTAGTAGAAGAGAATTAAATAGGAGTTTTCAAATTTCTAATTCAGCACTCAATCTTGTACCTTTCTATTTCCAAATTAAGGATAAAATAGATTTCATAGAGGAAAGGGGGATCATATAAAAAACTAAAAAGCAAAGAATTAAAATTGAGGTAATATGGGATAGGAAAGAAATTTCAAAAACCTAGCCCATGGGCTATGTGTGCTCTGTTTATACATTTGAATGCAACCCAACCTAGATAAAAATATAATTTTGAAATATTTAACAAAATAAATAAAAAATATAGTAAAACATAGATATATTTTAAAATTAAATCTATAGTGTGGTTTTCAGGGGTCTTTATTTATAGTTTAGCAATTCCCTCCAACCTCTCTCACATCATTTCTATTTTAATTTAACCCCACTGTTATAGGGAATAGAAGAATGAACCTTTAGTAACGAAGATCTAAACTCAAATCTGACCTTGGACAATATCAGCTTTTTGACTGTGGCTGAGCCACTTAATCAGTATGAGCCTCAGTTTCTGCATTTATAAAATTACGAAGTTTGTGTACAGTGTTGTCTAAGATCCCTTCTGGCTCAAAATCTATAATCTTATGGGGAGTATGGGGAGTAAAAAGCAAAAATAAAGTCAGTGTCCTGTCCATTCTGGCTTCACCGAAAAACATAATCCTCTAGGTAAGACTCCAATGAATCATGAAGGAAGGATCAGGGGAGAGAGTTTGTTAATTGCAAAAGTGTTAGCAATTTGAAAGTCAGTCCTCATTCCAAAGGGATCAGACACAAATGGCACCAACATAAAATGCTATGAAGCAGTAGACAACAAGATAACAATATGGACTGAAGGGTAAAGACAAAAGATTCAAGGACTAAACTATGAGTCATAAAAAAAAAATAAAAGCATTAAAGTAGACCAAGAAATAATACATCAGCTAGTGGTGATGAGCTTCTGAAAATTTAGTTGAGTTGGTTTTTAGATGATAGACATATATTCTTTTACCAAAGATGACTTCCATAAAACAATTAGATATCAAATTATGACTTTAATAGAAATGGTTTTTGAATCCATTTAATCAATATTTATTTTATTTCTCTTATACTATGTGTGCATTGAAGAATTACACTGAACTAAGGCCAGAATTGAATAGAGGAGTCTAGCAGGCTGGGAAGTTTACACAATATTTCTAAGAGTATTAAACCTCTCCTTGCAACAAAGGTTCATTGTTTTAATATCAGTACACTTCTGGTAATATTAAGTCTATCTCCAAAGAATAAAAATTACAGTTTATCTAAATCTAAAGGGCTATGGAAAGGAACATGATTTGGACTAAGCAGGATAAAGCATATTATCTTAGTGAAAAATAGAAGGTAAAATATATGGTCTGAATGAGAGATTACTAATAGTATGTATACTTCATTATTCTTCATATAATGTAAAAGAGATCTAAAAACATTTAAATGCAATAAATGCTTATTAACTGTGGACTATAGTCCTTTACAATCTGGCTTTAGATTAACTTACTGGGATCATTACTTTCTCTCCTGCACTGGCCCATTCCAACTTGCTGTTCCCCATACATAACATTCCATTGTTTATGTAGATGGCAAATCGCTAACAAGAACAGAAATGCAAACTAAAACAACAGAGATTTCAGATGTTCACTTTATCCTTAGGAGAGCACATTCCTTGGAGTTCAAACCAAGCAGAAATGAAGATGGAAAGTGTAGAAGTATAGGCTATCACTTGTAATCATACTTATTTTACTTAAGCTTTCATTTTTTTACAAGGGATCTTTGTATTGTTTAGAATAGTTTTAAGAAAGGAGAAGCATGTTCAAAAAGCCTCAGTAAAATATTTTTTTTAATTGAATGGAAATGATATAACTTTAAGTCATTTAATGTTCCTGGTTTATTAGTTCTATCATTAAAATGTGAGAAGTTATAATAGACTCACGAGGTCCCTTCCTCAAACTATGATGCTGTGGCTATACGTATTCTATAAATCAGGGAAGAAAAAGAAGAATCAATACAAGCTGAAGTTGTTAGTAAAAATAAATGGAACAAGTGGGATTTAAACTTTGCTTTGTTAAATGGAGAGATGATGGAATATACAGAAGAGAGAAGGAGAGAAATATTTTCATGTGGAATGGGGAAAAAAACACGAGATACAGAGGCACAAGGTGAAATTAAAGAGTTAAATGTCTATTTATGAGAAAGTTAAAATCAGCCTGAATAGAAGGAAATTGTAAAGATTAAATTAATTCCCTGCCCATTTTTAGATTTAATCACCAAAAGAATATACACCCCACTTACACTTGAGTGGAGGAGGTCTGTGATCCATGTGTGGGATACTAGGTGACAGTCCTAAGCAAAGCTTTAGCTATAATTGGTACACATAAAATGGAAGAAAGTCACAGGAAGTGATTAAAAAGAATGATCTTTAAAAATACCAAGAACTTCCTGTGAAGAAGTATAGCTGTCCACACCTATCTATGGTCAAGGGAAATAGTTAAAATATAAAGATTGTCTTATTAGAGCGCATGCTCAGTCCTGCGCATGGCAAGTAAAGCCTTTGACCCTTGATCCCAGCGTCCACCAGGTTTAGGTGCGAAATTAGGTTTCTTTGTGCTCACCTGGCTGAGACAAACCGCACCCCTACAGTGTCGTGATTTACAAGTGATCCAATGGCAATCCACTATGTATTCATCCATATGTATTGTGAACATTTGCATATCAATGAAAATAAATAGGAGTGTCCACAGAAAGCCAGCCTCTTACCTCATCACCTCTCACCTGTCTCTGTCTTTCCTGGAGCTTAGCCTCTGGCTAAGCTCATCTTTAACTTCCTCTATCTATCTCTCTTTCTCTCTCTCTAAAGACCTTTCCTTCTTATCCTCCTAACCTCAAGCTGGAGTGGTCTGGGTTTAGAGTATGTAATCTAAAGGACTGGGTTTTCCTCTCAGCTAATCTCTATACTCCTGGTAACTGCGTGTTGTTAATTTAATGCTAGTTAATAGTCTCATGTCCTCATGAGAGTTATGTAGCTGGGCTTGTTCTGTGGAGCTTGATTGTTAAATATTATGTGTTTGTCTGCCTGCTTCTTATCCATCTTTTGGCTTCAGTCCTTCCCCCAAGGTCAACCTTCTATCTTTCCTTTCATGGTTGGGCTGCGGGCCAGCCCCCTACTCCTATAAGAAGCTTTTCAGTCTTTTGTCTTTGACTTGACTTTTTTTTTAAACCCTTACCTTCCATTTTGGAATCAATACTGGGAATTGGTTCCAAGGCAGAAGAGTGGTAAGGTCTAGGCAATGGGGGTCAAGTGACTTGCCCAGGGTCACACAGATGGGAAGTGTCTCAGGCCAGATTTGAAACTAGGACCTCCCATCTCTAGGCCTGGCTCTTAATCCACTGAGCTACCCAGCTGCCCCCTTTGACTTGACTTTGAAGGAGCTCTGACTGAGGATCTCAGACTGCTTCTACTTTCCTTACAACTACTACATGGGGTGAGTGAAAAAGGCTGACTCATTTCTTGGATTTTCTGAAGGGACCAACATCAGGAGAGACCTACCCTCTTGAGAGAGGCTTCCTGCATCCCCAGGTCCTCAGCTCAAGGCTGATACCCCTCCAGCTAAGGGCTAACTAGACCTGCCTAGATTGAGCCATGGGTCGGAGCAAAATACTTAGTGTGTAGTATAGATATTTTACCCTATTCTCTCTCTGATTTCCTTGCTTTCACTCTCTATATTTTATAAATAAGTTGTTAAAATAAATTTCTTTGAAATTTGACTAAATTCCTGGCAACTCTACTCCTAAATAATATAGTTCAACCTTTTGTGAATTTTAGTTTTACTCCACCCTGCTTAGTCCTTAGAATTCTAGCAACCAGGAATGTATACACTCCTACTTAAGGATTAAGTGTGGAGGAGGAAGGCCTATAACTGGCATGTGCTAACAAGTGACAAATCAGCAAAAAATGACTGACCCCCTGGGATGTCATAAGCCAAACTTAAGCTACCATTGGCACACATGAGACACAGGAAGTGATGTAAAGAACTGTCTTTATATTTCCCGTCATTTCCAGTGAGAGGGACCCTTTTGTGGACTTGGCATTGGAACCGAAGTCTATAGGAGCTCAGTGTGAGACCTCAGACTGCTTTCTTTTTAGACAGTCATTTGGTAAGTTATAAAGCTGACTCCCCTTTCCCTTGGCTTTCTGGAGAGGCCCCTTGGCCAAGACCTATGAACTTCTGCCTAGCTCAGACCATGCTGGAGCAGTTCAATTCCCTTTTCCTACCTCTCTATCATTCTTAATTTCTTACTTCCATTGTAAATAAACAACCATAAAATTCCATTCTGACTTGAGTGTTTTTTGGGGATTTAGAATTTTAAATCCCTGGAGACCAACTAAAATATATTCAGCCTCAACCCTAACTTTATCCCTTATACTTTTATATTAACCCCTTACATTTCTACCCCTACCAAAATCTTGAAACATAAAAATTAATATAGATTATCTTGAGTTATCCACATTGTGGAGAACTTTAAAAGCCAAGGTAGAGAAATTTAAATTTGAAGACATCAGTAACAGAGAAAGTTTATGAAAAACCACTTTATATTTCTATTTTAAACTGTATCCTATTTATTTTTTTTAATATTTTATTAAAAAGGACAGGTTTCATTTAAAAGAGGAAGTTCTATACCAGAAGTAAGCTTTGAGTATGATATTCTTCCATCAGGTGACAATAGGAAGATAAGATACTTGTGACTTAATTCTTGAACTCACCATCTTTTTTCCTTGAAGATGGTGTAGAAAAACAAAATGAAAGACAGAAAACAAACAAAAGTTTGATCTTTATTTATTAAGCAATGCTGGCAATTGCCCAACAGGCCAAGACCATGACCATTCCTTGGCTTAGGACAATCCCCCTGATTTTTATGAAACAAAAATCATCAATCAAATAAGAACAATTAATTAAAGGGAAACAATACAATATTATATGTAGGTTTTCTTCCTTAGTCATGTGGTTTTGGAGTTCTTACCCTTTTGGTAGTTAGAAACTTTTTAGCATTCTGGTGAACTTTCTAGACATCTTTTCAGAATAATATTTTTATATGCAAAACCCAAAATATATAGGATTATTAAAAAGCCAATTATACTGAGATGGAATTATCTACACATTCACACACATATAGAAAAATTTCTTTTTGCATGGGTTTGTAAATATGTGAACATATTCATTTATTCATATTTTAGGTATATCATGAACTCCCTGCTATCAATCTATGGATACTTATGGTACATGTACCCCAGTTTAAAGCCCCTTGGTTTATAGTATATTATGCCCATGCCACAAAATTGATTTTGATTCTATGTGGATCTTTCATTGTGGCTTTCATTAAATGAGTATACACACACAGCCTTATCTAAACATATACATATACTTCTTATATAGATCTATACATATAGAAGTACCTATTGATCTCTATCTATCTCTCTGTCTATCTGTTTGTCTGTCTGTCTGTCTATCTAGTTGCTCCACTGCTTTAATCTCTGCAGGAGTCTTATTCCATTCAGTGTCTGTGATATCTATGATGTTGTATTTACCTCCTTATATTTACGCGTAACGTGGAAAACACAATTTTGAAAAATTTTTAAATTTCTTTTCTAGATGACATGTTTATACAAATTTTAATATTAGTTTTCTGACATTTTGCAATTCATGTTCTCTCCCTCCTTTTTGTTCTCTCCTACTCTCTTCCTCTCTCCTCCCTCTTCCTTAAGAAGACAAGTAATAAGCTTTAGACTGTATATGTACTATTGGCATGGGACTCTTGATTTCCCTTTGTACCACCAATTTATAGAAGTCCCTCAGGTCAAATTATAAGCAAGAAAATTATTTTCCTTCTGTGCATTCCTGCTGAGGAAAGGACAACCCTGAACATCCAAGATTTACGATAAGGAAAGACCCCTGAGACAAATAGTCCCCTTGGTATTTTCCCCTAAATTTCAAGATGAACACAGAGATACACCTGTAGACGATGCTTTGATACCATCCTGCTGTATCTAAGACATTTACTCACCCTTAAACTATGAGGGTCTCCCTTAGTGTTTTCTGGACACAAACCCCTGTCAGGTAACAAACATCCTCCTCACTCCTACCCAAACTCATTCCATCACCAGTCATATTATTATCCCTGTTTTTGTAAGAGTATAAAAGATTCAGAACACATCCCTTCTTGGAGGCAGCATCCATTCTAAGCTGACCTCCCAGTCAAATTCAACATGAATTCCAAATTAATATATTTCTCTTTTTATTTCTGAGCTAAGTTATGGAGTCGTGCATTCTTGCAAAGGGTACCCATCCTGAACCCTGGGGAGCTCACCTCTAGCCCCCCACAACACTATCATTTAATACATCTTTCCATGTTCATCATGTGAAACAAGATGCATATTGCTTATACTAGAGAAAAAATCATGGAGGAAATGCGGTGAAGAATGGTATGATTCAATCTGCCTTTGACTCTGTTCCTTCTTCAGTGGTGGATGTCCTTTTTTGTCAAGAGTTGATAATAATTCAGTCATTCACAACTAATCATCTTACATTTTTATTGTTACTATATCCAATATTCTTCTGGCTCTGTTTACTTCACTTTGCATCAATTTATGTAAGTTTTTCCAGCTTTTTTGTATGCTCACCTGGTTGGTGAGAAACACCTTGTTTTAAAGGAAAATAAATGTTATTGAGCAGCATTGAGAGAAAAGTTGTGAGAAAGATTTAAGAGAGTGCACACACAGAGGTACACTCTTTCCTAGATGAATACAAAAGGGGCAGATCCAGGAAAAAAGATGTAAAAAGAGAAAAAACATGAAAAGGGACAAAGTCTGGCCTCCTCTGATGTATTCTGTATTCTTAGGTCCAACTGTTTATGTTTAACTGAACTTTGTTCTCATATTGTTGCTGGACATCTCAGCTCTGGTGACTTTTAGCTGGTCATCCCCTCTACTGTTGCTTCCCTGTTACTGTTTTCTGCTACCATTTGCTGATCTTCAGCTATCATGTCTGCTCTTCCTTCAAGAGGGGAAGGTTTTGTCAGTTCTTATAGATCTTTTCTTTAGAAGCTATCTAATTCTTTTGAGTAATGACTGTAGATCAAAACAGAAGCAACCAGATGGTTACCTATTAAAAAATACTTAGATAGTTCATCTTTTGTACTAACCATTTTTGTCTCCTGACAATTTGGACTTATTTTACTTGTCTGAATTTTGAACTAAGAATTCCTTTCAAATCCTATAAAATTGTAGTCACTATCTTGCATAATTTCAAATATTCCCAGGGATTATACTCATCAAAACTGAAAAGACACAGTGCAAGGGCTCTGATAGAGGATTTCCTTTAAATACTATCATGCAATTAGTTGATATATACAAATCAATTTGAATAGATCACTGAAAATGCAAGGAGGGACTGGTGACCTTTGGCTCTCTTCTTTTTGCCTTTCTTTTATATACCGTACCTCCATACCAACAATAAACGAATCAGCCACTGTTTAGCAACTTGCTCTGTAAGAGACCTTTTTGGTCTCACTATTACTTTTAATACTCCTTGAACAATAATATTATCAGTACTATTAAAGGTTAATTGAAGATGAGATAGATTGAAGTTAGTGCAGCCTGATAAGAATGACTATAGTGAACTAAGTGCCAGTTTTTAGTAGCAGAGCTAGAAATTTTAGTAATAGTAGCCTATGAAAGAGAAAATGAGTTTGGTTTTATCCAATTTAACTTTAAGGTATGGATAGGATATTGCAGTAAATAATTTTAAGAGAGTAGTTAGTTAAAGGGCAAAATCTTGGGAAGGAAAATTTAGGATTGAAGATAGAGATTTGGGAACCATCATTACAGCAATGGCCCTTGAAGACATGTGAATGAATTTCTCTGAGGGAGAAAATACCAGAGAATAAAGACCTAATGAGGAAATTAGGAAACATACATAGCATAAAAAAGAGGTCAAGAAAAAAGAACCAGTGGGATAAAAAGGAAGAGAATCAAAGTTGTGGTCCAACTATTGTGTCCTATATTTTAATTAATCTATTTTAATTGTGAAATAAATTGCCTGGGATTCATTGATAAGGACTCTTCCCATCATAAACTGGCTTATTATAGGCTAAAAGATTAGGCCCACCATATTAAAAATAAAAACAAAAAATAGTGGACCCCAAGCAGTAGATTTTGCAACTTTATTTAAGTTACAGTGGCAGGATAGGCACAATGGAATCTTACTGAAGGCAGAAGGAAAAGCTAATGATTTACACATCAAAGAACAGTTAACAAAAATGGGAAAATTTAAATTAGGTTAAAACAGGATACTGATCAGCAAATGCTGGGGTTAAAGCTGAGATTTACAAACTGCCCAGTTAATAGGATATCTCCATTTAATTTTGTAGGGTTGAGTTAGTTATATGATCTGCCCCTCTTAAGTAAAGAGTAAAAAAAGTTGAACTAAAATTTCTCTTATACAATGAATGTGATTTCCTTATCATGGAATAGAAAGTTATTTGTGTCATTTAGAATTTACTATTGTCATTTAAATTTACTATTAATACCTTCACTGATAAATTTTAATTCATGTGGAAAATAATGTTATCAATTGTATCTGTTCAGTGTCAGGAATGGTAACTAAATTCTGGGAATAAAAATTTGAATTAAAAGAGAGTTCTTGCCCTCAAGAAACTTACATTCTGATGACTGAGACTTAAAAGTGGGAGTCAGAAATATATGTAAGAGTTCAGTGCCCAGGAAAGATGGAAAAAGTCTAGAACTTCAGGCTGTACTGGAAAGTACATGGCTATCCTGAGCATTCTCCTTAAATGGAGGTTCTCGGAGCATCCTTCCAATCAGAGAGAGAGGCCTCTGGATTAGGAAGTAGACAGACAGACAGAGAGACAAACAGACAGATGTTACAAGGGAATCACTTTAAAAGACTGATATATATTAATTTAAGGTCGCCAAGGAATTCAGCTATGTAGTTCCTAAATGAAAACTCAAGTCAGCAGTAAATCTTTTATGGAGTTTAATTACAATAGGAGGAAGAAAGGAATTAGAGATAGAGAGAGAGAAAAAGGGAGAGAAGGGAATAGGGCTTAAATACCCCTTCTGTTTAGGCTGGGCCAAAAGGCCCAAGCCCTTAGATAGCTGGGGCAAAGAAAAGAGATCAGTCCCTATTACTCATGTGACCAAAATGGAGAAACAGTCTCAGAGGCCCCCACCTTCAGCTTCCTTCAGAGCAAGCTTCTCAGAGCACACCGCAACCACTCCGGCCAACTCCTCAACCACCCCCAAGTCTTCAGACCCCCCTGATCTTTAAGGAAACCATCCAAGTTGCCTCCCCTCAGTTCTCACATCTACCAATCACTGTCCATCAATTTCCCTGTGCCAATGGAGGCTCTAGCTTAACCCAGGACCGCCCAGAGGCTTTGCACATGTCTGTTGAAGGTCATATTTTCAAATGATTAAATCTTTGCTCCTTTGCTACAGCCCTTTCTAAATCCTGTTAACCTGAGTAGGGTAGAGATTGGAATAATTAAATTTTGATCTAGGCTGCAGCCCTTACTCAATCCTATTAGGACTGAATAGGGTGGAGATTGATTCCAAGTATCTCCATTGTATCAATTCTAAAATCAATCATGACTCAAAGAAATTCCTGTTCTATGCTTAAGCATAGGTCAAAGTCCTTTCCATTGTTCAGCAAAAGGTTTCTGTCCTAAAGTAATCTTAAGAAGGAAGAAGAAGGAACCTCCCATGCCAATGGGGTTCACATTCCAATAGTCAAGACCCACTATCAATAGGAAATTTTTCAAGTATGAAATTTCCCAATGGTGAAATTTCCAACATTTATAAGTCTAAGAAATTTTGAGGTTACACAGACAGATAGATAGATATGCATATACGTGATTTCTAGGACTTAAAGCTTCCCCATGGAGAGCTGGGACATTGGAGAAGCCCAGAATGTAGCCTGGAAAGAAATGAAATGGGGGCAGGGAGGTGTCAACATGGAAATCTAGAGATCCCCAGTTTATTTAGTTTGAGTGTAGAAACCTCAGGTTTTGACCTTGTCACAGGAGAGGTTTCCCCCTGAGGGAAGGTCCCTCTTCACCAGACAGTGTACTTCCTGGTAGTTTGGGTGGGAACAGCTAATCCCATCCAATATTAAACATCCCTTTTGTCCCAATGGTTTCTCCCCCTAGGCTAAGGTCCATGACCAAGGTGACCCAGTCCTAGGCTGAGTCTTTCCCTTATGTGTCCATTGTAGGGCATCAGCCCCTCACTATTATAACTGTCTGGAACTCCTCATTTTCCTTTCTTACCATTGTAAAGTCAATCAACTGTCCCTCTAATCCTAACCCCCCAGGTCATCTAGAGTGGTATATAGGTTCCCCAAATTCTTTTGTTCCTCTGAGTCCCTCTGAGTCCATCCTGAGTCGGTGGCACTCCCAGGGGCTGGTGTGACCAGGGTATCTTGACTCTGTGAAGTCTTGGAAAGCAGCTCTGTTGTCATATTAGTAGCGCTAACCCTTTTCCCCTTGATTAAAGAGTGATTTTTGACTATTAAATAGTTCTGTGTTTTTTCTAGTTAACAGAGGGATATCATTTTCCTACTAAGGGAGAAGTATGTTCACGAATTTTCTCCTATGACTATTGAACAAGGTATCATTTTGTTACCTAGCTTATAAATAAAGTTCCCTCTCAGCATCACTCAACAGAAATATTATAGTTCTTGAAATTTTTGTTAATTTGAAACGAGCTTGCATTCCAATGTAGATCATTGCTACTAAGAAGTTACTCATGCTTTAAAGGAAGAATCTTGTTCTAGAATTATTTTCTTGTGAAATCATTTAACAAAATATAAAATTAGTATAATACAAAATATTTAAAGAAAAGAAAAGGTTCAGCTTTATTTGTTATGTCTCAGATTAGGAATAAAGAGAATAAACTAAAAATGACACCTTAATTTGCTTTGTTATAAGCTCATCACCTAAATTTCTTTCAGATAAAATTATATGTTCCCTGGTTAGAGAACATGGAATAACATGAATTTTGAGAAAATTTTCATAGAGATATTCTATTTTACATCAATAGTCAATTTTTTTTTTGCCATTTTTTTCAGGACTCTGATGGATCTATGATCACATAGCTATGAGTATTCTTTTGAACAATACAGAGCACCATCCATGTTTGGAAGTATAAACTATAGATACCTTTGATGAGGCTTGTAACAGTTAAAATTTAGGGGAGCCTGAGGCAGGTAGAAATTAGTTCTCTATGCAAGGAGTATTATATTTTATGAGGTTTATTAAAGGTTGAGAATTTAAGAATATACAAGTAAGAAAAAACACATGCCTAGGCCAGAGGCCTAGACAAGACCTCACCTACATTATGGAAAGAGCCATGTCTGCCCCAAAATGGAAGTCCAAAAAGCATCTCAAATGGTGGGATATGTAGGTCTCCTCTAGGCCTGCTTCTAAGATAAAATAGGGCCAGAGGTAGGATTTCAGGCCATTTTAAATGTGTCTCAGTGCATAATTTTCCAATCATAGTTTTAAGTTCTTTGTTCATCCTCTCAACTTGTCCTGAGCTCTGGGGATGATATTGAACATGGAATTTGGGAGTTATTCCCAAGCAAGAGTATAGCTGATTTAGGACAGAATCAGTAAAATGACTTCCTCTATCTGAATCAATACGTGCTGGTAGTCCAAAGAAAGGAATAATTTCCTTTAAAAGTATCTTTTAAACAAAATCTGCTGTGGCTCAGGTCGCAGGAAATGCTTCCGGCCATCTGGTTAGTTGATCTACCATTACTAGACAAAATTTATAACGTCCAGCCTTTGGCATTGTTATGAAATCTATCTGTAGATGTTCAAAAGGTGTGTAAGCCAGAGGACTTCCACCAAAGGCCTTTCCACGAAATGCATGTTGGTTATATGCCTGGCAGGTAGCGCAGGCTGAACATACTTTAGAGTCTATAGTAGTTATACCAGGGGCTATCCATAGTCTTTTGACAGAGTCCACCATGCTCTGGGTGCCAAAATGACGATTTTTATGAATAGATTGGCAAATTTGGTTATAGAAACTTCTAGGGTGCAGGGGTTTTCCTTCAGATGACACCCATACTCCATTAATCTGTTTTGCTTTGAATTTTGTTTCCATTTTTCCACTTCCTTTTCATTATAGGAAAGTGGTAGATTTAAATCATTAGTGGTTGTTAATGTTAAAATTAATTCCGGTCCTTCTATGGCTGCTAGCTTTGCATTGGCATCTGCTCGATCATTTCCTCTAGAGACAGGGTCAGTGCCACCTGTATGGGCAGACCAATGAACTACAGCTAGGGCTTTAGGAATCTGAGAGCAGAAAGAACTTCATTAATAATTTCTGCATTAGCTATAGATTTTCCAGCTGAGGTTAAGAATCCTCTCTGGAGCCATAACATTCCGACTGAGTGACAAATGCCAAAAGCATATCTAGAATCCGTATAAATTGTTGCCTTTTTATCCTTGGCAATTATACAAGCTTGCTTCAGAGCTATGAGTTCTGTTCCTTGAGCGCTAATGTTAAAAGGTAGTGAAGCTGACCATTCAGTGGCAAATTCTGAGACTACGGCAGCTCCAGTGTAACGTATGCCATCCCTCACAAAAGAGGAACCATCAGTAAATAAAATCAGATCTGCATTGTCTAAGGGAGTGTCCAAGAGATTATCTCGAGGCTTTTCTGCCATGGACACTAATGTTTCACAATTGTGTAATGGTTCTCTTGAAGTTGGTAAATCCGGAAGCAAGGTGGCAGGGTTAAGAGTAGTACAACGTTTTAAAGTAATGCTTTCACTATTTAATAAGGTTATTTCATATCTTGTAATTCTCTGATCCGAGAATGCCTGTGTTCTATGTTTTATCAATAATGCTTCTATCTCATGCGGGCACATTATTGCTAATGGACATCCCAATACTAAATCAACAGTTTTTGTTACTAGTAAGGCTGTAGCAGCTACTCCTCTAAGGCATGGTGGTGCTCCTGCTGCTACTGGTTCCAGTTGAGCAGAATAATAAGCAATTGGGCGCTGAGAAGTTCCCAAAGTCTGAGTTAACACGCCAGAAGCTACTCCTCTTTGCTCATGCACATACAAAGTAAATGGCTTGTTGTAATCTGGGATGCCTAGAGCAGGGGCAGACATGATAGCCTTTTTTAGATCTGATAGAGCTGACAAGTGTTCAGGTTCTAATTTGAGGGATTCAGGAACCAAATCCTTTGTTAATGCTATAAGGGGTTTAGTAATTTCCCCATAGCAAGGAATCCATTGTCTGCGAAACCCTGTTGCTACTAAAATTGCTCTCAACTGTTTCTTAGTAGTAGGAGCACTTAAATTTTGAGTATTCTCAATTCGTTTTGGAGAAATATAACGAGCACCCGCAGTCAAGATGAATCCCAAATATTCTACTTTTGGGAGACACCACTGAACTTTATCTTTAGAGATTTTATGTCCTCTTTTGTGCAATTCCAAAAGAAGGTGTTAGCTATCTTCTTGACATGTTTCTGCGTCTGTTGAAGCCAAGAGTAGATCATCTACATATTTGATTAATTTACTATTTTTAAATGTTATATTGTCTGTGTCTTGGCTCAAAATTTGCTCAAATAAACTTGGACTTTCCACATAACCCTGTGGCAGCTTACTCCATGTATATTTTGAGCCCTTCCTGGTAAAAGCAAAAATATGCCTGGAGTTCTCATGTATTGGTATGGAAAAGAAAGCTGAACACAAGTCTACTACTGTAAAGTATGTAGCTGTGCTAGGAATAGAGGAAATAATAGTATTTATGTTAGAAACTATGGAGTGCCTCTTTATAACATGATTATTCACTGCCCTTAGATCCTGTACGAATCTATAGAGGTGCTTGCCATCGGGCCCTCTTTTTGGTTTTTTAACTGGCAGGATGGGTGTGTTGTATTCAGATTTGCAAGAGATTATTATTCCCTGTTCTATTAATGAGTTAATAACTTGTGTAATACCCTCAATTGCCTCCTTTGAGAGGGGATACTTAGGGATGGAAGGAGGTGGGCTAGATTTAGTTTTTATCTACACAGGAACAGCAGATTTAAGTAAGCCTACATCGGAAAAAGATGTGGCCCAAAGAGACTCTGGTATATCCTTAGGTATTTCAAAAGAGGAAGGCTCTTTTGCCTCCTGGTTTTCTGAGAGAAGTATAGGGAGTAAATTTAAAGATTCCTCTGGTACTTCCAATGATAAAGAACCATCTGGTGAATAAGTTATTGTGGCTCTGAGTTTACATAGAAGGTCTCTCCCCAGCAAATTTAAAGGGGGATCAGGCATCAAAAGAAAGGAATGTTGTACCTCTAGGGGTCCTACAGACACCATTCTAAGGGCAAGTTTATCAACTCTTTGGGGTATTCCTGATACTCCCATTACACTTTGCGAATCAATGGAATAACAATTTAAATCTGGTACATTCTTCAATACAGACCTGGTAGCTCCAGGTTCTAAGAGACAATCATAATAAATGTTACCCACCTTTAAGGTAACATGGGATTCATTAGTATGGGGAGGACAGTGAATAGGGACAAGAGGTAGTAGGACCTCAGGGTCTGGAAAATCAAAGGTTGTATCCTCTGATTCCTGTGCCCCAGCCCCCCCTCAGACACCCTCATTGTGTTTGGGATATTCCTTGGGCACCCCCCTGAAGGGCACTGCAAATAGTTTTTGGACGTGCTCCATTTCTTATATTTTGTTGTTGGGTATTATCATTTTCTTCATTTGGAGCATTGTCATTATTTTCCCAGTTCCTATTTCTATAATTCTGGTTTCTAAAGTTCTTATTTCTATATTCATTATAGTTATTTCCATAGTCATTATTATAATTTCTAAAATTTCTAAAATTCTGGTTTCTATGACCATTATCATCATTTCTATAGTTATTATTTCTAAGGCTAATATTAAACTATTCTTTCCAATCATCTTAAGAAAGGTTCTACATTCCATCATTTTGTGGCCCTTCTTTTCACAGAAGTGGCAGGTTACTGATTTATTTGTGCATTCCTGCAAAGGGGTTATAGTCTCTCCCTTATTTTTCAATTGTCTCTTTAACATTTCAATTTCTTTCTTTAAATCTTCCACTGATGTATCGTCTTCCTCAGGTCTTTTTACACGACCTTTATAAACATAGGTTGCTACTCTCCTCAATTCTTCAAGGTCCATAGAGTCCCAATTAGGACAGCTAGTTCTAAAGTAGTCTTTTACCACTGAAAAACAATTCTTAACAAATTGCCTACGTATTTGTCTAATGTCTCTTTCTCTGGATAAATCAAGGTCCATATATGTATTCCCTATGTCAATAAGTCTGTCCATAAACTGGGAGGGTGTTTCATCAATATGTTGTCTGGTTTTTTCAAATTTTGACCATTTTTCAGGTCTATCAGAGAAAGCTCTCAATAATGCTTCTCTGGCCTGGTTTAGTTTTGTGTAATCTATTTCAACATTGGGGTTCCAATGTGGATCTTCAGTTGGCCAATAACTTCCTTTTTTACATCTTTTTTGGTTAGCCAGAGAGACGATATTATTTTTCTCTCTCTTTGTCAATAATGCTTCTAATATATTCTCAACATCCAACCAAGTGGGGTCAAAAGTTCTGAATATGTTCTCTAATTTTTTTATAATTAATATTGGTTCGTCCTCAAATGATGGAAGATCTTCCTTCAATTTTTTTAAATCCTCAGGGCTAAAATGTGTATGATATCTTACAGATACCAAGTTTCCATTCTTATTAAAAGTGGGTACTTCCCTTAAAGGAAATAATCTATCTGAATTATTTGGTACTCCTGTTTCTAGTCTTCTTGCTCCATTCTCAGTTGGGTAAGTATAAGAAATAGAAGGGTCTGTTGGGCAGGCAGGTCACCAGATGATTGCAACCTTGGTTGAATTAGGTGGGCCAGGTGAGCGAGAGAAAAACCACCGGGGGTGGGCAGGGCCGGGAGCCAGAGTACCAGGTGAGGACGATCAGGGCTGCAGGCAGGAAGCGACGGGCCAAGCTGGGTGGGTTGGGCAGCAAACGCAACAGGTCTGGATAGGGGACTGCAGCTTTTTAGGCTTCTCTTAGTTCTTGTGTTTGAACTTCAAATTTTTCTGTTTGGGGTCTGGTCTTTTCCTCGGGAATGCTTAGAAATTTTCTAGCTTATTGAATGACCATTTTTCCCCGTGACCAAAATGGAGAAACAGTCTGAGGGCTCCTCCACTCCAAGTACCAGGCTCTAACCACCTCTCTCCCTCCACACAGGAAATCCCCAGAACTCAGGACAAGTTGAGAGAATGAACAAAGAACTTAAAACTATGATTGGAAAATTATGCACTGAGACACATTTAAAATGGCCTGAAATCCTACCTCTGGCCCTATTTTATCTTAGAAGCAGGCCTAGAGGAGACCTACATATCCCACCATTTGAGATGCTTTTTGGACTTCCATTTTGGGGCAGACATGGCTCTTTCCATAATGTAGGTGAGGTCTTGTCTAGGCCTTTGGCCTAGGCACGTGTTTTTTCTTACTTGTATATTCTTAAATTCTCAACCTTTAATAAACTTCATAAAATATAATACTCCTTGCATAGAGAACTAATTTCTACCTGCCTCAGTCTCCCCTAAATTTTAACTGTTACAGTTTATGGCAAACACCTATTTTAAATATAACAGGCTACAAACTTTAAAAACTACTAAGTATTGCTGGGAGTCAAGATGCTGGTCTAGAAGGAGCAGAAGTTCAGACCTCTGAATATCCTTCCTAACCGATCACAAACTGAATACTCCTAGGGGACTGAAAATCAAACTTAACAACAAGACAGAGCCAAGTAACCCTCCGGCTGGACTTAATTCAAAAGGTACACCCCCCACCCCGAAAAGCCAAAATCCAAGAACACTCGGTTTTAAGAGGAAGTCAGAAGGAAGATCCCAGGACCTATCCCCCATCCCACCCAGATCATTGAGACTCCAGCTGCAAAGGGAACTTCTGGGCAGGCAAAGGTGCTGGTCTGGAAGGTGTACCTTGAGGGCAGGGCTGTGCCAAGTTCAGAGCATCCAACACAGATGGCAGAGAAGGAGCTAGAGAGGGAGCAATAGACCTGACAGCCTGGCCAGAGCTGGGTAGATCCTCCATATTTGCTCCAGCCTTCCAGGAGGTTTTGGACACAGAGCACACCCAACCCAACTAATCTGAACTTAATCCCATCAAAAGTCTCCAGAACTCAGGGAAGTCCAGGCTCCACACCAATCCTCATTGACTGCTGGACTTTAACCCAATACAAAGCCTCCAGAGGACAGAGAAGCTCAAACCCCCAATAACCCTCCTCCAGAGACTACACAGAGAGATCTTCTGTTAAAGCTCCAAGAGGGGAGACTGACAGAAGCCCCCAAAACAAAAAAAAATGAGAGGAGCAAGAGCACAGACAAATAGGGGGAGTAAAGAAGGGGTGAATATGAGCAAACAACAAAAAAAGAAGAAAGAAATTATAATAGGCAGCTTCTTTTCAGCAAATGAAACAGAGGGGGAGAGATCAGCAAACGATAAATCAGAAATCCCAGCAAATTGGATACAGGCTATGGAAGAAATCAAAACACAATTAAGAGAGGCTGAAGACAATTGGGGAAAGAACTTAAAAATTAAGATAAGTCATCTGGAAACAGAGGCACTTGAACGAAAATGAGAAAATAGTGTCTTGAAAGCCAAAACCAACCAGCTGGAAAATGAGGCTAAGGAGATGAAAGATGAGGCAAAGGAGATGAAAGACTAGATAAAGAGGATGAAAGACAATCTTCAAAGAAAATCAGATCAGAAGGAAAAGGATGACCAAAAAGCTAGGAATGAAATCCAGTCTTTAAGAACCATAATACCACAAAGGGACTGGTGGGGAGGGAAGCAGTACAAGGGAGGGAGAGGGTAGGGGGAAATTTTAGAAAGACTACAGGAAAAATAAGGGGGAGAATAAGAAGGGAGGGGGGTAGAAAGGGAAATAAAATAAAGGTGGGAACTAGGAGGACTGATTATAAACAAACATTGGTGTAGAAGGAAATTGTGAAAGAAGAAAAGGCAGGACCAGAAGTAGAAATCAAAATGCTGGGAAATATACAGCTAGTAATCATAACTCTGAATGCAAATGGAATGAACTCACCCATAAAACGCAAGCGAATAGCACAGTGTATTAGAATCCAAAACCCTACCATATGCTGTTTACAAGAAACATGAGGAAGATAGATATACATAGGGTGAATGTAAGAGGATGGAGCCAAATCTACTGGGCATCAACTGATAAAAAGAAGGCAGGAGTCTCAATCATGATATCTGACAAAGTCAAATTAAAAATAAATCTAGTTAAAAGAGATAGGGAAGGTAATTACATCCTGAGAAAAGGCAGTATAGACAATGAGGAAATATCTGTACTCAACATATATGCACAAAATGGCATAGCAACCAAATTTCTAAAGGATAAACTAGAGGAGCTCAAGGATGAAATAGACAGAAAAACTATACTAATGGGAGACCTGAACCTTCCTCTATCTGAACTAGATAAATCAAACCAAAAAATTAATAAGAAAGAGGTAAGAGAAGTGAATGAAAGCTTAGAAAAATTAGAGTTATGTAAAAATAGACTTGAATCCAGGACTTCAATCCCCCGAAGCCCTTGCTCTGCTTCCCCAGAATGCTTTGTAATCTCACTGAATTCTCACCTGGGATGAGAGCAAAATATTATTTAAAGACTCTCCACCGTAGGTGGGGTCTTTTTCTTCCCTCTTTTTACTTCAGCTTCGGAGCACACGCGGCTCTCCACCTAGCAGGCAAGATGTGAGTGGTTGTGTCTAGGCCTCTCTCTGGACTAGAAACGTGCTTTTCTTACTTGTATATTCTTAGATTCTCAATCTTAAATAAACCTCTAAAAAATAATACTCCTTGCAGAGAGAAACTAATTTCTACTTGCCTCAGTCTCCCCTAAATTTTAATCTTTATAGTTAGTAGACATGTGAAGAAAAATAAATAGGAACAAAAAGGAATATACATTCTTTTCAGCAGAACATAGTACATTCATAAAAATTGACCATGTATTAGGACATAAAAACATTGCAAATGAGTGCAAAAGGTCAGAAATAATAAATGCAACCTTCTCAGATCACAATGCAATGAAAATACTAATTAGTAAGGGTACATGGAGAGGTAAATCAAAAATTAATTGGAAATTAAACAATATGATTTTCCAAAACTGGTTAAAGATCAATCATAGAAACAATTATTAACTTAATTGAAGAAAATGACAATGATGAGACATCCTTTCAAAGCCTATGGGATGTAGCCAAAGCAGTACTCAGGGGCAAATTTATATCCTTAAGTTCATATATTAACAAATTAAGAATGGAAGAGGTCAATGAATTGGGTATGCAAATTAAAAAACTAGAAAGCGAACAAATTAAAAATCCTCAGATGAAGACTAAATTAGAAATCCTAAAAATCAAAGGAGAAATTAATAAAATTGAAAGTCAAAGAACTCTTGATTTAATAAGTAAGACTAGAAGCTGGTACTTTGAAAAAACAAATAAAATAGACAAAGTACTAGTTTGTTTATTTAAAAAAGGAAAGAAAAAATAAACAAATTGACAGTATCTATGCTGAAAAGGGAGACCTCACCGCTAATGAAGAGGAAATTAAGGCAATCATTAAAAACAACTATGCCCAATTATATGGCAAAAAATATGGAAATTTAGGTGAAATGAATGAATACTTACAAAAATATAAATTGCCTAGACTAACAGAGGAAGAAATAAATTACCTAAACATTCCCATATCAGAAAAAGAAATTGAACAAGCCATCAAAGAATTCCCTAAGAAAAAATCCCCAGGTCCAGATTGATTCACAAATGAAGTCTATCAAACATTCAAAGAACAACTAATCCCAAAATTATACAAACTATTTGACAGAATAAGCCAAGAAGGAGTTCCAGCAAATTCATTTTATGACACAAACATGATACAGATCTCAAAGCCAGGCAGGTCAAAAACAGAGAAAGAAAACTATAGACGAATCTCCTAATGAATATAGATGCAAAAATCTTAAATAGGATACTAGCAAAAAGACTCCAGCAAATCATCACAAGGCTTATTCACTATGACCAGGTAGGATTCATACCAGGAATGCAAGTATTCATTCAACATTAGGGAAACTATCTGAATAATTGCCCATATTAACAAGCAAACTGACAAAAATCACATGATTATCTCAATAGATGCAGAAAAAGCCTTTGATAAAATACAACAGCCAATCCTATTGAAAACACTAGAATGTATAGGAATAGAATGACCTTTCCTAAAAATAATAAACAGTATATATCTGAAACCATTAGCAAACATCATCTGCAATGGAGATAAACTAGAAGCCTTCCCATTAAGATCAGGAGTGAAACAAGGATGCCCGTTATCACCCCTATTATTTAACATTATATTAGAAACACTGGCAGTAGCAATTAGAGAAAGAAAAGAAATTGAAGGTATTAAAATTGGCAATGAGGAGACCAAGCTATCACTCTTTGGGGATGATATGATGATATACTTAAAGAATCCTAGACAATCAACCAAAAAGCTAGTTGAAATAATCAATAACTTTAGCAAAGTTGCAGGTACAAAATAAATCAGCATAAGTCATCAGCATTTCTATATATCTCCAATCCATCTCAGCAGCAAGAATTAGAAAGAGAAATTCCATTTAAAATCACAATAGACAATATAAAATACTTAAGAATCTATCTGCCGACACAAACACAGGAACTATATGAACACAAATACAAAACACTCTCCACACAATTAAAACTAGATCTAAACAATTGGAAAAACATTGATTGCTCATGGGTGGGACGAGCTAACATAATAAAAATGACAATCCTACCCAAATTAATTTACTTATATAGTGCCATACCCATTGAACTACCAAAAAACTTCTTTATGGAATTAGAAAAAAAATATATAACAAAGTTCATTTTGGAAGAACAAAAGATCAAGGATATCCAGGGAAATGATGAAAAAAAAATGCAAAGGAAGGAGAACTTGCAGTCCTAGATCTCAAATTATACAGTGGTTAGCAAAACAATTTGGTACTGGTTAAAAGACAGAAAGGAGGATCAGTGGAATAGACTTGGGTTAATGACTTCAGCAGGACAGTCTATGATAAACCCAAAGATCCCAGTTTTTGGGGCCAAAACCCACTTTTTGATAAAAACTGCTGGAAAAAATTGGAAGACAGTATGGGAGAGATTAGGTTTGGATCAACATCTCACACCCTACACCAATATAAATTCAGAATGGGTAAATGACCTGAATATAAAGAAGGAAACAATAAGCAAATTAGGCGAACACAGAATAGTATACTTGTCATATCTTTGGGAAAGGAAAGACTTTAAAACCAAGCAAGAGCTAGGAAAAAAATCACAAAATGTAAAATCAATCATTTTGATTATATCAAATTAAAAAGTTTTTGTACAAACAAAATGAATGCATCCAAAATGAGAAGGGAAGCAATAAATTGGTAAACAATCTTCATTACAAAAACATTTGACAAAGGTCTAATTACTGAAATTTATAAAGAGCTAAACAAGTTGTACAAAAAATCAAGCTATTCTCCAATTGAAAAATGGGCAAGGGATATGAATAGGCAGTTTTCAGCCAAAGAAATCAAAATTATTAGTAAGCACATGAAAAAGTGCTCTAAATGTCTTATAATCTGAGAGATGCAAATCAAAACAACCCTGAGGTATCACCTCACACCTAATAGATTGGCTAACAGGACGGCAAAGGAAAGTTATGAATGTTGGAGGGGATGTGGCAAAGTTGGGATATTAATGCATTGTTGGTGGAGTTGTGAATTGATCCAACCATTCTGGAGGGCAATTTGGAACTATGCCCAAAGAGTGATAAAAGACTGTCTGCCCTTTGATCCAGCCATAGCATTGCTGGGTTTGTACCCCAAAGAGATAATAAGGAAAAAGACATGTTCAAAAATATTCATAGCTGCGCTCTTTGTGGTGACCAAAAATTGGAAAATGAGGGGATGCCCTTCAATTGGGGAATGGCTGAACAAATTGTGGTATGTGTTGGTGATGGAATACTATTGTGCTCAAAGGAATTCCATAGGGACTGGAACAACCTCCAGGAAGTGATGCAGAGTGAGAGGAGCAGAACCAGGAAAACATTGTACACAGAGACTAATACATTGTGGTACTATCGAATGTAATGGACTTCTCCATTAGTGGCAATGCAATGACCCTGAACAACTTGGAGGAATCTAGGAGAAAAAACACTATCCACATCCAGAGCAAACACTGTGGAAGTAAAAACATAGAAGAAAAACAACTTCTTGAATAAATGGGTTGAAGGTGTATTGTTGGGGATATAGACTCTAAATGAACATCCTAGTGCAAACAACAACATGGAAATGGGTTCTGATCAAGGACACTTGTAATATCCAATGAAATTGCATATTGGCTGCAGGAAGAGTGGGTGGAAGGGAAGGAGGGAAATAATGTGATTATTGTAACCAAGGAATAATGTTCTAAATTGACTAAATAAACTTATTCAAATGGGGGAAAAAAAAAAAACTACTCAGTATTGTAGGAACAGAAATTTTCCTCCTGTTTTAGCAGTGACATATGTACAAAACAAAATTAAAATGGGGTGTGAAGGAATAGGTTAGTGAATAAAGCTTTTAAATTATTGACACATAATTGCCATATGTCTAAAGCAGTATCATTCAGTATTTATCATTTACTACCCTATGTAATTAGATATCTTTTAAAATGTGTATTTCTTGTCTCTTCAAGTTGATTGTAAAGTGTTTAAGAGAAGAGGCCATACTTTATATCACACAGAATGCTGTAAACACATGGCATTCTCATTGCAAAATCATTTTTCCATCCTTCATCTGGAGTTTTCTGCATTCTTTTTGATGTACCCTTTGTTTGACTTCAATAGAATTATCCTATCTCATCCTTGGCCTGCCTATCTGTTCCTCCTTTTCTTTTTCTATTGTTAATTCCTCTTCTCCTCCTTTTCCTCTAAATCTAAACATTTCTACAAGGATTGAAACACTGATAAAATGGGGGAAAATGCTATAATTGGTGAATGTTTGTGTCTGAATTAAAATTCCACAACTGGAGTGATATCACTTATTCTCCCCAAACCTCAGTATTCTTATTTCTAAATAGAAATCTAGGTGATGTCTCTTCTAGCTTTAAATTGTTGGGCTTCCAAATATTCATTTCTATTTCTGTCCTCTCATTGAATCTGTTCTTAAATCCAATTAGTTTTATTAGAAAACATATTGAAAATATCAAATTCCTATACCATTTTGAATTTAAGCTAACAAAACTCCCCAGGTCTTTAACATATAAGCTATTAAGCCAATCTCCCTCAATTTGTGCTTTTGAAGTAGATTTTGTTTAACCTAAATGGAAGACTTTCTATCAGTAGACATCTTAAACTTGTTAATTTCGACTGCCTGGAGAAGATGGAGGAAGCCTGTGGATTGGACTCACCAGCATCCTGGCAGCCTCGAGGTCAATGTTGAGATCAAGGACCCCTCCCCCCCACTGCAGTATCCTCCCACCTCATATTCCTGGCCATTCAAGACCCCAGAGAGCACCATGATTATAGTCTGAAGCCTCCAAAGGAACAGCTTCAATCAACACTAACGCTGAATTCCTGACTGTGTAGCTGTGGCCATGGTCTCTGAATGACTCCTCCAACTTGTGCTCCTAAGTCTAATGCCTTTGGTCTCTCACTTGTTTCTGGTGCCTCCCTCATCCCCTAAGACCCCTCTGCTAAAGATTCTACTGACCTGGTACTCAATAGAATGCTCTCAATCCTCAGCAGTCTGCCCTTGGTCCAGAATAGTCCTAAATTGGGGTCTGATCCCAAACAGAATCTGAACCTATAGCAGCAGCAGCTCCAGGCTCCTTCTTGGAGGCAGGGTGCCCCTGGACCCACAGGGCTGGCTATGGCTAGACATATTGGCTATATGGCTACACACTCATGTTGTAACAAGCATTGCACTACCTTCGCCACAAGCATCTGTACTCCCCATCTCACACAGGCTTTCCATGGCAGAGAAGGCTTGGAGGTCCAAAAATCACTGCACCCAAAGCTTATAATTACCCTGAATAAATCTGACCTTTGAAACCCACCTCTGGTCCAGGCGCCGGTGCCTGCCTCCTTTCCTCCCAGATCCTCTCCACTAGCTCCCTGAGCACTAGGGGGAGTTCATAACCAGCTATCTGTCAAAATGGATAGAGTTGGGGTCTGGAATCAGCAGGAACTAAGTCAAATCCAGCCTTGACTCTTGGCTAGCCAAGCCAATGGCCTCTGAGCTCCTGACCCCCAAGTCTCAGTCCTGTACTCAGATGGAACTGCCTTCTCTCGCACTATCCATTCCCTCAGGCTCCACTTTCTACTTCCAAACCCCTCTTTTTAAAGGATTTTTTAGGGATCAGTTGAGGTTTTAAGAGAGGGACTCTGGGAAAGCCACTCACTTCCTTTGGTCCCCTTTCTTGTGTTATATGGGAAAGAAAACTAATCTTTATTATTATTTTTGGTTATTTATTAAAATGGCATTTTTAATGGAAAAAAAGGAAATGTCATGTCTGCTAAAATGTATCAAGTACTTGACAGATGTTGAACCCTCCACCCCCAGTAGTTTTTCAATCAATCTTTGACTGTATGTGCTGTTATTTCAGAATTTCTTTTCGAACAGTTTTTGGTTTCACTACATATACCAATAATTTTATATCCAGTGACCTTGGAATGAAAGAACTTTTTCTAAATTGTTAAACAGCAACTGAGCAAAACATTCCTCCAAATCCCAATCTCCTTAACCACAAGATGCTTTTATGGTCCTTTTGTGTTTGAACATAGCTTCGGCAATTTGGTCACCTTGTAATATTACACAAAGAAAGTATGTAAGTGCTCATGGTAATGAAGGATGGCTAACTCATCAAGATTCTAACTGCAAGCAGTTGGTTTGTAGAAATGCTAAACAGTCACTGTATAATGGACAGAATAATCATAAAAGGTCCATTATAGTGTGTTTCTTACTTCCTTTTACATTGCCATAGGGAATAGACAGCAGGTCGAATAAAATGTGGTTATATTTAAAGCTCTAACTGCTTTCCCTTCATAAAATCCATAATAGAACGGTATAAATATACCCCCTTCCAATTTTCTTATGAAGAATTTCTGTTCAAACTGTGATTTTTAAAATAGAATCTTAAAAGAATGGAGAAAGGTAAAAAATAACCACAACACATATTTTTATTTAATTTCTTTAAACCTACTACCATTAATTAAATTAAATCTGATTTTGTTCAAAATATGTAATCGCTAGAAATGATATTCATTTTTCTCTTTGAAATTCCATATGGAAATTGAAGGCAACATAAGGTAAATATATGTGGAAATTTATTGGAATTATAGATTGATACTAAATAGATTCTTTAGGTTTTTTTTTGTTGTGTTTTGGAATTATTTGGCATCCTTATAGGTCTATTTTATCTTTTTTCAAATTGCTGATTGCACTTAACAATTTTTTCTAATTTATTTTCAAATGAAATACTTTCTTAAGGTATACCTTATTTAGGTTTGCACAGAATTGAGTGGATACTTTCTCAAACTATCTTACCAAAAATGCTATAGAGTTACTTGATAATTTCACTTCATATTATGACAAAAAGACATACAATATGTTCATTTTAAGGGTAGAAAAATTGTGCTATGGTAGAGAAATTTATTCAATATTTACATTGTTAAGAAAACTAGTACTTTTTTTAAGTCCCCTTTGTGCATTTACTTAACCTTGCTGTCTCAGTTCATTATTCCTTGTTTTATTACTCATTTCAGATTATAAATAATAACACCAAATTCATTCAAAAAGTATATTCAAGTACATTAAGAACTTTTCTTTTCAATCCACAATAACAAAATATTAGCAAAAAATTAACTTTGTTATTACTACTCCATGGTATAACCTACATTCATTTAGTGTTTTAAAATTTGTAAAGAACTTTTTAAGAGTTATCTCTCTTGATCTTCAGTAAAAAGAATTTACCTACAATGTGATTGATACTCTGCTAGGCATTGAGAATTACAAAGATAAAAATGAAACAGTCCTATTCCTTGATTATTTCACATTTCAGGTAAGGAGCATCCTTTCCTACTTAATTTTTGTATTACTTTTATTGATTTAAAGATATATGTATATAAATACATTTATACATATATATATATATATATATATATATATATTACATTTTCAGGTTCTTTCAAAGTTTCAGTTTTGATCTGTTGAATAAATTCATCACCCAAAATAAATTCTATATAAAGTGTATTGAAAAATGAGGGGGAAGATTTGAATCTTAAATATTTTATGTATATAGTGATTTTTAAAACAAAAATATTTCTAAAGATATGATGATTGTTTTAAAAGTGTTTACTACTCAATAACTACTTTTTCACTTTTTAAAAGTGTTTACTACTCAATAACTACTTTTTCACTATAAAAAAGTATTTTTAGAATACTTTGACCCACTTAGGGGTTTGCCATGAAAAAGTAGTTTTTAAAAATGATTTGTTTGATTTATACTTGTGGAAATAATTAGTGAATTTTTTTTCTGTTCCTGATAAAGTCTCCGAAGCAGATGTAAAATAATAGACACCAAGAATTGTATAGATTAATTTACTTCAACATTAACTTCCTCCTGTTAAAAAATAATTTCAACCTAGTAGTCCCCTGCATGGGGTACTGAGGAAAGTACATCAATATCACAGCTATTCAAAAATCAGGGTGAAGATTCCTCCTACTAATGTATTCCTTAGAGAAATAGAAGGAACTAGGAATTAATTAGGAATGTAACTGAGGATACAGATGCAAATATTCTCTTGTGGGGTATAATTTATTGCCCATCATATGCTATAACCTACTTTGGAAGAAATTTTGGAGGGGCAATTAATTATAGCAGACACCCTTCTTCACTCTGCATACAAAATACCAACAAGGCCAGAACATCATTGAAAGACTTAGAGCCTATTATGATATGTGAGTCTGAGAATGGAAAACATGACACAGAAAATAAACAAATAATTTTGGGGTCACAGTACAGATATTTAAGGAGAGGATAATTTAATAAAGAAACTTCAGGTTATATTCACCATTTCATGCTTCTTTATAACTGTCTATTCTCAGCATACAATCCTAATAAATAATTAGTATTTTAGTGATAATTACAAAGAATAATACTAATTATTAATTAATTGAATAATTGTGTATGAGAATTAGTAATCAATAAACATATTGTGAGTGTAGTCCTTTGAAATGTCTTTGGCAAGATTTCCTTCCCAAGGTGATTTGTGTGCATATGTCCAGCATCCTGGAATGTGTCCAGACTCCTATGATATCTCAGTTGGCTTTAAAGCTACAAGAGTGACCTTGACTTTTATCATATAGGGAATGGATAAATAATTCCTAAAATATAATGTCTTTAAAAAAAACCTTCTCTGGTGCCCCCTTCTGAGAAGAAATGCTCAGAAAATGACTCCCCTCTTAAGAGGGGACATTAAGGTCTGGATGCGAATGTTTTGTAATTTGTAACTTTCTTTAATTAATATTGATATCACTCAGATACTTGATTGCCAGTATTTATTTTTCATTTTTACACTTAAGGTTCTGAAAATCAGATAATATAGATTTCTTTCCATTTTTGAAAAAAATGGCTTTTAGTTTATTAAGTCCTTTTAATCACAAATTGTAACTATCATTACATTTTTTCTCCAATAATTTCACCTTTACTTAGGGACCAAACAATGTTTAAACATCTTACAGAAAAAAGAATGGAGGTGTGAAGAAGTTAAAAAATTTGCCAATAACTCCTAACAATGTTGAGCAAGATTAAGATGAAGATTTTTTATAATTCCAGCATTCTTGGAGTTACCATTGGGGATCTGGAGCTAGGGGGAAGCTAGGTGACATACTGGATAGTATGCTAGGCTGGCAGTTAGGAAAACATTAGCTTTGTTGGAGCAACAAACCTGTTGGAGGTTAATTCATTGACTGTTGATCATCTGTACAACATTGCTGTTACTACATATAATATTTTCCTGGTTCTGCTCATTTTACTTTGCATCAATTCATATAAATATTTACTTTTTTAAATTTTATTTCATTCCTCATCATTTTTATACAATAGTTTTCTATCCCATATAACACAACTTGTTCAACCATTTCAAATTAATGGGTAATCCCTCAATTTCCTATTCTTTGTCACCACAAAAATGCTTCTTTTTTTAGACATACAGGTATTTTTTTTAAAGATACAAGCCTAGTGGTGGTGTTGCTAGATCAAAGAGTATGGACAGTTTTATAACCCTTTGGGCAAATTGCTCTTCAAACTGGTTGTCAGTTTATAGATCCACTAACAGTGAATTGTGTATAGTTTTTTTCTACACACCCTCCAATATTTCTAATTTTCCTTTCTTGTCATAATAGGCAATATGATAGGTATGAGGTGATACTTCAGAGTTATTTTAATTTCCACCCTTCTAATCAATAGTGACTTAGAACAATTTTTTATATGACCCTATGTGGCTTTGATTTCTTCAACTAAAAAATGCCTATTCATATCCTTTGACCATTTGTAAATTCGGGAATAGCTTGCATTCTTAAAAAAAATTGACCCAATTCTGTATATATTTGAGCTGTTTATTGGAGAAATTCACTATAAAATTTCCTTGAGTTTTCTGCTTTCCTTCTAATCTTGGCTGACTTGGTTTTGTTTGTGCACACTCTTTTTAATTTAATGTAATTTTTGTTTTTATTCCATTTGGGATACATATATTTAGCATTGATATTACTTCTTTGTTTATGGTACTGTTTTTACTTCAGCTGAAGCATACATAATATACACCACGCCAGCCCTTTACTTTTACTCTGTGTGTATTTGCTTAAAGTGTGTTTCTTATAAACAATATGTTGTAGGATTCTGATTTTTAGTCTACTCTTCTATCTTCTTCTGGCTTATGGGTAAATTCATTCCATTCACAGTTACATTTAGTATGACTAACAGTATACTCTCTTCCATATTATTTTTCCCTGTGTTTATTCTTCTCTCTCTTTTCACCCTGTCTTTCCATTAACCTATTTTGCTTCTGACCACTACTTCCCCCAAACTGGTCTCTCTTCTATCATGCTCCCCACTTTCTCTTATCAAATTTCCCTTTTACTTGCCTGTACAGTAAGATAGATTTCTATACACAGTTGAATGTTCATGTTATTTTTTCTTTGAGTCAATTCTGATAAGAATTACTTTGCATCCAAGATGGGAGCTCTGAAATTTGTCTCTAACAACTCTGGGAGTTTTATTTTGGGATCTCTTTCTGGTATTGTTAGATGGAGTCTTTCAATTTCTATTTTATCCTTTTCTTTTAGGATGTCACAGCAATTTTCCTTTATAATTCCTTTAATAAAGTATCCAAGCTATTTCTTTGACAGCTTGCAGATAGTTTAATAATTCTTAAATTATCTCTCTTTGATCTGATTTCCAGGCCAGTTATTTTTATTGAAATATTTCATATCATATTTTCCTTTATTTTTTCATCATTTTGATTTTGATTGCTCATTTATGTCTCATGGAACTATTAAATTGTGTTTGCCTAATTTAAATTTTTATGGAATTATTTTCTTCAATGAACTTCTGTATGTATCTCTTTTCCAATCTAGGCAATACTGAATTTTAATGTGTTGCTTTCTTTACTATTTTTGTAACTTTTTAAAAAATCAAATTTTTGTTTTCATAATTTTCTGTCCTTACTCTCATTTATCCTGCTTTTCTTTAATCAATCTTAATTTTTAAAATCATTTTTAGAACTCTTCCAAGACTTATTTTTGAGATTATATCCAGTTTACATCTTTCTAAGATTTAAGACTTTTCTTGTAGCTATTTGTAATCATAGCACAATTCTGAGTTTTCCATTTCAAAATAGCAGATATTTTATTATCAACTTCTGTTTCACTGTTTGCTTATTTCCCCATCTATTTCTTGACTTGGAACTTTATGTTAAAGATATGTTCTGTTTCAGGGATATGAATTATCACCGTTGTTTTATTTATCAGCAAGTTAGGTTTTTGACCTACCCTCTGTTCCTTGATCTTTTTTTTTCTCCTCATCCTTTTTCTTCTGTCTCAGGCCTCCTTCTTCATGCATGGACCCATCCCCTTCTTCTTCTAAAATGTTGTTGTTCATCTTTCATTTCAAACTGAACAAATGACATTATTGGGTGATGCCTTGACTTAAGTGTGAATTGGATTTAAGAAAGGCAGAGTTGTGCAAAGTTGCCAGCTTCAGTGTCTCTTCCAGAGTCATTGTAATGCAAAGGTACAACAAAAGTCAGGACAAGTGGGGATGCTCCAGGAAGCAGTGGATGACCTTGCCATCTTCAATACTTGACCAATATCTTAGTCCTTCCCAGTGCAGCTTCAACTACTTTGATAGCCATTGGAAAAAATATTCTCATCTACCCATTTTTCCAGAAGTCTTCAGATGCTTGGGGTAGACATCCCCCTAATTCATTGATATGGCTTGAGATATGGTTGAGACCCTCAATGTAGTTTAACCTGCCTGCTGAGATAGTATTACCAAGGTGTGGATACTATGCATGTTACATTTTCTTGGGGACACAGTTGAGAGTTGAATGAAAGATAGAAAAGTAGCCCTTAAAAAGACTCAGCAATTCCTCACACCAGAGGTATTAGTCCTCCCTGAATACCCCAGTGACTCCATACTTTGATTATTTATAAGTACTCTTTAAAAAAATAAAAAAAAAAACTTTTACCTTCTGTCTTAGAATTGATACTAAGACTTGGTTCCAAGACAGAAGAGTGGTAAGGGTGAGACAATCGGGATTCAATGATTTGCCTGTGATTGCACATCTAGGAGTAGCAAAGGCCAATTTTTAACCTAGGAACTCTTTTCTACACCTATGGTTATTTATCTATGCAGTCACATAACTGACCCTTAAAAACTATTAATGTTTAGAATTCTCAGCCTACATATATTGGATAATATAAAGACAAAGTAAGTTGTCTGTCCAATATAAATTTCAGGGGAAAGAATTTTCTCCAAGGTAGAGATAAACTCTCTAGGCTGGTCCTCAGAAATAATTTATAGTCTATTTTTGGTACAATACTTCAAATCTTTTCAGTTGTTTTTATAATCCAGAACACTCCCCATAGATCCCCACATCCCATCTGTAGTAGTCTTTAAGAACTACCTCTCTGTTAAGAAATTTGTCAAAGGATCATCCAAAGGGTAAACAAATTCATGGTTTTCCTTGGACTCTATCATGTTGCTTTTCTTTTTACTTTCCCAACTAAAGTTAGCTAACTATAAAACTACATGCATATACACATGTTAACTACATATGTGTATATGTATATATGTACATATATGTAATACATGTGATAATATTGAACTCTTCTGTTATAAGGTCAGAACAACAAACTATAGTCCAGTACTATATGCCTAGAAATGAAGCCAGCCTACATTTCTTAAATCTATAAATAATACACAAAGAAGTGCTATATTATTTTCCATTTCTTCCTTAACTCTAAAGTGAATTTAATGAAGTTTTCAAATGTCCCCTACGTGTTTAAACATTGCATCCCAGAAATATAACTTGTATTCAGCATCACCATTGTAAGACTTTGTTTTCAGATGAGGTACATTGTTTCCTCCAGAATGATTCTGAAATAGGCCACTAAGTGTCCTTTAATAAGGTCTTTGTTTAATCTCAGACTTGCTTTCTCCATCATTGTCTTTTTTCAAATCTATTCTCAAATTTTAGGTTTATTTAATAAATGTGCCCTTTTTCTCTAGACATGTACTTTCCCTGCCTTAGCATTTACCTGAATCCCCTTATATTCTTGCATAATAACCAATGAAATGACAAATCATTCCAATTCTGATTATCATAGTTTCTATACATATAGTTCAAAACAAATAGGTGAATCTTAATAGTGATAAACATAGAATTATATGCTTAAGTTACAGAAAAGAATTTCATTGACAGAATAGTAAAGAGTTAGTTTGCCAACAATTCAGACAAAAAACTTTAAGTGACTTATAAAGTTTAAACTGTGTTCACATAATGATAGTTCTTATTTTTTCAATAGACCTATGATCTCATTATCTATTCCCTCAATTTATGCAAGTCACTTAAGC